>NW_027529428.1:6349356-6415536 GCF_008692635.1 Crocuta crocuta
CATTTCTTTTTTTTTTTTTTTTTTTTTTAAGCTAAAGAATGGCTCTGCCTCTATTAGGGGCTCTTGAACCCTGTCTGAGCTTCAGGGGGGAAAGCATCTCCAGGGGGAGGGAGGGAGGAGATAGTCTGCAGTTGGTCTTGATGGCCAAGAAAACCCTGTGGTGAGTGAGAACACCGGTGCTGGCCCTGATCACCTTCAGGTCCATTTGCCATTAGTAACAATAGCAGGAATTGGAGAAATCAGCCTTCTGGCATTTATATAACGTATATTGTAGTTATCTGAGGTTTTAACTCTTTAACCTTTTCAACTAAAAAGGTAGTTTTTCTTTAGCCATGCCTGTAGCCAGTGTGATTTTTCCATTTTCAAAAGCATGATATTTCTTCTGTGTAAGTAACTATAATGCCTATGAACTAAATATTGGCCCCTCCAATTTACATAATAAATGTATAATCAGTACGTATGGTATAAATGCTCTGACCACCCTTTCCTTACACTCCCTCTCCCCCCTCAGCCCCCAGCTTCTACTTCTGCCTTTTGCCCCTGTTCTTATTCTTTCCCATGTCTCTCTTTCCCAAAGTTACCCTAAATGTGTGCTTCTCAAACCTTGTGGAGTGTCTGATTCTTTGAGATATGATGCCCGCAATTTCTAGAGATACACAGTCCCCTGGAAATCTGTCACCTCGAGAATCTCATCCCATAGCGCGTTCTTTCCAGGATCATGGCAGATCCGTCCATACTCACTTCCAAATCCAGCCTCTTCCGGTGCCTTGCTTCCCTTTGCTTCCTGCTCATTTGCTCGCACAGCAGAGGCAGCCACAGGAACCTTCTCAGTCGGATGGGACAGTTGTCCCACTTCCCACTGAAGCTTTTGGCTTGTTCCCTTCTCGGCGTTGTACCAAGTCATGACCATTTATTTCTCTCTCTCCCAGGACCCTACGTCCTCAGGTGAAGGAGGAGATCATCTGCATGATTCAGAACACTTTCAACTTTAGTCTTAAGCAGTCCAAGCACCTTTTTCAGATTCTCATGGAGTGTATGGTGCACAGGGATTCTGTGAGTATGATGAGTTGATAACTTAACCAACTTTAAAACTGATAATGTGCATCATTTGTAATATTTATTTCACAGTTTTTATTGTTTTAATATTTATTTATTTTTGAGAGAGAGAGAGAGAGCATGCATTGTGTGTGCATGAGTGAGCAAGTTGCGGAGGAGCAGAGAGAGAGGGACATGGAGAATCTGAAGCAGGTTCCACACTGTCAGCGCAGAGCCCAACACGGGGCTCGAACCCACAAACCCTGAGATCATGACCTGAGCTGAAGTCGGATGCTCAACTGATTGAGCCACCCAGGCACCCCTCTACAACCTTTAACCAAGTTTTTTTTAAGATGATTTTATGTTAATATTTAGTTTTCAAAGTACTCTCCACACTTAGTGTGGGGCTCAAACTCAGCCCCAAGATCAAGAATCTCGTGCCCTCCCAACTGAGCCAGCAAAGTGTCCCCTTGCCTCCAAAATGAGGAGTTTTTAATTTTAATTTGATAGTATATAGGTCTGGAGAACTTGACCCTTAGTTGAGTAAACTTGGCTTTTTATTCCCTCCCCTGCCCACTGCCCCACGAGGCTCAAATTTCAGACTGCACTTCGGAAAAGAACCAGCATGGCAGTATTGCAGAAAAGTGGCCACAGTTAGTGATGATCACCCACAAATCTTTTCAGAGGGTAAAAGCATAGCTCCATGACTTATCTGCTGCCTTAGATGACTGCATCATAACATCCTAGTAAATCCTGTAGGAGATCTTTGGGGATGCACTGAACAGTGGGAAAGATGACAATTTATTCTGGGACAGAAAATGGAGGCCACCAACTGCGGGCTATGAACATAATGTAGATTTAGGAAAAGATTTTCATGTTTTAGGGCACTTTGATCAAAATTTTTATCAATGACTTGGATGCTATAAAGCCAACAATTATAGTAAATATGAAAATATGTCATGATTCACAGTGACCTTTCCAGAATTCAAAAGCTAGACCAAATCATACAAGATTTTGGTGATATTTAAGCACCTGGCCTCAAACAAGCAAACAAATTGAACAAATTCAGGCTGTGACAAAGCATAGATAAACATACATGAAAAACACTTTAAGGTTTCAGTTGACCTAATAACAACAAACATAACAACCGTGTCTACAGTTAACCACATGTTTTCAATTGTATTTTTTCCCCCCAAAGTGGCCCCATGAGTGAGTTCAATATGGCAGTGACTGTTTATCTCCGTTTCAGAGATGCCAGAGCTAAAACCTAGAGAATTTAGGTGATTTGCCCAGAGTCAGCAGTCACAGAATGATAGAGCTTAAACGTGGGCTCGGAGTTGAAGTCTGGTCCGTGGCCTACTACATTTGAGATTTCCCACAGTGCTCAGTAAGAAAGGGACATTGTGCAGAGGTCACCCTTCTATTTGTGTCTTCCTGTCATCAAAGAGAGTAAGGAACAGTGTAAGGATGAAGAGGAGGCTACAGTAGTCTGCGACAGGTTTGCACATGTTAGGAACTGGGTCCTCAACTCTGCCTGCGAGTTAATTTTATTCATGCACGTAGTGGGGCTATTAGTTGGAACCAACACCTGAATTGTGGAAGCATAGTTATTCTATCTTTACAGGACCTTAGAGATTATTTAGTGGGTTCCTCTCACCTTGTAGATGGGAAGCCCGAGATTCAGTGGCCTGAAGATATTTCCCTAAGAGTCACTAGTTAGTGGCATATCTGGGCTTGCCAGACTTGGCTCTTTTTTCCCCAACAGTTCCCTTTACTATATAAAATGTATTTTCATTTAAAAATATTGAGACATATTCCTTAACAGCAAGCAAACTTTTATAAGCATAAATAAAATCCTTATTTGTCTTAAAAAAATCAGTCTCATGCCAGGATGCTTTGGACACTGATGTTGTGAAGACCATTTGTGCTGTCCATTGTACTTATTCACTGGGTGCATTGTAATTGCCTCATTTATTTTATGACAAATCCTTGAGGATTCTCTTCTTATTAAAAAAGCAAAAATTTTAGTTTCTAATGCTATGTGAACAGAAGAATGTCATATGGTATCTCGTCAAAAGGAACAATTTTTTTTTTACATTAGAAATTGACACTGAGGGGCACCTGGGTGGCTCAGNTTCTTTTCTTTATAGTAGGGGTAGTAAATTTAGTGTAGTTGTGTTTTTTCATATTTCCTGTAGGATACATGGAATCTTTTTAAGTTATTTTCTTTCCCTTGAGCTTTCACAATTCTCCATTACCTTATTTAACAAGTTTTCCACGAGTAAAAAAGGAGAGTAACAAATCAAGGAGATTAACCCTGTATGGTTTTTTACATTAATGTTTTGCTCAACTCATTAGCTCTAGAATGCATTTTGTGGGTACTTTTTGAAACCATTTCTTTATGAGTTCCCAAAATGTATGGCTTTCTGTGTTTCAACTGCTATAGATTACCATATTTGATGCTGATTCTGAGGAATCACAAGACCTTGATTTAGTAATCCTAACGGCTCTGCTAAAGGGTGAGTGTCTTAAAGTGGCTACATATCTTTCTCATTTCCTCTTCTCATGTTCCATGGAACTTGGTGTTTTATATGTTGATATTTTAAATAGGATATATGATTGTTCCCTTTTACCCTAGGCACAAATTTAGCAGCATCAGAACAATTAAATCTGGCAATGGCTTGGGACAGAATGGACATTGCCAAGAAACATATCCTAATTTATGGACAACATTGGAAGGTATAGTGAAAATGAAGTTATTTATTTGGGAAAAAAATGGGGCTTTTAAAGGTGGGAAAAAAAAAAAAAAAAAAGGAGTAGAGATAGATTGGTTTTGGAGGGGTATGGAGGTAACATTGCAGTAGCTGGGTGTCCAGGATACTGGAGACATTTTTCTCAGCAACTTTGCCTCCCTAAAAACATTTTTCCCCTCCCCAGGCTCTGTGCAGCCTAATTGAAACTGGCAAACAAAGTTGGCAGAAAGAAAGAATGGAAGCGTATTTCATTTATTTTTTTCTATGGCCAGATTTTTATATTGTTATTTCAGGCTTAAAGTTTTTCTTATTTTTGCATGAAAATGTAATACACACTGTCAGTAGAAATAAGTGAAAACAGAGAAAAGCAGAAAGAAGAAAGATTATCCACAGTGCTAACGATAATCACTATTAACATTTCATTCTTAAAAATTGCAGTGGTGACCATACCATCAGTATCTTATTTTTCAGTCAAACTAAGACATGCATATTATTGAAAACATCTTTTTTTTTTTTTTTTTTTGAGAGAGAGAGATCATGCAAGGGAGAATGTGCACACATGTGCACGAGCAGGGAAGGGGTGGAAAGAGAAGGAAAGAGAGAGAATCCCAAGCAGGCTCCACACTGTCAGCACAGAGCCCAATCCAGGGCTTGATCCCATGAACCATGAAATCATGACCCAAGCCAAAATCAAGGGTGAGATGCTTAACCACCTGAGCCCCTCAGGCGCCCCATTTTTCAAACATCTAATGGTAATAAACTAATGATACTAAAAGGCTACTAAAAAGAAAAAAAGGAAAAAGTAGGAGTCCTCTGCCCCGCTGACCAGAAGACCTAAGTATTTTTGACAGTTTTTGGTGGTTATTGACATTCCTGAATCTCCATATTTCTAAATAACAAGTCATATTGCTATTTTCGGATTCATCTGTTTTAGAGACGTCTCCGCGTTTCTGTGTGTGGTGCTGCCCTCACTGCTACCACCTGAACTGGCTACTGCTCCTGGCCCTGGGGTGTCGTGCTTGCCTGTCCCTTCATCGTGCTGGAGCTTCCCTGTGCCTCTGTCCTGGGGCCGATCACCTGTTTTCTGGTCCCCGTGCCTTCCTCTTGTTTGGCTTACTGCTTTAGCTTAATGGGGTGCCTCCTTCAGTAACTTTCTGAGAAAGGGAACACAAAAGAGAAACATTTTGAGGACTTAACATGTGTGGATATATTTTCATCAAAGATCAGAACTAATTTTGAAGGCTTAGCTTCTGGCATTCAACAGTCGAGAATAAAAATCTTTCTGTTTTCTGATCCTGCGTGACCGTTTCTTTTCCTCTCTGGAAGTTCAAAAAAATTATCTTTCTAGTGTTTTCAGAGTGCACAATGATGCGAGCTGTTGTGAGTCTTTGGATCCGTAATGCTGGGCAGGTGTTTTCAATTTAGCAATCATACGTGTTTCCGTGCTGGGCAATTGGCTTCCTGTTTTCTCTGGGTTCTGTTTCTGGAATTCATAGGACTTCAATGTGGGACCTAGGGATTGCTCCTCTAATCTTATCTTTTCCCTTTTATCTTCCATATCTTTCCTTTGGTAGATTTCCTCAATTTTACTTTTCATGCCTTATATGGAGCTTTTTGTTTCTGGTACCATACTATTAATTTCTAAGAACAAATTTGTTCCTAGCTTTTTTTTTTTTTTTAAAGCATCCTGAATGTAGTATCTTATTTTGCTGAGGATATTAATGATCGTTTGTTTTTTGAAGTTTTCTTCCTTCGTGCATTGTCTGATTCTTACTGATTGATGTTTTGTGGTGTGTTTGTTCTGGGATTTTATTTAAGAGTGGAGGAGAAAAAGCTCTTTGGAAATTCTGAGCCTGTAGGTGAAGCTTAAGTGTAGTTTTGAGCTTCACGGTGGAGTGATCTGGACGCCGTTTGTTGGGAGACCTGAGAAGACAGCATGTTTTGCCTTTTCTCTTAGTTCCTTTACCAGAAAAGAATCCTCCAGTTCCCCGCCTGGATAAGGTAAAAGCCTCGTTGCTAGTGTTAATGGAAGTCAGATCGGGGAAGAGGATTGGGAAGATCTCAGCATTAGGAATTCATTAGTTGTACATTGACCTCATCTTGGGGCTCCCAGGATTCTGGCAAACAGATAGATCTGTTTGGTTCTTGGCTTTTTCCGGTTTCGATTTCTGGGGACTTTTGCCTTCTGGGTTTCTGGGGACTGCTAAGTCAATTACTGCTTGACCATCTTCTTTCCAACTTCCAAAATGCTATACTCTGGACCTCTGTATTCTTGTGGATTCATTTCTTTAAAAAATATATTTTGCTATAATTTTAGTAAAGTTTTAGGTCAGAGTAAAAGTAAATGAGTGTTTTTAATTTGCCATTTATATTCAGAAACCGGAGTAGTTTATGTATTTATTTTTAATGTTTTATTTATTCTTGTGAGAGAGAGAGAGACAGACAGACAGACAGAGAGAACATGAGCAGGGGAGGGGCAGAGTGAGAGAGGGACGCAGAATCGGAAGCAGGCTCCAGGCTCTGAGCTGTCAGTACAGAACCTGACACGGGGCTCGAACTCACAAGCCCTGAGATCAGAACCTGAGCCAAAGGCAGACGCTTAACCGACTGAACCCCCCAGGTGCCCCTAGAAACTGATGTAGTTTAAATGAAAACATGCTAAGTTAACACAACAACAACAACAACAAAACCTTGATTTTTTTTTTAAATTAGAATTGTATTACACCTATACAGTAATTTGGGATCTTTATAATTGTCAGTCTTCTGAGAGAAGAACAGATTTATTTAAGGTGTCTTTTATGCCTTTAGGTTCGCTTTTTATTTTTTCTTTACTCAGGTCCTGAACATTTCTATTGAGATTGTAGTTTATGACTGTTGTGTCTGTATTGAGATTAATTATATGTAATTCTTTAGTTATTTCTACTTTTTCATATTTCTGCTTTCTTAATTGTCTCTGTGTCGCTTATGTATTTCCACCTTTGAAGCCTGGCACACTGGAACAAGCAATGTCAGATGCTTTGGTGATGGATCGAGTGGATTTTGTGAAGCTCCTAATAGAGTATGGAGTGAATCTCCATCGCTTTCTTACCATCCCCCGACTGGAAGAGCTCTATAATACAGTGAGTATTGGACTATCCCATCAACCACCTCCCTTAAGATTTATTTATTAATTTGCTTAAGCTTTAACTTAAGCTAAATATTGAATGTTCAAGTCTCCTTGAACATTCATGTACAAAGATAAATTAGAAAGATTTCTCAACCAAAGGACAAACATTCTCACCAAATCTATTATATCCTATGGTCATGTCTGTGTTTCTTCTTTTAATTAATTAACACAGAGTAGAAAGATACACTAATTTAAGAAAATACGACAGTAAGACCATAATTAAAGCCAGTGATGTGAATAAGAACAAATTACTTTTATTGAGTTCTTGGAAGCATCCGAACCTAAGGCCACTGTTAAACGTCTGTTCCTGCAACTTTCCTACGCAAACCCTTTGTTGAAAACAGACCAACTAACCACTGGGAAACACCAGTTGCTCAAGCCAAGCACCCTTCTTTTAATGTCCTTCCTTGTCCTTTGAATCTTACCCTTTCTGCAAAGCCCTACTCAAGGCCTGCCGTTTTGAATACTTCAGTTCACAGTAAATCCAATCTTAGGGTACCAATTTTTTGCAACTCTTTTTGAGCACACACAGTCTTCATAGTTTAGGTTATTTCCTCATTGAGTCCCTACTCTCTTCAATTAGACTGTAAACACTGTGACGAAAGTACTTCTATTCTTCACTGACTCCCTCAAAACTTGACTGAACATGGTAAGCATTCAATAAATATTTGTGGATGGAATGTAATTGTGTGATGGGGTGTGTAATTGTGTAGTTTATATATGATAAAGGATAGTTATAAATTATTTAAAATTTATTTTTGTCTCTTGAAAAAAAGTTAATTATGTTCTTACTATCTACATATATATCTTTTTAAAACACATCTGGGGGGCACCTGGGTGGCTCAGTTGGTTAAGCCTCTGACTTTGGCTCAGGTCATGACCTCAGGGTTTGTGGGTTCGAGCTCTGCATCGGGCTCTGTGCTGACAGTTCAGAGCCTGGAGCCTGCTTTGGATTCTGTGATTCCCTCTCTCTCTGCCCTTTCCTTGCTCTCTGTCTCCCTCTCTCTCTCTCTCAAAATAAATGAACATTAAAAAATTTTAAAAATACATCTTGCTTTGAAAAGGATATCAATCTAATTCTATCCTCTCTTAGGAAACACCTTTCTAATTATTGGGGTGAGCTTCATTACTAAAGAGGTTGAAGAAAATTTTCAGGATTCTGGGTTATTTATACATTCTGAAATAAAATATTTTCCCCCTTGCACATGGTAATTAAAAGGACTAATTTTTGTCTTTTCTTCCTTATTACAGAAACAAGGACCCACTAATATGCTCTTGCATCATCTTGTCCGAGATGTAAAACAGGTAACCTAATTATGAACGTGGACAGATTTCTTTGTGTATTGCCTTAGATTTGTGATTGAGGTGTTGCCAGATTTTGCTTTGTAAAAGGTAGATTTGGACTTTCAGGTGAATTACCTACCCTCCTTTCCTCCACCTCTGAATGATTTTGCCACCAAGCTACCCTCCAAAGGTTTTTTTTCCTTATCATTTATTTTACGTTTTTAAGATTTTAATCTACCAAGTAAGTGACATTAACTAATAATTATTTTTCTGATAAAATATGAACCAGAGACATACAGAACTTTCAAGCAGAACATTAGCTCAATATGATACAATGGTATTGCCAATGATAATCATATTTGCTGAAAATAAAGAAATTTTGTCCTTGTCCCGTTGTCTTTATCAGAGGACTAATGTGTGGTTTTTCACTGTTTCGTTGTTGTTTTGACTATAAGCGATGGCTTGGGGGCCCAGTCTTCTTCTGTAAGTCAACGCATTGTTCTAGGGGGCCAGAATGAATCCCACTGCTCTGTACGCTTGCTCATAGTTTGCTTATAGTGTTCTCATTGAACTTTGAGTGAGGTCAGACTTCAGATCCTCTATTAGTTACCAAACCTTCCCAACTTTTTTTCATAAATGTTTTATTTATTTTTGTAAGAGAGAGAAACAGAGTAGAAGCAGGGGAGGGGCAGCGAGAGAGAGACACACAGAATCTGAGGCAGGCCTCAGGCTCTGAGCTGTCAGCACAGAGCCCACACAGGACCAGACTCATGAACCATGAGATCATGACCTGAGCTAAGGTTGGACGCTTAACTGACAGAGCTACCCAGGTGCCCCCAAACCTTCCCAACTTTGTCTTTTAAGCCTTAATTCCTTCTCTTTTAATCACCAGGAAATTTTATTCACATCTATAGAAAACTAGGAGAGGTTTTTTTTTTTTTTTTTTTAAATCCATCCCTGGCACACTTTAAAAGTACTTCCCTCATTTCTCTGAAGTCTGGTATCTTGATGGAGACTGTGCAGGCTTTCTGGCTACATGGACTTGGCAGGAAGGCCTTGATGGAGGAAGACATGTAGTTGGCAAGTTACAAGTAAGCAAAAGTGTCTGTGCTGATGTGAGTTTAGTTTGTATGATTTCTGCTAGATCAGAATGATTCTCCTTAGACTGCTTCCTTGAACTTTGATTCTATTACAATATATAAGAAAAAGGAATGGAAGGGGCGCCTGGGTGGCTTAGTTGGTTAGGCGTCCGACTTTCGCTNAAGAATAATCAAGAGCATTAGTTTTGGTGTTCCTTGCAAAAAGTAAATTATGGATGTGAAAAAGAAATTATTTACATTTCTTCATATATGAAATATATAAGTATATATTTGTGCTATTCCATTTATTTATATATTTATATATAAGCAAATACATATAGAAAACCTTATTTCTTGTTCAAAGCTTCATGAATGTTGTTCATAATCTGTTTGTTTCAGAGATCTTGTTCAGCACTGTGTGTGCCTTAAAAATGTTGAAATAAGTTGGACAGTGAAAGACAAATGCTGTGGAATTTCACTGAGATGTGGACTGTAGCAATAAAACAGAAACAGACTCATAGATTAAGAGAGCAAACTGCTGATTCCCAGAGAGGGCCGGGGTTGGACGTTGGGCTCAATAGGTGAAGGGGATTATGCAGCAAATACGTCATGGGGATGTAACATACAACATAGGGAATGTAGCCAACGGTATGGTACTAACTTTGTACGGCAACAGGTGATAACTAGACTTATCGTGGGGACCATTTCGTAATGTATAAAAATATGAAATCACTATGAGAAGCACCTGAAACAAATAGGATATTGTATGTCAATTATACTTTAATTAAGAAAGTGTATTGTGAATGGTAGTTGAGAGTAAGAGTGATGGAGGGGTAGTAAGGTGGGTTTTAAGTGGTCAGAGTCATCTTCATTTAGGCCAAGACCCATGTACCTGGAAATCAGCTGCTCAGCCCTCCTCCTGCTAACCATAGCATTTGTTTTGGCCTAGCGTCATGTTTTGGTGCCTTGTTTTGTTCTGCCGTTCCATGTTTCTTATTTCTGCTTGCTCTACTTCCATATTCTCGCATCGTGTGTGATGTAGTCCACACAGTGCAGAGTGCTCTAGCCATTTCAGTGGAGAGGCAGAAGATCTAACCCAATGTTAATTTTGGGTTATGTACATTCAGTATATTGAGGAGGAGGAAGAAGTTTTCCTCAGTTCAAGGTTCTTCCAACTAGACTAAGAATTAAATTTTACACAAGACAGATTAGCGGGAGAAAAACACCCACAGTTTTATTTTGGGCACACAGAGGCCCAATAATGAAGTTGAGACCTCAAGAAATGACCAAGACAGGCAGTTTTTATACTTTTCAGACAGACAATACTTCTGGGAGGAATTGATAGGACAAAGAAAAGTTAACTCTGGGAGCTTCCGCTAGTAAGGAATTCTAAGCAGAATTTGGGCTGGGGGAGTATATTAGTAAAAAGTAACAAGGTTGTTTGTTCAGTCTTCTCCACTCTAAATTTCTTATCTCTGCTGAAAAGGATGTCTCTTTATGTCGTGGTACAGGTAGGGTCCCTTTCACAGGGAGAGTTATTTCCTGCTTTCAAGGGGACGGGTTGAGGGGGAGGATCTGAGTGTCTTCTTGCACAGGCTGTCTCTTAAGTAACTTTTATTCAAAGTAATATGTCAAAATGGCACATTTTGGTGCTATCCTCCAGTGATTTTACTTCTATTATAGTAGATACATAATTTCTGGTTCAAAACAGTCTTTTATACTATATTTAAGTGCATTTTATTATAAAGTGTGTATATATGAGAGAGAGAGAGAAAAGAGAGTTGAATGAGCAAATATAAGCTCACATTTGATGTCTGTGGAACTAAAAACACATTAAAGCTAAGTTTGTTTTTCCATCTGAACAAGCTGGCTATGTCAATAGTTCGTCACATTAATCGATCAATTTGTGAAGATGACTGAAAAGTATGAGTTTACCTCTTTGCGGTTGATTGGGATATGTTCTAACAGATGGCAAACCAGACCAAAAAAAGGAACTGAAAGTTACAGTCCATTACATGGTTTTGTTTCAGCATACCCTTCTCTCAGGCTACAGAATAACACTGATCGACATTGGATTGGTAATCGAATACCTCATTGGTGGAGCGTATCGCAGCAGCTACACTAGAAAAAGTTTCAGAGCCCTCTACAACAACCTCTACAGAAAACGTAAGGTGTCCCAATTGGTAAGTACCCTAGTCAAATTGGGGATGATAACTAGGCATCACACATTTAGGAAAACGGCTTAGGAAGTTGAAATGGGAGTAGCTTCTAAAGTGGACATCTGTGTTTACGGATATTCACTGAGTCTCTGCTACATGTAAATAACAGTGCTGGTCCAGGGTGCACATAAAGATCAGGAGTTTAGAAACTCTCAGAGGAAACAGATTTATGCATAACTAGCCATAATACAGAACAACGTACAATACGTGCGGTGTTGCCATAGAAGTAGTATGTTGAGAAAGATTTGAGGGGGAGATGACCAGTTCTTTTCTCTCCTTTTGAAAACATAGAAGGGAAGAGCTTCCTGGGCTTACATCTATGAACTCATAGTAGTCTGTAGTCTGGAAACGACAAACTTGGCACAGGCGTGTCGGGGTTATATTGGAAAACGCACGCAGAATGCCTTAAACTTATGAGTATGGAAAACGCACGCAGAGCGTACTGGGTAAAAATACACCCTGTCTGTGTTTTATTTTCATTCATGGTTTTGAAAGTCTAGGAATGTAAAGTTAGAGTTGCTGCCTGGTTGATGAGCAGAGAAAACATTGCTTGCTTCTTAAAATTGCGGTTATTAGCCAGTAGACTGAAGAGAGCCTTTCTTCTTAGAGGTTAATGGCAGGGTTAGAAAACGTGGTTTGGGGCATTTTGGGCTGGGAGCAGAGCAGGGGCAGTAAAAGGCACGGTGCTGTGGACATTAGGACATGTTTCTGCAGTGACAGGGAAGCCTTAGCTGCTGGTGTCATGCTAGCAGGTTGTGCAGGATGAGATTAGAAAGAGTCCAGACTCTCAAGCCTCTTTTGACTTTTATTTATAAAGAATCAGGTAAAGTGAAAGCCCAACTTGCCTTTAAGAAATCAAAGAACAAAACAAAAAGAAACTCAAACCTCACAGAGGAAATGATCTTCACTGAGACTTCAAAGGCATATAGGGATGCACTTGACATGTCAGCTCCTTCACTTTAAGCAAATATTCTTTGCCGTGAGGTTCCCTGTGACAAGGTATGAGGACTGACCGTGGCCTGTGTGTAGCTTACTAGGGAGCCCGCTGGGCAAGTACCCCTGGTGGTTTTTTCTTTGAAATGGTATGAAATTGCTACCCATTTCTCTGACTGTTCGCTTGTGAAGGAGTAGAGTTAATAGTAAACTCTCAGAGTAACTTAGATTGTAGCAGTTACAAACACATGGTTTGGAGACAGGGAGATTTGGGACGGAGTAGTAGTTTTGCTCAGTGTGACCTCTTGAGTGACAAACTTAACCTTTCTGTCTATTGTTTTCCTGATCTACAAAATGGGAATAGTAATAGAATATCTCTTTTCTAAATTTGTCAAAAGGATTAAATAAAATAACACCTGAAAACACATATTCCTAATAGATAGAGGGTATAGAGTGTTAATATTAGTCATTGTGATTACTGCTGACAATGCTATTAATTCTGTATCACAATGACAATGATAATAATTTGAGTATTTTGTTAGAAGTTTGGATCCCATCATTACTCCAATTTATATCCATAAAATGCAAACTTAAATAAATAAGTAAGTAAGTAAAGTAGCTCAAAGGCCGTAATTTGTATCACCCCCTTTAAGAATGCTTCTTTTTCTCTCCTTGATGAACACTTCATGCCAATAAGCAACAAGTTATGTTGTTATTGGGTCTAATTGCTGGAATTCCAGTGGTGATTCATAACATCTGGAGAAGGTCCTTAACTTTCTGACTTGACCTTAGAGTTGTTTGTGAATGGGAACTCTTTCTTATCAGAACCGTGAATCTTTATTGCCTCTTCTGAATTCGCTCCAGGTGTAGAACATCCATTGATTTTTAATGGAATTTCCACATAGAGAAGGAATGCAGATATATAATAGGGAACAAAAGAGCATGTTCTCTCAGACGTTAGGAAATAACCATGTGCTTAAGAAGGAGGAGATCATGAGAGGCTTTTGTGGGGTGAGGAATTAATTCTAATTATGGGCTAGAGGCAGACCCATTGCACACTTGGTGGGACACATGACACTGTATAATATTTTGTTTCTTTACTATCTAGAAATGAAGTGTTAATTGTTACCATTATAATCTTTTTCCTGTTTGTCTTATCTTAAAAATAAAATAACGTACGCCAGGAAGTGACCAGTTTTGCTCAAAGCTGTTCCCAGCCCCCTCTTCACCGACGACGTCCCTCAGGAAACAGAAATGGATCTGCAGAAAGTACTCTCCATTCCCAGTTTATTAGAACTGCTCAGCCTTACAAATTCAAGGTACCACTTATTTATTTTTAGACATTAAATTTTTTTTTAATATTTTAGAGAGAAAGAGAGTACATGCACATGAGCAGGGGAGAAGGACAGAGGGAGAGAGAGAGAGAGAGGGAGAGGGAGGGAGGGAGAGAAGGAGGGAGGGAGAGAGGGAGAGAATCCCAAGCAGGCTCCACACTCAGCACAGAGCCTGACACGGGGCTGGATCCCACGACCCTGGGATCATGACCTGAGCCAAAACCAAGAGTTGGACACTCAACCCACTGAGCCACCTAGGCGCCCCTGAAACTTCTCTTTTAAAAGTAATCTCTCTGCCCAGTGTGGGGCTTGAACTCACAACCCCGAGATCAAGAGTCCACAGAGCCAGCCAGCTGCCCCACTACTTATTTATTTTTAGACTCGGAAATCAAGTTGTTCTTGCAGATTAGACCATTTCTTCTTTTAAAGTTGGAGAAGGGGAGGCACAAATAGAGCATTTACAAGTACCATGAACAGATGAGTGTGAGTCAACACATAACAAAGCTGTCTTCCTACAACACTTGAGCAGTGTGAACCATGTTCTTATTCCACATCTCCCCATGTCACCTCAGTCCTACTTTCCTCTGGGGACACATGCTTTTGCTCAAGAGTTTCTATATAAATGATTCCTATGTTGGTGAAAGAGGTTTCCTTTGCATAGCTCCCAGGATGAATGGATATTTTATAAAATAACCCTTGATCACCATCAATGAATACAAATTCCTTTCATTTATAGAAATAGAGGAAGCTTATAATTTTCTTTCTTATTCCCTTTTATTAAAAAGAATAATTATTGAATCTTATTATTTAGCAGGCGTTATGTTGGGTGCTTGGTTGAATTTGGGATACAGATGGGTGGAGGAGATGTAAAGATGACTGAGAAATGATCCCTCTCTCCCCAAAGTAATATAGTGTTGCAGTATGATGAATATTGAAATAGAAAATGCACATAGTGATATAGAAAAACATGAGGGTTAAGGAGTGGCATTTGAGATGGGCTGTAAAGTGTGAGCTTACCAGGTAGAGAATAGTATTTCATTATTACATATTACTATTACTAGAGGAATATAGTCAGAATAAAGGAAAGAAAACTTAAAACCAATCGGTTTGGATGCATGTTGGCAACACTAGCAATATTTTTCTAAGGGAAAGATAATGAATCGATTTATAAAGTGAGGTTAGAGGTTTTTAATAGTTCTCATTTATCCAGTGTGTTATTTTGACCCATTTCCTGGAGAAATTGAAAACTGTCTTCTAGTTATTGGGCCTATCCCAAAGGTGTAGTGTTTTAAGTTGTGCTAAATGAACACAAGGGATCTCAGCTTATGGAACCTGGATCTGTCAGACACAATAAGAAATAGATCACCTAAAAGGCCAGAATTTTGATTTCTGATTTATAAAATTCTATTGTTATTTCCATCTCTTGTCAGTGATGTAAAAAATACTCTTAGGATACCTGAAATGTTTCATTAGGTCAAATATCATGCATCTGAGTACTTGGGACTCCATTTCTGTTTTATTTTCCAACAGGAAAAGTCTGTAGTCCTTCATAAATCAAGGAAGAAGTCAAAAGAAGAGCAAAATATGTCAGATGACCCTGATTCGACTGGCTTTATTTACCCTTACAATGACCTGCTGGTTTGGGCTGTGCTAATGAAGAGACAGAAGATGGCCATGTTCTTCTGGCAGCATGGAGAGGAGGCCACGGTCAAGGCAGTGATTGCTTGCAAACTCTACCGAGCCATGGCCCATGAAGCTAAGGAGAGCAACATGGTGGACGATGCCTCAGAAGAGTTGAAAAATTACTCAAAGTAGGAGTTTTCTCTTCAATTCATACTAAACATCGACAGTTCTTAGAATGGTTAGACACTTTTATCTCCCTCACCTTAGAACTTGTAAGATGCATGGGCTTGTTGCCAATGCTCTCCTATAAATAAGGGTCTTTAGGTATTTCAAGGCACTTTGTGGAATAAAGGGAAGAGAATGGAGAGTTGGTTCTCAAGTCAGGAAAGCTAGGTTCTGGCCCCAGTCCAGCTGTTTACTAATTGGGTAACTCAGTTGGCCAGATTTTGGGACTCTAGTTTCCTCGCATAGAATGTTCAGTTAATGACTTTTGAACTCTCAAACTCTTTGATACTACGTTAAATGAAAACTTTTTTACTTTTAGTATGTTTCAGGCAGGAAAACAAATAAATATATTATGTGTTAAAGACCCAGAACAAGATGGCAGAAGATAGAAAAGTTAGAAATGGTTTTGATTTTCTTATTACTAATGCATATAATAGTGAGGAAAGAAGGGGAGCTAGAGTTAATGGAAACGGATGTATAATTGTGACTTTTAAAAGTTCCAGAGAGGAGTGCCTGGGTGGCTCAGTTGGTTAAGTGTCGAACTCTTGATTTCGGCTCAGGTCATGAAAGCACAGTTTGTGTGTTCGAGTCCCACAAAGGGCTCTGTGCTGACAGTGCAGAGCCTGCTTGGGATTCTCTCTTTCCCTCTCTTTCTGCCCCTCCCCTGCTTGCTCTTTCTCTTTCTGTCTCAAAAGAAAAAACTTTAAAACAAAACAAAAGTTCCAGAGAGAGGTGCCCGGATGGCTCAATTCGAGCCCCGGGTCAGGCTCTATTCTGACAGCTCAGAGCCTGCTTAGGATTCTCTCTGCCTATCCCTTGTTTTCTCTTTCAAAATATATAAACATTTTTTAATGTTTTATTTATTTCTTAGGGAGAGAGACAGCATGAATAGGGGAGGGTCAGAGAGAGAGATACACAGAATCCAAAATGGGCTCCAGTCTCTGAGCTAGCTCTCAGCACAGAGCCCAACGTTGTGCTCGAACCCACAAACTGTGAGATCATGACCTGAGCTGAAGTCGGATGCTCCACTGACTGAGCCACCCAGGCGCCCCACAAAGTTTGCTTATTAAACAACTTATTTAACAATCTTAGTCATGTTATCTGTGATCAGGTATAGCACGTATAATAGATCTCATTAACCCCCATATATGATTAAGCAAAATACCCCATTTCTTTGGGAAATAAAGTCTTTCTTCTGTCTTGGTAGCTGTTTCACTTTCCATTTTCCCTTGTGACGGGTAGAATAGAGTTACTGTTTCTCTAAAGTTATAATGAGGAGTGCCTTATAGCCTTAAAAATGTTTATTTGTAAAGATGCAGATTTAGAATTTTCATTATCTTTACTGTTTCACCGCACACTTTTTTTTTTTTTTAATTTGTTATCTCCCGTGACCAACTAATTTTACTTGAGCTCCTGGATGTATATGCTTTCCTGAGCAACTTGAGCAACCTGTCTTCATTGAAAGTCCCCAGTATACTGCCTGCGCATGTGGTTTTTGCTTTTNCTAGCTCTCAGCACAGAGCCCAACGTTGTGCTCGAACCCACAAACTGTGAGATCATGACCTGAGCCGAAGTCAGATGCTTAACTGACTGAGCCACCCAGGCACCCCTAAACATTTTTTAAAAATTAAAAAAAAGTTCAAGAGAATAGCAGGGTCTACTTTTTAGAGTAAACAACGTCCCAAAAAATGCCTCCAAGTCTAGCTTCTTACTTAAGTCATCTATGTATTTTCTAAAATGTTAAAGGGGGAAAAAGGTGGCCCTGCAATTTTCCTTAATTGTTAGTTCGCTATTGAACAGCCTTTTCTGTCAAAAAATTCTTTATTCGGTCTTGTCAGGGAGCCCCAAACCAAGCTATACATAGTTTGTTTTGTAGTGTAGACAGGCTTCTCCCCTTGGATAAAGAGCTCAGTCACGCCTGGTGTAAACCAGGTTCCGTACACTACAGTGTAAACCCTTCTGGAAAGGGAGAAGAGTTCATCTCCTGAGCAGCGATAACTCTCAAATAGCTTCTGCAATCTGAGTTTATTACGTGGCTATTCAGTCTTTTGCATTGGTCTTTCCTGGGTCTCCTCCCTCGTCTTTTTGAACGTTTCTGGGACTCTTACCTGCATTTGTTTTTTGCCACAAATGTTGTGTCATTACAGACAGTTTGGCCAGCTTGCCCTGGATGTACTGGAGAAGGCGTTCAAGCAGAATGAAAGAATGGCCATGAAGCTGTTGACCTATGAACTCAAGAACTGGAGCAATTCCACCTGTTTGAAACTGGCCGTGTCTGGAAGGTTGCGGCCCTTTGTTTCACATACTTGCACCCAAATGCTACTGACAGACATGTGGACTGGGCGCCTGAAAATGAGGAAAAATGCCTGGCTAAAGGTACAGAGAACAAACTGGTGGTTACCAAAGGGGAGGTGGGGAGGGGGAGGGGCAAAATGGGTGAAGGTGAGAGGGAGGTACAGGCTTCTGGTTATGGGATGAATAAGGCACAGGGATGACGGGTACAGCACAGGGAATGTAGTTGTGCTGTGGTGGTGTTGTATGGAGACAGACGGCAGCTGTGCTTGTGGTGAGCCCAGCGCGAGTGTAGACGTGCCAAGTCTCTGTTCTGTTCACCCGAAACTAATGTAACCTTGTGTGTCAGTTGTACTTCAATTAATAAAGGTCTATTTGGGGTGCCTGGGTGGCTCAGTTGGTTAAGCATCTGACTCTTGATTTTAGCCCAGGTCATGATCTTACAGTTGGTGGGATCGAGCTTCACAATGGGCTCTGTGCTGTCAGCTCAGAGCCTGTTTGAGATTCTCTCTTCCTCTCTCCTTGCCCCTCCCCTGCTCATGCTCACTTGCTCTCTGTCTCTCTCAGAGTAAATAAATAAACTTACAAAAAGATGTGTTTACTCGCTGTGTAGAATTTAACATTGGTTTACTCTGAAAGTNACCTGTTTGAGATTCTCTCTTCCTCTCTCCTTGCCCCTCCGCTGCTCATGCTCACTTGCTCTCTGTCTCTCTCAGTAAATAAACTTACAAAAAGATGTGTTTACTCGCTGTGTAGAATTTAACATTGGTTTACTCTGAAAGTGTGTATTCTGGAGTTCATTTTTCCCTTGTTGTGGAAGAGTACATTCAGGAAAACTGGTTAGTATCTCTGGCTCTCACAGCCGAGCTGGGATCTCCCCAGGGGAGCCTCTGACAGCAACTACTTTCTCCCACTGCTGCGGTTTCTTTTTTAAAAGTGGGGATGATTGGGGGCACCTGGGTGGCTCAGTCGGTTGGGCGTCCGACTTCGGCTCAAGTCATGATCTCATGGTTCGTGGGTTCAAGCCCCACA
Organism: Crocuta crocuta; assembly: GCF_008692635.1. Taxonomy (NCBI): domain Eukaryota; kingdom Metazoa; phylum Chordata; class Mammalia; order Carnivora; family Hyaenidae; genus Crocuta; species Crocuta crocuta. The sequence continues at coordinate 6,368,332 of NW_027529428.1, forward strand.
TCGGGCTCTGTGCTGACAGCCAGCTCAGAGCCTGGAGCCTGTTTCAGATTCTGTGTCTCCCTCTCTCTCTGGCCCCCCTCTGCTCACGCTGTCTCTCTCTCAGAAATAAATAAAACATTAAAACTTTTTTTAAGAATAGGGATGATTGTACCAACTCTGTCCATCAAAAGACATTCTCTTGTGAAGGTGGTTAGAAGTTACAAGCAGATGCAAACATATAAGACTTCATTCTTATAAACTCCATTACCTCTGGTAATTATAACCGAACTAAATGAGCCTTTTTAGTGAAATTTTTTTCAGCTTAGGAATATTTAAGTTTATTTAATTTTGAGAGAGAGTATGTGAGTATGAGTGGGGGAGGAGCAGAAAGAGGGGGAGAGAGGGAATCCCAGGCAGGCTCCACACGGTCAGCCCAGAGCCTGACGCGGGGCTTTATCTCGCCAACTGGGAGTTCATGGCCTGAGCCGAGATTCAAGAGTAGGACACTTAACCAACTGAGCCACCCAGTTGCCCCCTTAAATGCTTATTTTATAAAGCTGCCCTCAAACACATTTTGGTCACCCATTTCCAGATTCTTCTGTCCATTACAGTTTGTCCTCACCTTTCATCTTGAATTATCAAGAGTAATTTAACTACTAAAACATTTCACTTTTGACATCAAACCTAAGCCTAAAGCTTTATGGTCAAGCTTATGAAATATTTATACTTATAAAAACTGAATTAAAGGGTAAGGCATGGGAAGTAAGAGCTATGTTAAGACTGTATATTTTAATTTTATTTTTCCTATAGTCCTTAAAAATTTGTGTCCCAGATAGGATAACTTCCTTAAAAATATTTTTTTGTTGGGACAGTATAGAAAATACAAAGAAATAAAAGGCATAAGGTATAAAATAGATTAAAAAACCCTGCACCTTTCAATTCCACCAATGAGATTGCAAAAATAAGAGAAGTGGGAATCAAAAGTTATTTCACATAGATTCCTCTTTTAAAAATATTGGAGAAATAAGTTATTTCCAGAAGAAGTTCTCCTTTGCTCTGTTTTGATTTCAACCTTGGAAAGATGAAGCAGAGACATGAATGGGCTCTACTGTAGCTACATAATCTCTGACAATAACTTTTTAAATGTGTAGAGAATGAGATGGGGTAAGATGGCTGGAGGTTTGAGCAATAATTTCCCCCATGGCTCTGTTCTGTACATACTTTAGTTTACAGGAAATCCTTTTTACTGAGAACTTAGTAACATTTTGTTCCTCATGTACCTTATATCAACAAAGAGACCTAAGTGAAACAAGACTGAATGTTTTACCCCAAAACAGTGAGTCGAGAAAGAAGGCTGAATCAGCTACTTAAAATCTCTGAGCTGTAGGAAATTGCTCTCCCTGCCTGGATCCTAATTCCCCAGTGTCTGGCTTGTGAGTTTTGGGATCACATTTGCAAATAATTGTAAGGTGTCCTGATTAGACTAATTCCAAGTGGATGGAGACTGGAGGAAGACCTTATAGGGTCTCGTGGAGGGAAAACTCTTTTAAATACTTTTAGGCTGATAGACTCCAACTGATTCCTTGGGAATGGGATATTGATGTTTCATGAGCCAGTTGTCCTGCAAGGGGCAAGGGCAGTAGAAAGTAGAGTCTTTTCAGGAAGTGGGTTAGGAATTAATTAGTGTAATGTCATCATTGTGCCTGGTAACTATGATGTTTCCAGACCTAGAAGATTGTGTGTATTTTGGGTTCCACATCTGAAGACAAAGCATATACTATTCACCCAAACAACCCTGTCAGAACTGGGAAAAGTCCTGAGAAACTTCTCATAGGAGATCAGGCTTTAAAACACAACAGAAAGTCATTTCAGCAATGGAAGTTGGCCAGGATATGACTTCAATTTATTTAATCATGACTGGTGTGTAGTCAGGGTTAATCACATTTTTGTTCAGTGAATCCCAGAACACTAAGGCCTGATTTCAGCTTGAAAGAAAAGAAGTAGTGCTCAACAAGTTGATTTTTACATTTAATAAATCTCCTATACCATTTATTCTGAAAAGCCATATAAATTGAACATAAAAAATCTTTTGAATAGTTGATCAATACATGAATGATAGCAATAATAATGAAAAAATTATGGATGTCTGGATGTATACCTTCTCTGGGTATTACTGGCAGAGAAAATATTTGTGTAGGATGTGAGGTGAATCCACCATAAGGTGACACTTGGTATGCTTTTATATTCTTGATTTTGTAATATGAATAGATTTTAATGTGTTTTATGGGATAATAACTACTTGATGGCATTAAAGGATTATGAAACATTATACTCATGACTATTGAAAAATAATACTTCTTACTGCCTGCTCCTAGGGATAAATAATTATAGTGTAGTATACATATTTTTAAACCTTTAAATGCATATATATGTATGCATATATCTTTTTCAATTTTATTTTTAAATGTTTTATTTATTTCTCAGAGAAAGACACACACAGCATGAACAGGGAAGCGTCAGAGAGAGGGAGACACAGAATCCGAAACGGGCTCCAGGCTCTGAGCTGGCTGTCAGCACAGAGCCTGATACGGGGCTCGAACACACGAACTGTGAGATCACGACCTGAGCCGAAGTCAAACGCTCAACCGACTGAGCCACCCAGGCGCCCCCTTTTTCAATTTTTAATTTTCTTTCTGCACAGTAATGGAAGCACACCACATATATTATTACATAATTTGCTTTTCTTCACATAACAATATAACTTCTATGTCTTTCCTTTATATTGAAAGTTGCCTTTATCTTTTTAATGGTTGTATAATATTCTACTCTTAGGTTGTCCTACACCAGCTATCCCTTTGGAGTTAGATATTTAGGTTGACATAGACTTTTTTTAATGTTTATTTATTTACTTTTGAGAGGAGGGAGGGGACAGACAGAGGTAGGGAGAGAGAGAACCCCAAGAAAACTCTGTGCTCTGAATGCAGAGCTCGACACGGTTCTTGATCCCATGGTTCGTGAGATCATGACCTGAGCCAAAAATCAAGAGTCGGACGCTCAACTGACTGAGCCACCCAGGCACCCCAGGCTGATATAGGTTTTCTGCTGTTACACATAACCCTGCAACGATCATGCCTATACACATACACTTGCATTTATGAGTATTTCTGAGAGAGACACTTCTAGAATTGGAATTGAGTCAAAAAGTACACGTAGATAAGGTTATCCACTGAGTCGGGGATAGGTCTGACACTTCACATACGTTAAAATCTTCATGTTGTTATTTGGCTGTACTTGTGACTCTTACTGTTTATTTTGCTTTATTTTCTTTTAAAGATCATCATAAGTATTCTTTTTCCACCCACCATTTTGTCATTGGAATTTAAAAGCAAAGCAGAGATGTCGCACGTTCCCCAGGGCCAGGACTTCCAGTTTGCGTGGTATTATGGTGACCAGAGCTCCAGCAGTGCCAGAGACGGTGCCTCCCCGGTTAGTACGATACCATCACGCACTAAGTTTTCATGTGCGTTCGTACGTATTTGCATACACGTACACAAACGTACACATTCACAAAGTTTGTTAATTTTTAATTTTTTAATGTTTTTAATGTTTATTTTTTTATTGAGAGACTGAGAGAGACAGAGCCTGAGCAGGGGAGGGGCCGGAAGAGGGAGAGACATAGAATCAGAAGCAGGTTCCAGGCTCTGAGCTGTCAGCACAGAGCCCGACGCGGGGCTCAACCTCACAAACCGCGACATCATGACCTGAGCTGAAGTCGGGTGCTCCACTGACTGAGCCACCCAGGCGCCCCACAAAGTTTGCTTATTAAACAACTTATTTAACAATCTTAGTCATGTTATCTGTGATCAGGTATAGCACGTATAATAGATCTCATTAACCCCCATATATGATTAAGCAAAATACCCCATTTCTTTGGGAAATAAAGTCTTTCTTCTGTCTTGGTAGCTGTTTCACTTTCCATTTTCCCTTGTGACGGGTAGAATAGAGTTACTGTTTCTCTAAAGTTATAATGAGGAGTGCCTTATAGCCTTAAAAATGTTTATTTGTAAAGATGCAGATTTAGAATTTTCATTATCTTTACTGTTTCACCGCACACTTTTTTTTTTTTTAATTTGTTATCTCCCGTGACCAACTAATTTTACTTGAGCTCCTGGATGTATATGCTTTCCTGAGCAACTTGAGCAACCTGTCTTCATTGAAAGTCCCCAGTATACTGCCTGCGCATGTGGTTTTTGCTTTTTATGTCTCAACTTGGATCGTTACGTATAAACTTGTTACTGTAGGTGCAGTGAACATCTTCTCTGGTACTTAATATTTTAATGAAGCAGCTAGCATCTTTTTGGATATGCTTTTGCACTTGTGAAGTAGTTCTTATAATATCTCAAATGTATTCAATAAGTATTCAGTATAAAATAATTATAATTAGTTTGTGTGGCTGGCACCTGTTGTGATTGGGTGAGCATCTGCTCTGATTGGTTAATGCCTCCACCGGCTCAGTCGTTAAATGTTTTGACTATCATGCCTGTCTGGGTATATATGTATTCCTCTCCTCTACCGTCTCTTCCTTCCTTCCACCCTCACTTTCCTAAGCCTGATGTTCTGTCTCGGGGTCTCAGAATACAAGATGACAGGTGCATTCTAACCTCTGCAGAATGTGTGAGCAGTTATCTTGCCACGCTGGGCTAATCAAGTTGTTGCAATTGTGACTGTACCAGCTAGATGATATGGTTAGTAAGCTCAGACCATTTCAAGCATTTGTGAAGGGAAGATAAGAAATGTAGTGTTGACTTAACACCTTTAGAAATAGAACGAAGTCTTCATATGTGAGAAATTTTGTTTGAATTTGCTTATTTATATGCTCACACTGAGCTAGTTTATTGAAGTGAACAATGGAGAAAGCTGCTTATCTCTCTCTCTCTCTCTTTCCATCCACCCATTTACCTACCTGCCTATCTGTAAACAAGTATGTGACTATGTTGGCCATTGGTAGCAAATAGTAGTTTGCAAGCGGATGTAACTTCACTTTTGGCTCTTACAGGTGTCATGGGAAGCTAAGCTCCCACAAACACTTAAGGCATTGTAGATAGCTGGAGCATTCCACTAAGCAGTCGTTCTTAAAGGGAAACATTCAGAGTAGGAAGTCTTTCCTTAAATGGCAATTAACTGTGCTCTTTAACATTAAAAAAATATGGTAGATTCTCACAGTTCCCTGCAAAATTAACCTTTGGCTGTAATATAGTGGTCATGTTTATAACACTCGTCCACCTACGTGCTTTGGAGATGGCCATATCAATGTATTACTTAAATTAATATTTAATGGCCACCTTCCGTGTGCCAGACAGGATACAATGTTCTGGGGACAGTGCATTAACTCTGGCAGATGTGGTCTCTGCCACCGTGGGCCTTATCATCAGGCAGAATACCCACCATACCTCAGCCTTATTCAATTTAAAACACTTACTTAAAAATGTTGCAAGTTTGTTCTGTTCTGAATGGATTATAATCATAGTAACAATGCTCTCTTGTCTATGAATTTAACTCGAGAGATAGTTTTTGAGGACCTGCTTTGTGTTTGGAATTTTGCTAAGCAGAGAGTCAGCATTTGATGAGACATGTGAGATTTCACAATGCTCATTAAATATAATGTCCTTGATTAGTTGAGGAACACAATTTGTATTTTACATTTTGAGAGAAAAGTGAGGACAGGCAGATGCCCTTTTAGCAGGTCTCTGTAGTTTGTGCTTGTGGTAATAGTGGGTAATAATGAATATACCGAAGGTAGCACTGGCAATAGGAAAAAGGAAGGCCGTTGTCCTGAAGCTGTATAGACTCAACCACTGCACGTACTCCATGAGATTGTATAAAAGTCCTTACTAGGGGCGCCTGGGTGGCTTAGTCGGTTAAGCGTCCGACTTTCACTTAGGTCATGATCTCGCGGTTCGTGGGTTCGAGCCCCGCGTCGGGCTCGGAGCCTGGAGCCTATTTCAGAGTCTGTATCTCCCTCTCTCTCTGACCCTCCCCTGCTCACACTGTCTCTCTCTAAAAAAAAAAAAAAAAAAAAAAAGAAAAAAAAAGTCCTTATTGAAGTCTTGGCAGGCAAAATAACATCGCCATGAGAAGTTTAAGTTATCTAGCTGCTAGCCCTTTGAAAGCATGACTTTTGATGACATGAGCTTTCTTAGGAACAAATTATAGCAAGATGGCAGAATGGCTTAACTAGAGGAAGAAGATTTCTTCTCTGGTGTCAGTGAGGATTAGAAATTGGTGGCAGCTTCACAATGAGGTGGTGGTTAAGATGGGACTTAAAGATGTGTGGAATAGCGTATCTGTGGAAGGACAGATAGTAAGTAGGGGCCCAGAGGCAGGAAATGCAAGGCATATGTCAAACATCATAGGTTCTATGGCTTGGCTGGAGTCCAGCTTACAGTGGATATGGGACAAGGAGGAAATATTTGTGGGTATGGCTGGGAAAGTAGATTGAGGCTAGATCATGGGAACTCTTGTATATCCTACATAGGGTGTTTTTTCTGTAGGTAATGGAGACCCAGCGGATGTACATGATCAAAGTAGCAAGATGATCTGACCAGTAGGAAAATTATTCTGTCTTCAGTGTATAGAATGACGTAGCAAAAAGATAGGCTGAAAACAGGGAGAACGTAGCCTGGTGTAACCATCCAGACGAGGAGTAAGGGCTTTGGCTAGAGTTAGTAGCAATGGGCATGGAGAGGAACAGAGAGAACTTAAGTGAACAGTTAAATAGTGTTTGAGCATGGGGCATGAAAGAAAGGGAGCTAACAAGTATGACCAAGAGGTTGATGGTTAAAATAAGGGCAGCTTGAAAGGATGTGGGAATGTCTGGTAAAGGAGCAGGTTTGGAAGGAGAAAGATGAGCTTAGTCTTAGACATGTTGGTAAACTACAATGCAAAAATATTTTCAAAAGTTGAATAATCTCTTTGATCAGAGCATAATTAAGTGGGGAAGATGATAGAAATTCAACGGAAAATAGTTCTGAATTGTAGTAGAGTTGATTGTTATAGTTTTCATTTTATCCTGTGTGCATGCTGATATCAGATTCCTGTGAGAGAGAGAGAGAGAGAGAGAAAGAGGAGGGAGAGAGGACAGGGGAGAGGAAGGGAGAGAGAGAGTGTGTTTGATTGATGATATTGATATTTGAGTAGGAAAAAAAAAAGTTAGCTAAGTGAAACATTTTTATGCTTACCTTCTTGTAAGGGCGCAGGAGACAAAGTCCTGAATCTGAATTTCTTCTCACATTGTCTTCATTTTGGTGTCTTTGAATTCAACTCAGAGAGAAGCTCAATTAGGACTTTATAATCCATGCCAAATTGTCAAAACTAAGTAAGACCTAATGAGAAACTCCTAGAAAAAAATAATAATAGAGATTATTTAATAACAAAATCATTACTTAAATTGCTCTGTGGGGTCTTCTTTTTTTTTTTTAATTTTCTAATGTTTTATTTATTTCTGAGAAATAGAGGAAGGGTGAGCAGGGGAGGGTCAGAGAGAGAAGAAGACACAGAATCAGAAGCAGCTCCAGGCTCTGAGCTGGCAGTCAGCACAGAGCCCGATGCGGGGCGATGCGGGGCTTGAATCCACGAATGTGAAATCATGACCTGTGCCGAAGTCGGACGTTTAACCGACTGAGCCACCCAGGCGCCCCACTCTGTGGGGTCTTCTTAAAGTGGTACTGATGTCCTTAAAATCACAGTAAATAATGATTTTTCTTATTGGTTCTAAGCTATTTTAACTCCAGCTGTTCAGACCTGTTAGGAACCAGAACAGTTCCTATACTTTTAAGTCACAACCCTGACTTGACTGCCTGAAGTGATGTGAATGACAGCAGTCAGTCAGACACTGAGATAACCCATCTAGAAGCCCGAAGTCTCAAAAATCACATTTTCTCAGTTTTGTGGACAATTCAAGAAGCACATGATTTATTCCTTGACTTGTAAAATCTTACCAGTCTTGTAGGTGTGACAACTAGAGAGAGATCTTTCATGGGTGGGATGAAATGTACTCATCAAAAAAGTATCAGAGAACATTGCTTTCTTTTCTAATATTTTTTAAGGTCACAAAAGTAATACATTTCCTGTTTAAAAATTAGGACCACACAGAGTTTTATAAAGTAGGGTGACCTCTCTTTTGCTTCTCTTTTACCATTCCTAAGTTCCCTCTTCCCCGAAACAACCAGGCTACAAGTAATACTCTCTTTTTAGTTGCCCCCCTCCTGCTTTAAAAAAATTTTTTTTAAGATTTTATTTCTGAGAGAGAGAGAGGCAGCATGAGCAGGGAAGGGTCAGAGAGAGAGGGAGTCACAGACTGAAACAGGCTCCAGGCTCTGAGCTGGCAGTCAGCACAGAGCCCGACGCGGGGCTCAAGCCCACAAACCATGAGATCATGACCTGAGCTGAAGTCAGACACTTAACCAACTGAGTCACCCAGGCACCCCTCTCACCCCCTTTTTAAAAGGCTTTTTCCAGGGCACCTGGCTGGCTCAGTCAGTGAAGCAGCTGACTTTCAGCTCAGGTCACGATCTCCCGGTTCATGGGGTCGAGCCCCACGTCGAGCCCCGCGTCGGGCTCTGTGCTGACAGCTAGCTCAGAGCCTGGGCCTGTTTCAGATTCTGTATCTCCCTCTCTCTCTGACCCTCCCATACTCCCACTGTCTCTCTCTCTCTCTCTCAGAAATAAATAAAACATTAAAAAAAAAGGCTTTTTCCACATGTGTGCACACCTTTGTAGTCATAGTCACACATCCGCTTGTCTGCCACACAGATACTCATTGCTTATCACCTACGAGGGTTAACCCCTTCGGACTGACACAGACATTGTAAGAAACTGATGAAAGATTTGGTGCTTTCCCTAGAAAAATGTTTGCACGTGCCACACAAATACTGGCGTAGAGTTGCAGGAGGGTTCAAGGAACCCTGGGAACCTCAGAGAGTCCATGGACTTGAGGCACAGCACCTCTGCCATCCCTGAGGGCCACACCTCTGCTACCAAAGCCAGAATTCTAAAACTAATGCTGTGCCCAGACGTGGAAAATACGTCATGGACAGGTGTCCATTTTGTCTTCCTTTGTTATGGAAATAGTTGTATTATCTGTTAATGATTTCGTGGGAATGTTACGATAGATATCTTTAGGTTTCAAAATGCTGATAAAGGAGATTAAGCAGAGTAGGAGCAGAGACCCCTTTTAAACCCTTAGAACTAAACTACTTTTGTCTGACTAGGTTTCTTTATTGGAGACTTATTGAGATCTCTTGCATTTCAGAGATCTTTTATGTTCCTTCCCCAAAAGTCAGAGATTTATGCAATACACATAGTTTTCTTTCCTCTCAAGACTAAGATTATAATTTGGCAGGTGGGTGCCCGATTAATTTCTAATATATTATGCTCATATACATTTATGATCTATTTTGGATGTTTGCAAAAATCAGTATTTTAGTTACGGCTCTGATAATAAATGATTATTTATTTTACAGAAAAACCGTGATTTGGAGAGAGGCCCTGATGAGAAACTAGATGAAAACCAGCACTTTGACTTAAAGAGTGGTCCCCAAAGCCTCCCGTGGACCAGGAAAATCTATGAGTTCTACAATGCTCCAATTGTCAAGTTTTGGTTTTATACGGTTGGTCTCCTTGCAGCAATTAAAAATAGGCTTCATGATGGTCGATAGTTAATGATGATTTTGATAATGATATGCCTGGTTTGCCAACTTGTGATAAAATGTAGAAACGCAATAAGAAAAAAAAATGAGGGGAATCACAGAGGAAGTAGGAGAGGAGATTGAAGGGAGCTGAGGAAAGGTTAGAGCAAATCTCTCCTACTATGGGAATAAAAGAATAAGTATTTGCTTCTTTCCTGAGCATTTCCCATTAGCTGTGCTGAGACCGAGCCTATGAAACTTGGAGGGACAGCCACTTAACAGCAGTGGTTGTAGAATTAAGTGATGGCAGTGGATTCTTTTCTCATCTTGGGCAAAGAAATCAAGGAGTTGAGTGAATTTTTTATTTGTAGGAGTAATGTGTAATACGAACAAAAAAAGGCAAAGTGTTTGCTTTTTGTCTTCAATCGCATATGATTATAAGTAGATAGAGGATAATAAAACTTTATTTCATTTCATTTCATTTTCCTCTTCTGACACCCCCCTCCGCCTTTTGGAGGACAGTGACATTGCAGAAGTAAGTTGATTTTATAAACAAATAATACATCTAATATTGATAGTGATACAGAGAAATCATGAACTGCACTTTAAATGTAATCAGTGCTTTTCACATTTATTTAGTAACACTTGTTTTTCTAAATCTTACCTATGCTTAAAATTGCTCCTGGCCAAGATCGTGTATTCCTAAAACATTTGAAGTGCAATTATGAAAGGATACTTATCTAAATGTGTTACATTTAAAAACATTTACTTGCCCATCCAAACACACATTTCATACACTTATTAAATATGTACATAGCTCTGTTTTCAAAAATCAAATCTTCCTTCAAATGATGAAGTTTCACCATTTTTGTGAATGTGTAACAAAGTATTCCAGAGTCTCAGATAGTAGCTCTGTGAGACTTTTAGCCATAGTCATGACACTGAGAAACAAGTATTCAGGTATTTCTGTTCTTGGAAATCTCCAGCCGATGAACTCAGAGACAGGAGTGAAGCTAAGTGAGTAGAACAGCAGCGGCACATAGTTAACAAACAGATGGAACAAATTAGCCTTCCAGGTCCGCCCCCTATAATGGACGGTGTTAGCTGTGAACACAGACGTTGATCTGACTGCCACATGGTTCGGTTATGATGTGCGTGCTTTACCTAAGCAGGTGTCTTGTTACAATGTGATGATGCAGAAGCAAAAATGTAAACATGTTTGGATCTTTTAAGAGTTGCAAAGAAAGAAAGTATCAGGAGGCAATGTTACCAACATCTATGGCGGTTTAGTGTTTGGCCATCATGAAGCTAATGACAAAAATGAAAAAAAAAAAAAAACCGATTACTTGATAGAACAAGTGTATTTAAATCATGTGTCTCAGTGGTCATCAAACATGCTTAGACTTTGAGGAATAAACCTAGAGAAATATAGAATTAATAGAATTTGCCTTAACTTTCTTAAGTGCTTTTCTACCAAGGTCTTTATCTCACTGGCAGCAATACCCACAGTGCCTACCCCAAATGTCAGCCACTGTATATTATAGTCACTAATGTGTAGTTAGAAGTGGTTTTGGCCATTCTCTACATAGAACTCTTCCGGGAAGGTGATGGACCAATCTTAGGTAGGGCTCATAAAGATCTGAAAATAGGAATGAAAACACACACACTCACACCCACACATACACACACATCCCTCTCTATTGAGTACATCTGTCTATCAGCTAGCACCATGTATTGTCACTGGAGCTATTAAAAGAACTACAGGGTCTCATGCATTGTTGGTGATTGTGGAAATTGGTAAAGCCTTTCTGATGGGTAATTTACTAGCCTGTGTCACGGTTTTAAATGTGTATGCCCAGCGATTCTACTTCTGGGAATGTATCTTAAGAAAATGAGTGTTGGATAAGATTGCAGAGCTATTAATCCCTGTGTGTATATATATGTGTGCTTACTGTGTCTTAACTTTTTGAAGATATGGGAAATAGTTTTAATATATACAGTTACTAATGAAACATGCATTTCTTGAATGTCTACTATGGCTTAGTTTAAATGCTGAAGATAAAAATGTGAACAGTCTTTCATTACAGAGACTCACAGCTGGACAATAGTTTTCCACTAACCAGGATGTTTTTATCAACATAAAACTCCCAGCAGAAGCAAATGTCACAATTTATTACATTTGCAAATAGACACCTACTGATACTGCTCATTGGTGTACTTGGGACCTGTGTTTTCTCTGCCTACAGGGAGGGGGAAATGTATGATTCTGGGTTTCTTGTTAGCCTGACAGTGACCACGATGGCACGTGCAGGGTTCCGAAAGTTCTGGTCAGGAGCCCACAAGATGAGACAGTGCCCCCTCTATGCATTTGGGAACAGTGATCTTCATTCCCTTCAGTAAATCCTGGCATAGAAAACTGTACATTCTTGTACTTTCCTTGAAATCAGGTTATGAGTAATTGGAAGCTATATTTCCATGTTATTACGTTGAAGTTCCTGTGTGTTTTTGCTTGGCTCAGTTTGTGTCTACTTGGCGTTCTCCATTATGACGCTCACTCATGTCCAGGGAATGTGTGTCCCCCTCATAGATGGCATATTTGGCATTCCTCATGCTGTTCACTTACACTGTGTTGGTGGAGATGCAGCCCCAGCCCAGCATGCAAGAGTGGCTTGTTATCATTTATATCTTCACCAATGCCATTGAGAAAGTCAGGGAGGTGAGTCGTGCCTTCTACCTTTGTCTTCTCCACCTCTCGGAAGAGGTGTTTTGGGCTCGTGATGAAAACGGACAGATGGGTCAAGGGTGGGGGTGAGACAGGCAATGCCGATCCCGATTTACCTGCGATAGAAAGGGTATTTAGGGGGAAATCTCTGATCTCAACCTTTAATTCTTGCCAAAGACTTTCTGCTGGTCGCTGCTCTTTGAAAGCAGTTACTTTTCAAGATGTCCCAGTGTGTTTATCAGTCTTACGGTGATGCTATCTAATTGTTGTTAGAGCTTCCAACTATTTGATTTCCCAGGTTTTGTTTTTTTTTTTTTTTTGATGAGATTGATTTTTATAGCCTACCATTACTTGTACATCATCAGCTGCATTTTAAAGTAGGCAAATCAGTGGTCGAAGTTGTACAATAAGAAAAGAATTCATTGATAGCTTTTGAATTATTTTCCTAAACACCTTTGAAAATTGAAACTGAAATCCCTGAGGCAAGTAGTCCAAAAGACAAAACAAAACTTGCATTTTGGCTTTTGCAAATGAGTCACTTAAAAACACCATAGTTAACACCTATGCAGTTATAACTGTAATCATATACAGTTACGACTTTGTTTTACAGATCAATGTATATGTGTCTCTATGTGTATCCGCTTACATACATTTATTTTGTCCTGGAGCTAATATGATGACCACTGCATACTAAGTGAATGTATTCTTAGTAATTGTGCCTGTATCACCTGCTAGTTAGTATTGTGAAGATTTTAGAAAACAATTCAGGAGAAAAATGTTATCTGAAGGCCACCATTTTTTTATGCTTTGGGAAAAATAAGTTTATGAGTTTACATTTGAATTTGGCTGATACTCTTTTGCAGGGGTAATTTCTTATCCTACTGACTTCTTTTTATTTTTAATTGTTTTTAATTGTTTTTATTTTTGAGAGACAGAGAGAGAGCGCGCAAGCAGAGGACAGTCAGAGAGGGAGACACAAAATCTGAAGTCAGTCTCCAGGCTCTGAGCTGGCTGTCAGCACAGAGCCCGATGTGGGGCATGAACCCACGAACCGCGAGATCATGACCTGAGCCAAAGTCGGACATTTAACCGACTGAGCCACCCAGGCCCCCCACTAGTGACTTCTAATGTGGCATTCTTAGTGATTTGTCGTCGACTCGCTAAGTAGTGGTAGCAAGGATCCCTTGGTTTCAAACCATCTCCTCTGCACTGGCTATCCCTCATGAAAATAGAGAGGTAGCTATATCGATCCACTGTAATACTGAGCTCTTAAATGTCTTGGTGGTCCCTTGTGTTAGCTTAGGATTAATGAAAGTTAGGACATGTTTTTATTTGTTTGTTTTTTCAACTTCTGGTTTGTTTTTTCAAATAGCTGGCTAACCCTAGCAGTGACATTAAAACACATTTATAGAATTGTTTTAATAATTCATTGCCCAAGGAGAACTGAAGTCTCTAAAGTATCCGTGTGATGTAAGGTTTGGTGGGGCTCGAATTACTCTCTAAGCAAGCAGCTGATGTGCCAAAGAACAGCATTATGGACCCCTTGGGTCACACCCTATTCTTTAAATTTCCCTCTTTCTTCCTTATTTTAGGTCTGTATTTCAGAACCTGGGAAGTTTACTCAAAAGCTGAAGGTATGGATTAGTGAGTACTGGAACCTAATAGAAACTGTGGCTATTGGCCTGTTTTCAGTTGGTTTTGGCCTTCGGTGGGGCGACCCTCCTTTGCACACAGCGGGAAGACTGATCTACTGCATAGACATCATATTCTGGTTCTCACGGCTCCTGGACTTCTTTGCTGTGAATCAGCACGTAGGGCCATATGTGACCATGATCGCAAAAATGGTGAGCACAATCTGTATATCCTGGCGTCCTTTTTAATGACTTTACCTACTTTCACGGTTCACCTTCAGTAGTTTGACCTTTAGAATTGTTTACAGAAGCATAGACACCAAGCTCATGCCATCTCTGCTTTCTTTTTAACCGCAAACTCATATTTAACAAATGTCCTTGGAGAATATTTTGGGTGGTTGATTAGGAGACTACACTTAGTAGCCTCTTGGTTAGGGTAGAAGATATGATGGAATCAAATTTGTCTCTGAGCCCAGTGATTCTCAAAGGTCAGATTTGTGTGAGTAATATTTTCTGCTAAACTATCAATGTATCTTGATCTCTTCACCCCCAGCCAACTCTTAAGCAGTACATATGACGGGCTATACACTGTTCTAAATACTTGTATCTATTAACTCATTTAATCTTCAAAATGATGTTACGAGATAGACACCATTATTGCTGTCCACATTTTTCATTCACAGAAACGGAGGTTAAGTAAATTTCCCAAGGGCCTTAGTAGGGGATGCAGGATTCAAGTCTGGGCCACCCAGCTTTATTGTCTGCTCCTGTTGTGCAGTTGGGTTAGCCTTCTCCAACAGGCTTAGGGACCTGAGACCCACCCTCTAGGAAGTACCCTCCCGGTCATCTTTGGCTTTTCCTTCTGGAATACTCACTGGCAGGGAAGGGGCAAGTTCTGGAGAGAGAAGGGTAGTGTTTAAACAAAGGAGAAAAAAAAAAAAAAAAAAAAAAAGGAAGAATCTCTAGGACTCCAAAGATGGATTTTTCTTTCCTTACACTTTTATTTTATTTTATTTTTCTTTACACTTTTAGACCAGAAATGTTTTCTCTGGTCTTGGTGACATTGATACTCATCAGAGAGATTGTGCTGAGGTAACTAATATATCTTGGTGACCTAGCACAAGCTGTTTCTCCCTAATGCAAAGTTTAATGAGTGTTCATGGGGGCTGAGCTCTACCCTATAACTCAGGATCCAGAATCCTTTCATCTTGTGATGGAGCCAAGTCAACATAATATGGCTTCCGAGGTCTCCTATGGTGGGGAATGAGCAGGATGGAGAAAGTTTAACAGCTTTTAACTGTTCTGGGCAGGAATCAAAACAACTCACCATCACTCCACAGGCTATCACTTAGAATAGGCCATATGGTACCAGATTTGTGGAAGGGAGGCTAAGAAGTGCAGAGGAGCTCGTGAAATACTCATGAAATAATTGTCTCTGCTACAGCGAACAAACGGGTTGAATTGATGGACATTTAGTAAGTGAAATGAACATGACCTGATCAATTCTCAGGCTCTAATCAATTCCTGAAGATAATCCTAGGAAGAAGGACTCATTTGACTAATTTGAACATTCCCTGTTTTTTGAATAAGCACAGATTCTTTACCCTCGGCACATATACGTTTTTCTGTAGACCCCACTGACATGAAACATACTGTGCAGAGAGAAGGAAATGGTTTAGCCAAAGGAAACCCAGCTCTTCATGGACTATGGCACTTTGTTCAATGACTAGACAGTCTTAATACTGGAAGGTGTAATTATGAATGCTGCTGGTGTTGGATTTGTTCTAAATTTAAAATCGAGGGTAACGTTCTGTTTGTGCCATGCTATTTTGCAGACAGCAAACATGTTCTACATTGTGATCATGATGGCCATTGTCCTGCTGAGCTTCGGAGTGGCCCGCAAGGCCATTCTTTCACCGAAGCAACTGCCATCTTGGAGTCTTGCTCGAGATATCGTATTTGAGCCATACTGGATGATATATGGAGAAGTCTATGCTTCAGATATAGATGGTGTGTTGGGGCTTTTGCCACTGTGCAGAAATCAAACCTTTATAGATACTCAGAGGAAAAAAAATCTGGAAAATATTCATCTGGATCTTAAAGATGTCAAAAATTTATGGTACTCTGCTAAGTTAATGTGATAATTATTTGTGTGGGACCATAGGACTGTGGCTCCTCATATCTCTCATTCTTTTTAAATTCTTTATTTGTAGTTTGTGCAAGCCACCCGTCTTGCCCTCCTGGTTCTTTCCTCACTCCGTTCCTCCAAGCTGTCTACCTCTTCGTGCAGTACATCATCATGGTGAACCTGTTGATTGCTTTTTTCAAGTAGGTCATTTCAGTTAAATATGGTTCTTTTATTTAAATCAAAATGGGGGCAGGTGTTTTGAGAAGATTCTCATATTTTGAGTATGTAGCCTTTGTTTTTGTGTGTGCCATTATTCCCCCATTTTCACTATGGCTTTTAAACATGGGCATGAAACGACTGGTAGGAAGGGAACAGAGCACAGAAAAAGGGGGAAAAAAACAATAAATGGAGAGAGTAATAAAAGCAGAATGAAAGAAGATGATGTGTTGTTGTAAAGTAAGAAGTTGGAATCATGGACGAATAACTATTGCTGGGATTAAAAGCTGGCTGAGGGGTTCTTGATGGCTTTTCTTGACTTGGCTCCAGTGTGTCTTACTCTTTGCTTTCTCTTTCTACCATTTCTTCTCAGTCTACATTTCTGGATCATCTCCTTCTCCTCAACCTTTTAACATTGGAACTTCCCTGGGCCCAGACCTTGCTTATCTTTTATTTAAATTTTGGTTGGTGATCTTGGTCAGTTTCCTGTAATGCTGCCAAATTCCAATTTATATTTCCAGCCCAAATCTCTTCCTTGAACTCCAGTCATACATATCCAACTGCCCACTCTACTGTCAGTTGGATGTATAATAGAATTCTAGAAAGTCTAAATGTCCAAACGCTTGATTGCCTCTCTTTCCAGCATATACTTCTTTTAAAAATTTTTTTAATGGTTTATTTATTTTTAGGAGAGAGAAAGAGAGACAGCTTGAGCAGGAAAGGATCAGAGAGAGAGGGAGTCGCAGACTGAAACAGGCTCCAGGCTCTGAGCTGGCAGTCAGCACAGAGCCCGACGCGGGGCTCGAACCCACGAACCGCGAGATCATGACCTAAGTGAAAGTCGGACACTTAACCGACCAAGCCACCCAGGCACCCCTTTCCAGCATATACTTAGGTCTTTGTCCTACTTCCTACTTAGGAAAGATTTGTCATCTTTCCTAGACCTATGGAGAAGACCACAAGTTTCTTTCAAATCTCCATTTCCCCAGTTGTTTAGATCAAAAGCCTTGGAGTCATTCTTAATGCTACTTATATCTCTACCTCTAAACTGTCAGGAATTCCTGTTGACTCTGCCTTCAAATAGATCCTCAGTCCAACCACCTCTTACCACCCACTGCTACCGGAGAGCCTCCTGCTTATTTCTCTGCTTCAGTTTTTGGCTCCTATATTCTCTTATTACACAGTAGCCCCCAATGACCCTTTAAAAACATATGTCAGATGATGTCACTACTGTGCTCCAAACCCTCAATGGTTCCCCATTTCAAAATTCCTGCCATGACCTAGAGAGCCCCAGGGAGTTAGTTGGTTTTCCTGATGCTTTTAAAATCACACATTTCAGTACTCTTCCCTTAACCCTTTCCTCTCCAACCACACTGCTCCCCCACCCCCCACCATAGGTTTTCAACCAGCACAGGAGTGTTTGCAGTTGCTGTTCCTCTGCCTAGAATGCTCTTCCTTCAGGTATCAGTGAGCCCCATTCCCTCACCCCCTTCAAGCCTGTGCTCAAATGCTCCCTTTTTAATTAGGCCTAACTTAAGGATGACATTTGAAAGCACATCCCCCTTTCCTTCAGCCATCTCTTTGCCTGGTCTTCCTTATTCTTTCTTTGTACCCACTTGTGTACATACAAATTTTATATTTTATATGTTTTTTTTCTATTTATCTCTTTTGTCTACTAGAATATAAGTGCCTCAAGGATAAGATATTGTATGGTCTTTTTTTGCTGAAAAAATTTTCCCAAGTGCCTAAAAGGGTGCATAAACATGTTTGTTTAATGGATAAAATAAATCAAGTGAAGGAAAGAGGAAAGAGGAGAAACCAGTATAATGGAATATAAGTAAAGAAATCAGAGAAGCAAAAGATTGGAAGGAAGCAAAACAAATCAGAATAGTAAAAAAAAAAAAAAATGACTGTGGCTGCAAATATATGGCAAGACATACCTTCCTGTTTCTTACAAGCTTATATCGCTGTCATGTCTTTCAGCTCCACCATTTTATAAACGTCTAACGCATCCTGGTGTTTAGTTAGTATAGCTATTGTTTATGACATCTCAAATAATAATAAGAGTGGGTATGAGCCATCAACAATGATAGGTGTCAAAAGAGAGGTTGAGAAATCCTCACACAGACCAGTTGTCTCACTCAGAGATGTACACCCTGAGGACCAAACAATCCAAGAAGGGGTCCATTCTAGATTCTTTATACCAAGAATTACCAAAAAAAACCAAAAACAAAAAAACAACCAAAAAACCAAAAAATTACCCTGAAATACACTGTGAAGATCGCCACCTGCTGGTGGACAGCTGTAGTTACACTTGGAGTGAATAGCATTTACTCCTCGTGGTTCTCAAACTTGATTGTGCAGAATTACCTGGAGGGCTTGCTGAGACACAGATTGCTGTTATGTCTCTGCTCGAGTTTCTGATTCAATAGTTCTGGGCTATAGCCCATGAATTTACATTTTTGACGTGTCCTCAGGTGATGCTAATGCTGTGGTTCAGACCACACTTTGACAACTACTGTTAAAACCGAGTTTTCTATGTTTTGGGGCACCTGGATGGCCCAGGTTAAGTGTCCGACTCTTGATTTCAGTTCAGGTCATGATTTCATGGTCATGAGATCGAGCCCCATGTTGGGCTCCGCACTGATAGAACAGAGCCTGCTTGGGATTCTCTCTGTCCCTCTCTGCCTGCCTCGCGCCCCGCCCTCTCTGTCAAAATAAAACAAAACCCCGTTTCCTGTCTTTCCACCATCGACTTTATGGATTCTGTGAAACTTACTCCTTCCTCTTATTTTAAACTTGCTTTCTCCAGGATAGTCCTGGTTTCTTCTCTTTTTCCTTGCTCACGTTTAGGGCTGCCGGTATTTTTATTGGCTAATTTCTGCTGTCCTACTCAAGTGCTACTTTGCCATCTTTATAAAAACTAAACGTTGTATTAGCCTGAGCAGAATGTTAAGACAGTCCATTGTGTCCTCCCCTACATCTATGATATTATAGACTTAAAGTTAAGTACTTAGGGACGACATGTTGTTTTAGAATAAGTGTACCACCTACCACAACTTCATGGACAGTTCTGTAATACCAGCATTTACCATAATATCTAGATATTAAAATTAATGTAATTAAAGGGATAATCCAAGGTAGCCTACTGATAAGGGGTTATTTTCATTGTAAAGTTAATCTAAATAATTTTATCCAGTTTCTAAATAGAAGGTGTCCTTACTGATTATTTTAGGGTGAACTCATTTTTCTTCCCTGTCTCTTCTTCATTACTATTTTTTCCTTTGGGTGCTTTAACTAGGATTATTCTATCAGTTCTCATGATTGACATTAGGAGAATCTCTTCATAAGGTTGATGATAGAAACATTAATGGTAGTTACTGTGAATGGTGAATTATGGACTGAAAAGCACTTACGTGAAGAGACGGCGTAGCAAGAATAGCGTGTGAAGTTTCAGTGTCCGTTCATTGCATTTCTCTCTGATTGTCATTTGTATTTTTCGTTTATTATTCTGATTAGCATATTTTATTGTAAAAGGTGATTAATGTATCTTTTTGGCTAGAAGAAGAATCACAAAGGCAACAGATATTATTTTTATTGGCTAAAGGTGGGAAGGTCAGGTGACCTAATCATAAAAGTTGGAAAACAGAGAAAGAATCTGTTATGTTTTAGGATGCCGTATTGAAGTTTTATCCCTTTCTTAACTACAACTTACAGTAACGTTTACGTAGATATGAAATCCATTTCCAACAAACTATGGAAATACAACCGCTATCGCTACATCATGACCTATCACAAGAAGCCTTGGCTGCCGCCACCTCTCATCCTGCTGAGCCACGTCGGTCTCCTCCTTCGCCGTCTTTGCCGTCATCGAGCTCCAAATGACCAAGAAGAGGGTGATGTTGGATTAAGTAAGTTTTCACCGGTGGGGCGCTAGGACGCCAGTAAGGATGGGGATCCTACGTGAAGACACGCTGGAACATTGTCAGTTAAATTCAGGGCACACGATGGAAGGCTCTGGGAGTTCATTGCCGATCGACTATCAGCTGAGGACTTGGGTCTAAGTAAATAGAGGACCTGGGTCTGAGTAAATACGTTGATTTCACGATGTGGTTATAGTATGTTTTTGCCAAGATTAACCGATACTTTGAAAGAAAGGAATAGGTAGGAGCAAAATTTCTGCCTAAGTGTGTTAAAGGCTTTATGTCACCTGGAAAACCTGTGTCTTCTCTGCTTACCTGGAAAGGCATCAGGATAACTCCTAGGGAGCAGTCCCAGAGACCCAGACTCACTTCCCTGTTGTGGAAGACGGAAGTGACGTAGAAAGGGGTCTCAGAAGGTCTTGTGGACTAAGGGAAATCGATACGACAGACTCAGCTTCACTTGTTAACCAGAGTCCTGATCTCTGGTTCTCTAATCTGCTGAGAATGGAGGTGATTCTGTGTCGATGTTTCATTTTTCAAGAACAATTCAGGATGCAGAAATATGGATTTTCATTTTTATATTTTTCTTTACTTATTTATTTATTTACTTGGCGATGCTTACGTGTACATTATTTTGAGAGTCTCCTAGTTCATTTTGCTTCTCCGTATCTTAACCTGTACGATATGGCTGTCACACTAATTGTTATAACGGAACATTTCTTATTGTGGTTTTGCAGCTCTTTTGGTAGTTCCTTTCAAACAATTTCACACTGGGTGCCGTGCCATCTCTAGATAATTCCTGCATATAAAGGAAAAGGGTGGCATAAATCCACAATCCTTCATACCAGTTCTTAAATCCAAAATACCCCTGAAAATGGAAAGCTTTGTTTTCCTTCTTAAGTAATAGATTCATTGGGATAAAAGAGGCTGACGGAACCAAAGTGAAGCCATTAATTATCTTTATCCCTTGTAGTGTGAATAGCCATTGATTCTGCTGCAGAAATAATGTGTTGGGTTTTAGGGTACTGTCCTGGCCTCAGTTAGGGATTTTACTGCATTTCTGGTATAGGTACTATATTACCTTTCTAAAACGAGAAAAGGAAAAGCCTGAATTCGAAAATACACTTGGTTTCAGTAGTCTCAGATAATGGACTGTGCACTACTTACACATTCTATGGGCTTTTAGGGGGACAGGTGTTACTACGAGGTTGATAGGCCGACATGCTTTTCTTCTTGCTGGTAATTAGCTCAGTGAAGTGTTTTTCTCCTCTAGACTCACGTTGGAGATTTATTTTTCTTTTCAATCCCTTGTCCCCCACCCCCAAAGTGATTCATCCTTTGTGAGGAAGCCAAAGCACAAATGAAGATAATTTTAAGGCTTATAATTACACTATACATTTTAGGCTTCTAACAGAAAGCCATACCAGGCACTGGCTGCCAAACTACGACAAGTTAATAGTCGAGTGTGAACCACTTGAGAAATCCTGGAATTGGCTGGGGCTTGGCCCGATTTGGGGCTCACCTTCGTCTGGGCTTCTAGGACTTTTCCGGTATACAACTAAAGCAAATTTGCTAAAGCTTAGAGGTGTGTTCACTCTGAGTTCTGGAAAATTCTTGAATTTTTGTGAAACTGCTTCCAATCCTGTTTTGAAGATCAACGTTTGCATTTGGGGCTGCAGCGCCACCTGGCGGAATGTTCCAAGAACGCTCCACACGTGCAAGCTGCACCTGTCCCTGGAATAGGTCTTTATGTTTGCTCTTAGGAATCCACGGAAGGATTAACTCATGACAACTGTAAAGTTTCCCATTCATAAGAGATTTTTTAAATGCAAACAGGCATTTAGAGTTTGTGAGTGAGGACGCTGGGTTTTTTGGGGTTTTTTTAGTTCTGAAAGATTCTTTCACACCATAAAATCTGTATTTTTGCCTATTTTATTGGAAAATAATGGAATGTTTGCATTTCTAATAAGTTTGAGGGAACTCTAATGTTTTTTTCTACTAAGTTAAGTGTTACCACTGAAGGAAGAGAATGCTCTAATTTTTGCCCTTTTTGCAACACCATTTATATATTTCCTAAGTATTAGAAACCTGCTCAAGAGCTAATGTATTTTTCTGTTAGGTCTGAGGGAGAGCCAAGGTGGTAGATGGAGTGTGATCATTGAGGTCTGACACAGAATTGTTTCATAATATCATGTAGTGATGTGTCTTTTCATGAGTTAGTTATAGTTATGTCAAGGAAGGTGGACAGCCTCAGCCACTGGCTGGCAGTAATATCTCCATTTCCAGTAGAGTAGCTTAGTGTCGTTTACCCTTGAACAACATTGGAGTTGGGAGGCCAGCCCCCTGCATGGTCAAAAATCAGTGGCTAACTTCTTACTTCCCCCAGACTTAAATCCTGATAGCCTACTGTTGATCGGAAGCCTTACTGATAACATAAATAGTTAATTAAAACATTCTGTGGATATTATATGTGCTATATACTGAGACTTATAATAAAGTGAGTTGGAGAAAAGAAAAGGTTATTGAGAAAATCATATGGGAGAGAAAATACATGTACAGTATTTACTGAAAAATAGTATTTACTATTTACTGAAAAAAAACCTACGTATAAGTGAACTTACGCAGTTCAAACCATGTTGTACAAATTCAGTGTAACAACATGAAACTTTCTTACACTTGCTGGATTAATGTAATAGACTTGGACTTCATCTAACCTTGATTTTAACCTACAGGTTACTTATTGTCATTTTGACAGACAAAAAAAACAGTTGTGGGGCAGGCGAGGGAAAGACAGTCAGATTCTTTTCCCATATGCATATAAATATAGCGAATTTTTGTAAATGTGTGGAGACAGTCTAATCTATGAGCACATTGAACAGAGAGTGTCTGTTCCACACGAGTCCTCTTCAAATTCCCATGCCTGTTTAGAGAACAAATAGGAAAGATCCAATCTGCTGTTTCTATTTGTTTCTACACGCTGCTTCCCCATTATTAATATTAAGAATTCTGTCTGATAGGGCGGCAAAGTTTTATCACGTAAGCTCTGGTTCACTGAGTTTTCAACACAAGCGGAAGAAAAGCCCCACGCGCTTGATATCAGCTTCCTATTAAAGGCAAATCATGATTGTGTTTTGAATGTGCCCTTCTTATTTATGCAGAGCTCTACCTCAGTGAGGAGGATCTGAAGAGACTTCATGACTTTGAAGAACAGTGTGTGGAAATCTACTTCCACGAGAAGATGGAAAGACTGAATTACAGCTGTGAGGAACGAATCCGAGTAACATCAGAAAGGTAAAAGACAGAGGTCTTTTTCCAGCTCCCCAAACCTGATTCCTCTAGAATGTCTAAAGAAGTAGAAACGTGTATTTTGAAAACCCAGAGGTTTAGATTCTCTAAAGTTTTCTCTGGCAGAGTTTAATATTTATGTAAGTGATTGTGGATTTATTGAGGACCTACTATGTATGTTCCAGACGCTCTCCTATTCGCCAGAGATACACGATGAATAAGACACAAGAGCCCCTCCCTTCACAGGACTTGTGACCTAGTGTGCAGGAAGACCAGTAAGGGGGCGCGGGTGGAGGACACACAACGAAGAAGGAAGCACATACAAATATGTAATTTAATGTCAGACAGTTAAATAGAGATGAAGAAAAATAAAGTTGCATAAGGGAATAGAACACGATGGTGGTGAGGGGTCTGCCAGGGTTGGGGGTTGGGTTGGACTCCTTGGGGTAGCCTGGGGCAGGGAGGTCACTGAAGAATCCGAGGAGGGGGGAGCTAAGAGAGGGGAGGGCCAGACAGAGACATCCAGTGGAAGGGCACACCTGGCCGAAGGAACAGCAAATGGAAGGAACAGCAAATGCGGACGCCTGAGGCAGCAAGGTGCGTCCCTGAGCAGCAGGTACGACTGGAGAAGGTGGGGTTGTGTGCTGGTCGCACTGGGGAGATGGGGACAGGTGACCTTCTCTTGTTCTGCTTTCACATGGAGATAACAAAATGAGTGCGTGTGGTCCTGAAAGTGATGAGCCAGAGACTGCAGGAAGAGGAGGGAGGAGGGGATTTGCTGAAGTGAAGTCCCGGAGGAAGGGCTCACCGCAGCCCCTGCAGCCTTCGGCAAGCAGCGCGCCCGCAGAGAGTGGGGCCAGGGTTCAGAGGTGTGAGGAAAGAGAAGGTACATTGGAGAAAGTGATCATATTCAGAAACTGGAGGATCAAAGCCATCTTGGCTGTACTGATAATTGTGGATCCGAGGCGCTGTGTGAAAATACAGAAGACTGCATGGTCGTATGCATTTTGCTTTTAAAACACAGACTTGTTTTTGTAACCGGAAGTGTTCCCTCATTTTCAAACATACATGGGCCTGACTATAAAATGTTATACCTGGGGCACCTGGGTGGCTCAGTCACTTAAGCGTCTGACTTTTGATTTTGGCCCAGGTCACGATCTCATGGTTCATGAGTTCAAGCCCCGTGCTGAGCTCTGCACTGACCGCGCAAAGCCTGCTTGGGATTCTCTCCCTCTGTCTCTGCCCCTCCCTTGCTCATCCTCTCTCTTCTCACAAAATAAATAAATAAACATTAAAAAAAAAATAAAATCTTATACCTAATAACACATGTATTTTTTCTGATGTACAAGTGGATAGAGAGCGAATCCTGAACTGAATCACACAAAGAATCTCTCTAAATGGTTCACTATGGGTACAAGTCATATTTCTGCCCCTTTCAACTGACACCATCTTAGGTAGATATGTATTTAGGTGGCTGATTGAATCTCAGACCAAATTTTATACTGAGGGAAAAAAATCAAATTGGTTTGTGAGTCCACAAGATTTTATTTTCCTTAACTAATATCTTTATTAACTAATTATCTTTATTAGTTTATTATGGCCAAACTAGCCATAATAGGATTGAAAGAGGTGTCTTAGTCTGTTCAGACTGTTATAATGAAGTGCTATAGGCTGGGTGGCTTGTAAGCAGCAGAAAGTTACTGCTCACAGTTCTGGAGGCTGTCCAAGATCAGTGTGCCAGCATGGTTGGGTGACAGTCCCCTTCTGGGTTGTAGACTTCACATTGCACCCCACATGCTGGAGGGGGTGAGGGAGCTCTGTGGGGTCTCTTTTATAAAGGCATTAATTCCATTCATTAGGGTTCTACCTTCATGACCTAATCACCTCCCGAAGGCCCTACCTACTAATATCATCACCTTGGGGGGTTAGAATGTCAGCCTGTGAATTTCAGGGACACACAAGTATTCAGACTGTAACAGAAGGGAGGAATAAAGATATGTTTAGGAAGGGAGGTCCATGAAGGGAGTTAGGGATTGAACTTGTAGCCAAGGGAGAGGGTGGAGTTGAGGGGGTAGCGGGAGTAATTAGGTGAAAGGTGGCACCACCACGATAAAAAAAAAAATATGTGCAAAGGACATGGGGAGGGGGCAAGCGATGAGTTTTAGCTTTGTTGAGTTTTAGTTTCAGTTTTGTTGAGCTTTAGTTTTGTCAATTCTTATGGCACATTTAGCCAGATATTTCTGGAGGTTGTTAGAGGTAAGGATAGGAAGTCGTGGGGCAAAGATTGAACTGGACAAGGAGATTTGGGAGTCCTCTGCCCCTTGTGAGAAAATAAAACCATGAAAAAGGAAGCGAGTATGCCCAGGAAGCAAGAAGAGTCAGGAAGCTCGGGGCTGAGGGTGGGACCATGAGGAATACCCACACCTGTATAATGGACCGAGGAATAGGAGCTCATGGAGAAGACCAGCCAGAATCTATCAGAGGAGAACAGGGGCAACTAGGAAATGGTAGTGTTATGAACCAAATGAATATAGTGTGAAAACTTGAGAAGTAGACATTTATGAGCAAATAATTAAATAATAGTGGTGGTTGTGGTGGTAGCTGTGGTAGTAGTTGTAGTACTGGTAGTAATAAGCATAACACCGTCAATCATCATATACCATTGTATTCCTCTTGAGTTTTTTTCCTTGGGATTTGAGTAGAGAAGGATTAGAATGTAGATGGGGTATGTAGCTTCTGAAAAATATTCCAGAGGCTTTCATGGGTTCTAGAATTTGACTATGGAGGCCTGATTTTTCAGAACATCATCCATCGATTTTCCCTGTTGATAGAGCTACCTCACCAGCCTTCTTTACATGGTTGGCCTTGTTGAGGTAGCCTCTGGAGAGCTTTCAACAGAGGTATGGGAGGGAGGGAAGAATACTTTCCTAAGGTAGCTGAGCCAGTATTTTGAAGAGGGAGGGAAAGGAAGTTATTTGCATGGTCACCTACCTGTAAAGAAGAGATCACCCATATCCTTACAGAATTGAGTGAGTTGTGAGACTAGAAAAAGAGAAGTATTAAGTCTGTTTTATGTCTTCCTTTACTGGAACACTGGTTATTTTTGACCCTAGTAATATAAACCAGCATTTTCGTCTCTCTGTTCTGTGGAGTACTAGTTAATTGGGTATTTTTCCATATTAAGCATGTTATATTTGGGAAATACTACATTTTAGTTTATTTTTTAAAGTTTAAATTTTATTTAAAGTTAACATATAGGGTACTATTGGTTTCAGAAATAGAAATTAGTGATTCGTCACTTATGTATAATACCCAGTGTTATCCCAAGTGCCCTCTTTAATGCCTATCACCCATTTAGCCCATCCCCTGACCACCTCCCTTCCAGTAACCCAGAGTAGTTCTCTATAGTTAAAAGTCTCTTATGGTTTGCCTTCCTTATCCCCCCCTTGCCCCTATGTTCATCTGCTTTGATTCTTAAATTTCACATATGAGTGAAACCATATGGTATTTGTCTTTCTCTGACTGACTTATTTCGTATAGCATAATATACTCTAGCTCCATCCACATCATGGCAAATGGCAAAATTTCATTCTTTTTGATGGCTGACTAATATTTCATTGTGTATATATATTTCACATCTTCGTTATCTATCATCATTTGATGCACACTTGGGCTCCTTCCACAGTTTGGCTATTGTTGATAATGCTTCTGTAAGCCTCAGAGCACAGCCCCTTCAAATCAGTAGTTTGTATCCTTAGGGTAAATACCTAGTAGTGCAATTGCTGGGTCTCAGGGTAGTTCTAGTTTTAGATTTTGGAGGAACCTCCGTACTGTTTTCCAGAGTGGCTGCACCAGTTTGCATTCCCACCAACAGTGTGAGAGGGTTTCATTTTCTCCACACCGTTGCCAACATCTGTTGTTTCCTGTGTTGTTAACTTTAGCAATTCTGGCAGGTATGAGGTGGTATCTCATTGTAGTTTTGATTTGTACTTCCCTGATGATGAGTGACGTTGAACATCTTTTCATGCATCTGTTGGCCATCTAGATGTCTTCTTTAGAAAAATGTCTATTCATGTCTTCTGCCCATTTCTTAACTGGATTATTCATTTTTGGGGTGTTACGTTTGATAAGTTCCTTATAGATTTTGGATATTAACCCTTTGTCAGATATATCAGTTGCACATATCTTCTGTAGGTTGCCTTTTAATTTTGTCGATTGTTTCCTTCACTGTGCAGAAGCCTTTTGTCTTGATGAAGTCCCAATAGTTCATTTTTGCTTTTGCTTTCATTGCCTCAGGAGATGTGTCTAATAAAAAGTTGCTAGGGCTGAGGTCAAAGAAGTTGATGCCTGTGTTCTCCTCTAGAATTTTGATAGTTTCCTGTCTCACATTTACATCTTTCATCCATTTTGAATTAATTTTTGACGATAGTATAAGAAATTGGTCCAGTTTCATTCCTTTGCATGTTGCTCCAGTTTTCCCAATGCCATTTATTGAAGAGACTGTCTTTTTTTTCTTCCATTGGATATTCTTTCCTGCTTTTTCAAAGATTAGGTGACTTTAGGGGCACCTGGGTGGCTCAGTAGGTTAAGTGTCCGACTTCGGCTCAGGTCATGATCTCACAGTTCATGGGTTCGAGCCCCACGTCGGGCTCTGTGCTGACAGCTAGCTCAGAGCCTGGAACCTGTCTTTGGATTCTGTGTCTCCTTCTCTCTCTGATCCTTCCCTGCTCATGCGGTCTCTATCTCTCTCTCAAAAATAAATAAAACATTAAAAATTTTTTTAAAAAAAGATTAGGTGACATTATAGCTGTGGGTCCATTTCTGGGTTTTCTATTCTGTTCCATTGATCTATGTGTCTGTTTTTGTGCCAGTACCATACCGTCTTGATCACTGTAGCTTTTTAATGTAGCTTGAAGTCTGGAATTGTGATGCCTACAGCTTTGCTTCCTTTTTCAGGATTGTTT
Source organism: Crocuta crocuta (assembly GCF_008692635.1). NCBI lineage: Eukaryota > Metazoa > Chordata > Mammalia > Carnivora > Hyaenidae > Crocuta > Crocuta crocuta. Next base: position 6,396,866 of record NW_027529428.1, read on the forward strand.
TGACTATTCAGGGTCTTTTGTGGTCCCATACAAATTTTAGGATTGTTTACTCTAGCTCTGTGAGAAATGCCAGTGATATTTGATAGGAATTGTATTAAATGCGTAGACTGCTTTGGGTAGTATAGACATTTTAACAGTATTTGTTCTTCCAGTCTATGAGCATGGAATAGTTTTCCATTTATTTGTGTCGTCTTCACTTTCTTTCATAAATAGTATATAGTTTTCAGACTACAGAGCTTTCACCTGTTTGGTTAGGTTTATTCTTAGGTATCTTATGATTTTTGGAGCAATTGTAAATGGGATCCATTCCTTGATTTTTCTTCCTCCTGCTTCATTATTGGTGTATTGAAATGCAACAGATTTCTGTACATTGATTTTATATCCTGTGACTTTGCTGAGTTCATGGATCAGTTCTAGCAATTTTTTTGGTGGAGTCTTTCAGGTGTCTACACAGAGTATCGTGTCATCTGTGAAGAGTGAAAATTTGACTTCTTCCTTGCCAGTTTGGATGCCTTTTATTTCTTTTTGTTGTCTGATTGCTGAAGCGAGGACTTCCAATACTGTGTTAAATAACAATGGTGAGGGTAGACATCCCTGTCTTGTTCCTGACCATAGAGGAAAAGAACTCAGTTTTTCCCCATTGAGGATATTATTAGCTATGAGTCTTTGTATGGCCTTTATGATGTTGAGGTATGTTTCCTCTATCCCTACTTTGCTGTTTGTTTTTCTTTTAATCAAGAATGGATGAGGGGCGCCTGGGTGGCTTAGTCAGTTAAGCGTCCGACTTTCGCTTAGGTCATGATCTCGCGGTTCGTGGGTTTGAGCCCCGCGTCGGGCTCTGTGCTGACTGCCAGCTTGGAGCCTGGAGCCTCTTTCAGTCTGTGACTCCCTCTCTCTCTGACCCTCTCCTGCTCACGCTGTCTCTCTCTCTCTCAGAAATAAATAAAGCATTAAAAAAATTAAAAAAAAAAAAAAAAGAACGGATGCTGTATTTTGTCAAATGCTTTTTCTGTATCTATTGAGAGAATATTAATGTGGTGTTTTGTGTTGACTGATTTATGAATATTGAGCCAGCCTTGCAGTCTTAATCGTGGTGAATAATTCTTTTAATGTACTGTTGGACTCAATTTGCTAGTATCTTGTTGAGGATTTTTGCATTAGTGTTCATCAGGGATATTTGTTTGTAATTCTATTTTTTAGTGGGGAATTTGTCTGGTTTTAGAATCAAGGTAATACTGGTCTCATAGAATGAGTTTGAAAGTTTTCCTTACATTTTTATTTTTTGGAACAATTTGTGAAGAATAGGTATTAGCTCTTCGTCAAATTTTTGATAGAATTCCCCTGGAAAGCCACGTGGCCCTGGACTTTTGTTTGTTGGGAGATTTTTTATTACTGATTCAATTTCTTTCTGATTTTTTTTTTTGGTATGTTCAAATTTTCTATTTTCCTGTTTCAGTCTTGATAGTTTATATATTTCTAGGAATTTATCTATTTCTTCCAGATTGCCCAATTTGTTGGCTGATAGTATTTTCCTCTAACTGTATTTCTGTGGTATTTGTTGTGATCTCTCCTCTTTTATTCATGATTTTGTTTATTTGGGTTCTTTCTCTTTTCTTTTGATAAGTTTGGCTAGGGGATTATTAATTTTATTAATTCCTTCAAAGAACCAGCTCCTAGTTTTATTCATTTGTTCCATTGGTTTTGTTTGTATGTTTCTATATACTTTATTTCTGCTCTAATCTTTATTATTTTCCTTCTTTTGCTGGCTTCACACTTTGCTATTCCTTTTCTGGCTCCTTTATGTGTAAGGTTATGTTGAGTATTAAAATTTAATACTTTTCTTTATTCTTGAGGAGAACCTGTATTGCTATATAATTCCTTCTTATGACCATTTTTGCTGCATCCCAAAGGATTTGGACTGTTGTATTTTCATTTTTGTTTGCTTCCATGTATTTTTTATTTCTTCTTTACTTTCCTAGTTAACCCATTCACTTTTAGTAGGATGTTCTTTAACCTTCATGTATTTGTGGTCTTTTTTTTCTTGTGGTTCATGTCAAGTTTCATAGCATTATAGTCTGAAAATATGCAAGGTATGATTTCTATCTTTTTGTACTTGTTGAAGCCTGATTTGTGAACCAGTATGGAATCTGTTCTGAAGAATGTTCCATGTGCACTTGAAATGAATGTGTATTCTGCTTTAGGATGAAATGTTCTGAATATTATCTATTCAGTCTGTCTGGTCCAGTGTGTCATTCAAAGCCATTGTTTCCTTGTTGATTTTCTGCTAGATGATCTGTCCATTGCTATAAGTGGGGTGTTAAAGTCCCCTACTCTTCTTGTATTATTATCAATGAGTTTCTCTATGTTTGTTATTACTTGATTTATATATTTGGTGCTTTCAAGTTGGGGACATAAATATTTATAATTGTTAGATCTTGTTGGATAAACCTCTTAACTATGATATAGGGTCCTTCCATATCTTTTGTGACAGTCTTTTGTTTAAAATCTAGCTTGTCAGCATTCTTTTGACATCCATTAGCATGATAAATTGGTTCTCCAACCCCTAACTTTCAATCTGCAGGTGTCTTTAGGTCTAAAATGAGTCTCTTGTAGGCAGCATATAGATGGAACTTTAAAAAAAATTTTTTTAATGTTTTATTTATTTCTGAGGGACAGAGAGAGAGACAGCATGAGCAGGGGAGGGTGAGAGAGAGAGACACACAGAATTGGAAGCAGGCTCCAGTCTCTGAGCTAGCTGTCAGCACGGAGCCTGACACAGGGCTCGAACCCATGAGCTGTGAGATCATGACCTGAGCTGAAGTCGGACGCCTAACCGACTGAGCCACTCAGGCGCCCCATTGGAACTTAAAAAAAAAAAAAATCTATTCTGATACCCTGTCTCTTTGATTGGAGCACTTAGCCCATTTGCACTCAGAAGGATTATTAATAGATATGAATTTAGTGCCATTGTATTACCTGTAAAGTTGATGTTTCTGGAGATGTTCTCTGTTCCTTTCTAGTCTTTGTTGCTTTTGGTCTTTCTTTCCCAATCAAAGAGTCCTCTTTAATATTTCTTTGAAGTTTATTTTTTTTTATCTTGAGAGAGAGAGAGAGAGAGAGAGAGACAGCCAACATGAGCAGGTTAAGGGCAGAGAAAGAGGCATAGAGAGATTTGTGAGATCATGACCTGAGCTGAGATCAAGAGTCAGAGGTTTAACCAACAGTCGTCCAGGCACACACTCCCCCCCTCCCACGCTTTATCTCTTGCAGGGCTGGTTTAGTAGTCACAACTCCTTCAGTTTTTGTTTTTCTGGGAAACTTTTTATCTCTCCTTTTATTCTGAGTGACAGCCTTGCTGGATAAAGTATTCTCGGCTGCATATTTTCCCCACTCAGCATGTTGAATATATTCTGCCACCCCCTTCTGGCCTACCACATTTCTGTGGTGAGATCTGCTACAAGCCTGATCTGTCTTTCCCTTGTAGGCTATGGACTTCTTCTCCCTTGTTGCTTTCAGGAGTCTCTCCTTATCTCTGTATTTTGAAAATTTCACTATGATATGTCTTGGTGTTGGCCTGCTTTGGTTGATTTTGATGGGAGTTTTGCCTTCTAGATTTGGATGTCTATTCCAAATCTTCCTTGATTAGGGAAGTTTTCAGCTATAATTTGTTCAGATGAACCTTCTGGCCCTTTTTCCCTTCTCTTCTTCTGGAACTCCTATGATACAAATGCTCTTATGCTTTATGGAGTCGCTGAATTCACTAAATCTACATTTGTGATTCAATATTGTTTTTGTTCCCTCTTCTTTTCAGCTTCATTAGCTTCCATAATTGTGTCTTCTATATCCTATATTGTTCCTCTGCTTCTTCCATTCTTACGGTCATTACATCCAATCAGTTTTGCATCTCAGTTATAGCATTTTTTTTCTTTTGGTCTGACTAGTGTTTAGGTCTTTTATCTCTGTGGTAAGGGACTCCCTGGTGTCCTCTTTGCTTTTTTGTCAAGTCTGGTTACTATCCTTGGGATTGTGGTTTTAAATTCTGGTTCAAGCATATTACTTATATGTGTTTTGATTACATCCCCAGCCAGGACCTCTTGTTGCTCTTTCTTTTGGGATGAATTCCTCCATCTTGGCATTTTTTCTGGGTCTCTGTCTTCTGCATGTTAGGAAAGCCTGTTATGTTTCCTGCTCCTGAGAATAATGGCTCTCTTAAGAAGAAGTCCTATACTGGGGCGCCTGGGTGGCTCAGTCGGTTGAGCGTCCGACTTCGGCTCAAGTCATGATCTCATGGTTCGTGGGTTCGAGCCCCGCGTCGGGCTCTGTGCTGACAGCTCAGAGCCTGGAGCCTGTTTTCAATTCTGTGTCTCCCTCTCTATCTGACCCTCCCCTGCTCACACTATCTCTCTCTCTCTCTCAGAAGTAAATAAAACATTAAAAAAAAAAAAAAGTCATATACTGACCAGGGCCTGGCGCTTTAGGAAGTGTTTTTGGTATATGCTGTGTGCACTCTGCTGTTGTGTTTTGGCTGCTCTTTCCCTCAGGTCAATCGTCTGCAGTTTCTTCTTGTCTGCAGTGGGAAGTATCAGGACCTTGTCATTCTAACTAGGTGTGTTTTGGTCTCCTTGTTAAAAGAAGCTAGATCCTATTTCCCTTGTTGCTGAAGTTTTGCAGCACTTTGTGGTAAGTAGACTTGGTGAATATGCGAGGTTTGTGCTGGTCTTTTAGGGAAGGAGCCTGTTGATGCTCTCCTCTCAGGCACACTTGCCCTAGATCAGAAGCACCTGCAGAGTGCGGGGGTGGGGGTGGGGCTTCATGTAAGCAAGGCTCAAGCCACCACTGTGGGTTTTATGTCTCTCTAAGTCTGTCCACACTGATGGCAGGAGTGAACAACGGCATCAGTCTGCTCTCACCCCAGAAGGGAGTTCGTTCCTGGCGCTGTTCAGGAAGCCCTCACAGAAGACTGAACAGTCTCCCCTCTTGTGTCCCAGGCTTCTGTCAGGTCCCTGCCTTCACCCCGTCTGTGTCTGAGCCATCCGCCCATGTGGCCACACAGTACTCTTGTGTTTCATTCAGGCTCGCTGGTTGGGTTTTGAAATTTTAGAGACCCAGCATAGCAGGGACACACCTTCGCAGCCTGGGGGAGGGTCTTGCTGCACCGTGGCAGGTGCTGGTTGGTCCCAGAAGGGCAGTTCCATGAACACGCAGGGGCTTGGAGGTGCAGCGAAACGCCGCATCCAGGCTAGCTGCCCTCAGCAGGCACCTCTGCTCCTATGCCAACGAGCAGGGCGCTCAGTGGTGCCTGCTGGCTCTCCCACATGCATCCACGAAGGGGAACTTTCTCTCCCAGTGTGACCCAGCGCATCCTCAGAAACCACTGTCTGCTTCTGGCCTCCCCCGCAGGAACACCTCTGTGCCTGCCTTCCTCCACCTTGGCAGTGCCACCGACTGCTAAACCTTCAGACTCTGAGCTCCACCGCTGGGAAAAACTCGTGATAACCAGCCCCTCTTGTTTTCCCTGTCAGTGGTTATGGGGAAGCGTTCTTCTCATGCAGAGTGCCCTGTGTTCTAGTCTCTTCCTCTCGTCTGTCCCTGATCTCAACTCCCTCCCCTCTGCGGCACTGGCAATTCTTTTCTCCCCCAAATTATGCCTCCGCACTTCCTGCCTGCCATGATGTGGCCTCTCTTTCTCCTCAGATTTCCTGGGTGTCCCAAATGATTTGATATTTAGCTAGCTGTACTTGAGGGACAAGGCAAGCCTAAGGTCCCTCCTCCCACTGCACCATCGTACCTGGAAACGCCACATTTTAAAATCAGTCACATTGTGACCCAGTAGAGTTATCACTTAAGCGTGTCCTGTCATTATTTTGCTGTGAAATCTTATTGAGGAACATGTGTGAACACCTCCCAGCATGGGAAACCTTGGGGTAATTTGTTTAACACTTCCTAGGCCTCGAAGGCCCCTGTGAGAACTTTGCCTGCATCCCCGATGAGTTGCTCAGAGGTGCCAGAGTGCAGGAGTTCATGCCACTGACTGTGGAGTCAGACTGTGTGGGTTTGAAGCCTCACTCTATCCCCACCCATGTGACCGGCTTAACCTCTCTTATGAAAAGGATAAGAGTAATGCCTACATTATAGGGTTGTTCTGCAGAGTAAACAAAACAATCATGTAGAGCCTTTACTAAAAGACTGGCACATAGTAAGCACACAGTGAATATTATGATTATCATGATGATTAATCATCCTACTCCTTATAACCTTATTTTAAAACATCTTGCTTAAAGACCCACAATTAAACAATAACCATACTGGCCTTCCCTCCACCCTCAAACCTTGCACAGGGGAAACTAAACTTATAAGAATTTATTTTACATATAAGAATGACTGAAAGTTTAGATTAAACTAATGCAGTTGGCAGCTGAGGAATATAATTAAAATTATGTTTCACAGGACATAATGGTCTGGCGTACACAGCGCCTATAAAAGCAGAGGACCCGGTGTGAGGGTGACCAGGTTATTTGTCTAACAGGTCTCCATTGTAGCGTGTTACCTGTTGCTGTGAATCCTTGCTGGCTTCTATTGTATCCGTTCGATGGCAGTGCTGCTAATGGAACTTAATGAGCCTCCATTACTGCTGTTCAGACTGTACTGTTTTTGAATTAGATGAAACAGTGCACTAGATGGAGAGGCTCTAATTAAGCATATTTGGGAAGGCATATACATATATTTTGTGCTCGTCTCCTCATCATCTCTGCCAATTCGAGTTTTGCAGGTTCCAGGGGGTCAGGAAGCATTTATTAAGCCTCTATTGAGTTACAGAAGTTGAATTCTATAGCAGAAGTAAGAAAGAGAGGGTTCCACCCACGTATAATAAACACAGAAAATACCACCCTCTTTATTGTTCAATTTCTACCTGCCAAGCTCCCAGGAAGAAGCAGAGGATTTCTCAATCCATGTGACTTGAGGTAGATTCTAGAGACAGGATGTCTCACGCAGTTTTGGCAAGTGCTTGTTGCTGCTGAATGCTACATTCTTCACAGTATAATCACGGCTTCTTTCAGTCCCCGCATAAGACTGGGAATCTCTTTTTTTTTTTTAAGTTTATTTATTTACTTTAAGAAAGAGAGAGAGAAAGGTGCACAGAGAGAATCCCAGGCAGGTTCTATGCTGATAGCCAATGCAGGGCTTGATCTCATGAACCATGAGATCATGACCTGAGCTGAGATCAAGAGTCAGATGCTTAACTGACTGAGCCACCCAGGTGGCCCTCCTGGGGATGATTTTTCATTCTTGCATATGGTCATGTCAGCCATGAAGGTTGATGAGATTCCCTCCCTCGCATTTTTTTTTACTTTATGTATGTATGTATGTATGTATTTATTTATTTATTTATTGGGGGGGAGAGATTTTGAGTGGGAGAGGGGCAGAGGGAGAGAGAAACAGAGACAGAGAGAGAGAGAGAAAGAGAGAGAGAAAGAGAGAGAATCTTAAGCAGGCTCCATGTCCAGTGTGGAGGCTGACATGCGACTCTATCTCACAACCATGAGATCATATCAAGAGTCAGACACTCAGGCACCCCTATTTTATTTGTTTANGCCAGTGCAGGGCTTGATCTCATGAACCATGAGATCATGACCTGAGCTGAGATCAAGAGTCAGATGCTTAACTGACTGAGCCACCCAGGTGGCCCTCCTGGGGATGATTTTTCATTCTTGCATATGGTCATGTCAGCCATGAAGGTTGATGAGATTCCCTCCCTCGCATTTTTTTTTACTTTATGTATGTATGTATGTATGTATTTATTTATTTATTTATTGGGGGGGAGAGATTTTGAGTGGGAGAGGGGCAGAGGGAGAGAGAAACAGAGACAGAGAGAGAGAGAGAAAGAGAGAGAGAAAGAGAGAGAATCTTAAGCAGGCTCCATGTCCAGTGTGGAGGCTGACATGCGACTCTATCTCACAACCATGAGATCATATCAAGAGTCAGACACTCAGGCACCCCTATTTTATTTGTTTATCAAAGATCTTCATTATAAAGAATTCGGTCAGAATATTCACGTATCTAAATAAAAGAATAAAACAGGGAAAGAAAAGAAAGAAAAAATGTCATAAGCCAGAGCCTANAAAAAATGCAAGTTTGGAGGCACCTGGGTGGCTCAGTTGGTTAAGCTCAGGTCATGATCTTGCGGTTCATGGGTTCGGCCCCACCCTTGCAGGCCGTGGGTTCGGCCTGCCTAAGATTCTGTGTCTCTCTCTCTCTCTTCACCTCCCCAACTTGGGCTCTCTCTCTCTCAAAAATAAATAAATGTGATAAATAAATAAATAAAGTAGATAAATAAAATTATACAAGTTTGTATTTTGCCCCTTCCGCCCTTACATACCAAAAACATTTCCTCAAATAATTAAACGTTATGTATGAACATATTTTTGCATTTACTTTTGCTTGACTTACAAAGTGTTCATATCAAATTTAAAAGTGTATCACACAGAACATAACAAACATCCCCATCCCCATGCCTATCTTCAGAAATAGCCAAAGGAAAGTCCTTTAACAATGTATGATTTTAACGGCTGCATAATATTCTATCTCATAATGTAAAGAGTATCTATCACCCTTAGCATAGTGAAATTACAGCCTCTTTATGTACATTGCCTAATTGAATGGCCCAATGTTGCATCCTTGTCACCATAGAGTTATTTTAATCATTTGCTAGGCTAAAAAAAATGTTGTTACAGTGTAGATGAGCTCAATGTTGTTTTCATTTCCATTTCTCTGCATACCTAATGAGTCTGAATATTTTACCATATTTCCTTATCTTTTATTTTTTATCTCTTGTGAATTGTCTGTTCACATCCTTTGGATTCTGTTTAAGTTTTTTCCATAACAATTCAGAAGAGCTTTTGATTTATTAAAGAATATAAACCCCTCATCATATTTGTTAGAATAATTTCCAACTTATTGTTTATTTTAAAATGTTACATTTTTGGGTACGAGTTTATTTTTACGTAGCCAAACCTGATACATTTGTAATTTATTGTGTTAACTGTTAAGCTTAGAAAGATGTAGTAACTTCCTAGGGCTGCCATAATGAAGTACCAAAAATTGGGTTTCTTACAACAACAGAATTTTTTTTCTTTCATAGTTTATTGTCAAGTTGGATTCCATATAACACCCAGTGCTCATCCCACCAAGTGCCCTTCTCCACGCACATCACTCCCCTTCCCCTCTCCCCCACACCCATGAGTCCTCAGTTTGTTCTCAGCATTCAAGAGTCTCTCATGGTTTGCCTCCCTCCCTCCCCCCAACTATTTTTCCCTTTCTCTTCCCCCATGGTCCTCCATTCAGTTTCTCCTAATCCTCCTATAAGTGAAAGCATATGGTATCTGTCTTTCTCTACCTGACTTATTTCGCTCAGCATAACACCCTCAAGGTCCATCCATGTTGCTACACATGGCCAGATTTCATTCTTTCTCATTGCCATGTAGTATTCCATCATATAGATAAACCACATCTTCTTGATCCATTCGTCAGTTGACGGAACAACAACAGAAATTTATTGTCTTGCCATTCTGGAGGTTACAAGTGCAAATTCAAGAAGTTGGTTACAAGTTGGTATGGGGTAGGGCCATGTTTCCTCTGATGGCTCTAGCGGAGAATCCTTCCTTACCACTTCTAGCTTCTGCTGTTTACTGTCAATCCTTGGTATTCCTGGGCTTGTAGATGCGTCACTGAAGTCCTAGGGTGGTCTTCTCCCTGTGTATATTCACATCATCTTCTCACTGTGTCCAGATTTCCCTTTTATAAGGACACCCGCCATAGTGGCTCAGAGTCCACACTAATGACGTCACTTCAACTTGATTATCTCATTATAAAGACCATGTTTCCAAATAAAGCCACATTCTACAAGTTACTGGGGCACACGGGCATCAACATATCTCTTTTGGGGGGCACAAAATAAAACCCATCCCCATTTGGAGATATTCATAGATATACAGATAATATTAACCAACATTTCCTTCATTCTTTCTGTCTCTAAGTCAGTTATTACATTTAACTAGATTATATTTGCAATTTACTTTTGACCCTTACAGTTGAAGATGTCTTGTGTTGCTTTTACATGACTCAATGGCTAGATGTCCTAATGTTGGGTTAAAGTTTTCAAAACAATCTTAAAAATTTGGCTGAGGCTTTCTCTGAATGTAGGTCCCTTAACAAGTTTTTTTTTTTTAATGTTTTATTTTTTTCTGAGAGAGAGAGAGAGAGACAGCATGAGCAGGGGAGGGTCAGAGAGAGCGGGAGTCACAGACTGAAACAGGCTCCAGGCTCTAAGCTGGCAGTCAGCACAGAGCCCGATATGGGGCTCGAACCCACTAACCATGAGATCATGACCTAAGCAAAAGTCAGACACTTAACCGACTAAGCCACCCAGGCGCCCCTCAACATGGGTTTCGTTTGAAGCTTGGCAAGCCTATTTGAACTTTTGACTGGGATTTTTTTGTTTAAGATATATACTTTTTTTTTCTAATTACATATTTGATTATGAATTCTGTTCCTCTCATTCTGGCTTCTTCCTCAAGATCTTTCTTGTCAATCCAAAGTAACATAGCACTTGTCAGTAGGAGACAGTCAGATGTATGTCATGCAAATGAATGAATATATTAATGAATACAATCGAGCTGATGGATAGAACAATAGGAGGGATAACTAGCTGGAAATGTGGTTTTGAAATGTTAGAAATAAGGGCTAGAAATACAGATCTGTAGTGTTTCCCCATTGGGGTGATAGTGGGAATTATAGGAGGGGGTGAGATCAGCTGGGATGAGAAGGCAGAAGATTGACCTCACTTGGGGAAGCAACTTAGGCTGAAGAGCCTCCTACGGATGGGAGTGGGATGAGAAGAGAGCAAGGCAAGTTCTCGTTAGCTTAATGCGTTTCTTTTCTCCCTTCCTTTACCATCAGGGTTACGGAGATGTACTTCCAACTGAAAGAAATGAATGAAAAAGTGTCTTTTATAAAGGACTCTCTACTGTCCTTGGACAGCCAAGTGGGACACCTACAGGACCTCTCTGCCCTGACAGTGGATACCCTAAAAGTCCTCTCCGCTGTTGACACCTTACAGGAGGATGAGGCTCTCCTGGCCAGCACAAGGCATCCTCCTTGCAGAAGACTTCCCCACAGCTGGAGCAATGTCATCTGTGCAGGGGTTTTAGGCAGCATGGAGATCTCTGGGGAGAAGCAGTATCAGTATTATAGCATGCCTCCTTCTTTGCTGCGGAGCCTGGCCAGGGGCCAGCACACCCTGAGGGTGCACAGGGGACCCCTTCTTGAGATTACAGACAGTCAGAGAAAGGCTTCAAATCTAAGAGATGAGCAGGAAAAGCAAGAGACAGAGACTAGTATAGTTGCTTCTGGGCTGTCCCTTTACAAGCAAACACACCCAAAGTATGGCCAGTTTCTTCTGGTCCCTTCTTATCTGAAGCAGGTTCCTTTTTCTGAGGAAACTGACTTGCCCCTGTTCAGACCGTCCATGGAAGCAGGTATAGATGTGCTGGCAACAGAACAGGTCACCAAGAACGAGGTCTCTGTCCCTCTGACTTGGCAGACCCCAGCTGTCTCAGCGCAGGGCTCAGTAGCTGAGGCCGAGGAACAGTACGAGTCGATTGCCCACACACCAACCAGAGAAGACGAGGGGGAACAAGTTCTACCCACTTTGATTTGCACACCTGCACCCATGAAAGTGACCTCCCTCCCTTTCCAAGCAGAGAGCGCACCGACTGGAGGTGGATACGTGAACTGGGCATTTTCAGAAGGTGATGAAACTGGTGTGTTTAGCATCAAGAAAAAATGGCAGACCTGCTTGGCCTCTGCTTGTAGCAGTGATGAGAATGACCAGTGCCAGAGGCAGGTCCGGGCCAGATCCCTATCTGATAACTCATCAAGCTTGGCCCAGAGCAGTGATGGCTCAGAGAGGGGTCCATGGCTGCAGCCAGACACATCCTTCTGGATCAATCCTTTCCGCAGAGATAGGCCCTTCACTCGGAGTTTGAGATTCCACAAGGAGGAGAAGCTGAAGATCTGTAAGATGAAAAGTAAGAAATGATTGTATTTTTGTTTAAAAAAATGAACTATTAAATTCTATGCATTGCTATTATTTTCTTAAAAGTTGATCATCTTTGACTATATTCTCATTCTCCCCATTCTCAGTCATCTGTAAAGCCAAATGGCCCCCTACGCAATCTTCTTAAACTTTTTCATGCAAATGCTTTCCTTTGTAGACCTTTCAAGATCCTCAGAGATTGGGCAGTCAGCATGGATCAAGACAAAAATGCTAATCAAGGATAAGAGGTCGTCAAAGAAAAAGAAGAAAACACAAGGACTACAGGTGCCAGTAAGTGTCTTTCGTGTTGTTGGCAGTGGAGGTAGTAGCCTATCTTTTTTTGGTTTCTCTTGTTGTAAAGTGCCAGGCATGCTAGAAAATAGCACTGTAGTGGAGGGAGTGCAGATTTAGGAGTCATCAGAGTGGAAATGCCGCAGCTCATTTATCAGCTCACATGCTGAAGGACACTTGTGTTATTTTCAGTTTTTGGCTATTCCAAACAAAGCTGTTATGAACATTTGTGCACAAGTCTTTGTGCGGACATATGTTTCAGTTTCTCTTTGGTAAATATTTAGGAGTGGAATGTCAGAGTCATATGGTAAGTATTTGTTTAATTTTAGAAGAGACTTCCAAACTGCTTTTCGAAGTGACTGTACCATTTTGCATTCCCACCGGTTTATGAGGAGTAGTTTATGAGTGGTGCACATTCTCACCAATCCTTAGTATGCTCCGTCTTTTTAATTTTAGCCATCGTAGTGGGTGTGCAGTGGTATCTCACAGTGATTTCATTTGCATTTCTGTAGTGACTAGCGCTGTAAGGTATCTTTTCACATGTTTATTCGACATCCATATATCTTTTTTGGTTACCTGTTTTAAACATTGGATTGTTGAGGGGCACCTGGCTGGCTCAGTCAGTAAAACATGGAACTCTTGATCTTGGGGTCATGAGTTCAAGCCCCACATTGGGCATAGAGTTCACTTAAAAAAAAAAAAAAAAAAAAAAAAAAAAAAGGGGGGTTGTCTTATTAAGTTGTCAGAGTTTTTTCTAGATATAAGCCTGTTGTTGGATATATGTATTATAAATATTTTCTCTTGGTGGCTTGCCTTTTACTTTTCATAAGTGTACTTTGAAGCACATACATTTTTTATTCTGATGAAGTCCCTTGGTTGTTTTTTTCATAGTCTATGTTTTTCATATCATATTTAAGAAAACTTGGAAAACCCAAGATCACTAAGATTTTCTCTCATGTTTTCTTCTAGAAGTTTCATAGTTTTTGCTCTTATATGAAGGTCTAGACTCACTTTGAATTAATTTTTGTGTGTGATATTAGGTAAGGATTGAGGTTCCTCTCTTTTTTTCTTTTTTCCTCCCTCTTTCTTTCTTTGTTTCTTCTTTCTTCATGTCCTTACTTGAATACAAATATCAATTTTTTCTACTATTTTCTGGTAAAAGGATTATATTTTTCCTATTGAGTTGTCTTAACACCTTTGTCAAAAATTAATTGGCCATGTATATCCATAATATGTGTAGATCTATTTCTGAATATATTCTATTCCATTTATCTATATGTCTATCTTTATGATGATATTACATTATATTGAATACTGTAATTTTATATTAAATTTTTATATTGAAATCACGTAGTATAGGTCTGCTGAAGTTTTTCTTCCTTTTCAAAGGTTTTTTTTTTTTTTTTTTTGGCTATTCTAGTTTCTTTGCATTTCCACATATACTTAGAATAAGCTTGACAGTTTTTACAAAGAAGCCTCTTGGGGTGAGTAGAATTGCTGTCAGTCATCTTGGGGAGAATTGACATCTTAACAGTAATGACTTTTCTGATCTAAGAACGTGATATATCTATTTATTTAGATATTCCTTAATCTCTCTCAGCAGTGCTTTGTAGTTTTTGGCATAGAGCTCTTGCACATATTTTTTTAAATGTATCCTTAAGCACTTAATATTTTTATTTTATTATTATTGCAATTATACACAAATTAATTTCTGATTCTTTGTTGGTGGTGTATAGAAGTATACTTTTAAAAAAATTGATCTTATCTTGTAATCTTGCTAAGGTTATTAATTTGTCTGAGTAAATTTGCTTCTGCAGAATTTTCTATATAAATGGTCATGTTATCTACAAATGAAGATAGTCTTACTTTTCTTTCAAATCAGGATGTGTTTTATTTATTTTTCTTGCCTTATTATGTTGGCTAGAATCTCTAGTTATAAACTGAATAAAAGTGGCAAAAGCAGATTCCATTCCTTGTCTCTGCTCTTAGGGGGAAAACATTTGGCTTTTATTAGTAAGTAACAATGTTAGCTGTAGCTTTTTACGTAGATGCCCTTTATCAAATTAAAAAACTTCCATTCTACACTTTGTTTTCTGGGAATTTTTACATTATTAGATCTTAGCATTTGTCAAATGCTTTTTCTGCACCTACTTATATAAACAGATGACTTTGCCTTCTTATGTTAGTCTGATTAATTATATTAATTAATTTTATAATGTAGAATTACTATTTAGAATGTTAAATCAACCTGGCTGGGATGAACCCTGCTTGATCATGATGTATTATCTTTTTTTGTATGCTATATTAATCTTGCTAAAATATTAATAAGATTTTTTGGCATCTGTATTCTTGAGGAATAGTTGTCTCCAGATCTCTTTTCTTGCAATGTCTTTGGTTTTGGTATCAGGGTGGTGCTGGGCTTACTGACTGAGTTGAGAAGTATTCTCTCTTCAGGTTTCTAGGTGAGTTTGTGTAGAATTGATACAATTTCAACTTTTATTATTTGGTAGAATTAACCAATGAAACCATCTTTGTGGGAAATATTTTAGCTACAAATTCAATTTATGTAACAGAGGGCTATTGAGGTTATCTGATTCATCTTGAATGTGCTTTATTTGTTTGTATCTTTCAAGGAATTTGTCCATTTCATCTAAGTTGTTGCATTTATTGGCATATAGTATTATAGTATTCTTTTATTATCCCCTTATTGTCTATAGGATCTGTAGTGACATCACTTCTCTCATTCCTCATGTTTGAAATTTGTGTTTTCTTTCTCTGTTTCATGATTAGTCTGGCTACTGGTTTATCTGCTTTGTTGATCTTTTCAAGAACCAGTTCTTGGTTTCATTGATTTTCTCTGAATACTATTCCATTGATTTCTGCTCTCTATTATGTCTTTTGTTCTGTTTACTTTGGGTTTAATTTGCTTTTTCTGCTCCCCCTAGTTTGTTAAGAAAGAAGCTTTGGTCATTGATTTGAAACTGTCTCTTAATACAGGCACTTAGTGCTATAAAATCCCCTCTAATCATTGTTTTAGCTATATCCCATAAACTCCAACATGTTGTGTTCACATTTTCATTTAGTGAGTCTTTTTTTTTAAATGTTTCTTTATTTATTTCTGAGAGAGAGAGAGAGAGAGAGAGAGAGAGAGAGAGCACGAGGAGGGGAGGGTCAGAGAGAGAGGGAGACACAGAATCTGAAACAGGCTCCAGGCTCTGAGCTAGCTGTCAGCACAGAGCCCGATGTGGGACTCGAACCGACGAACCGCGAGATCATGACCTGAGCCGAAGTCGGACACTTAACCGACTGAGCCTCCCAGGCGCCCATAGTGAATCTTTTTATTTATTATTGGAAAGCCTTCCTTTCAGTTAGCATTCCATAGGACTTCACCTTTCCTGATCTTAATGTTCTGCTAATTTTTCCATATAATAATCTGGATGCATTTTTAAAAGCACCTCAGCTCTTTTTAGGATGAGAAGCTGAAGCAAAGAGGTAAGTATTAAGACAATTATATAAAATTACCTTTTGCAGGGAGAGATTTAGCTTGGTAAAGATGACTCTCAGGGAAAATGCTATGAGTTTTTGGAATCTTATGAAATATGAATTCAGTAGATTTATGTTTTGCAATGGTTAAAATGGCTAGAATTTAACTAGAAATTGCAACTGAGATCAGGTACTAATAACTTGCATTTGTTTCTTTCTTTGTATTTGGTCAATTTATCTCATTTTTTCCCTGTCCCTGGTTAGTACATATGACAGCCACTATTGTTGGCTACCTGTTATTTTAATGACAAAGGGAATGGGACTCCCAGACATTTGCCCAAGTTTACATCATAGACTCTCTACTGACTGAGCCAGCCAGGAGCCCCTTCAAGTTCACAAAACTGCTAAGTGACAAATCTAGAATTTCAACACAAGCTCTTTTTGGATCCAAGCCTTATTTTATTTTATTTTGTTTGGTTTGGTTTGGTTTGGTTTGTTTTTTTGTTTTATTTTATTATTTTTTGCTCTGTGCCAGTGGTTCTCAAAGTGTGGTCTCCTATTAGCAGTATTAGCATTACCTGGAAACTCATTAGATATTCAAATTCTTTGTCCCTCTAGACCTACTGAATCACAGATCTTGGAGGTAGGACCCAGTGATCTGTGGTTTAGCATAGGCTTGAGTGATTCTGACGTACACTCAATTTTGACAGCTGCTTCCCCCACCCTGGTTCTCACTCATGAGCACAAACAGTAATTACATGGGTACTTGTATCCTGCCAGAATGGCTGATGGGAGTTTCCAAAGATTTCCAGGTGATTCTAAAATGTGAAGCCAATGTTAACAACCACCGCTGCTCACCATAGTACCTCTGTGAGTCACATTAATGACTCAAAATGTTTTCAGATTAACGTCACTATGTTCTAACAAGTGTCTTCCTCTCCAGGTCATAATGGTCGACACCTGCTCCCAAAATGACCAGTTGAATTCAGAGCTGGGAGAAAATAACATCTCAGAAGGAGAGGAGTGCAGCAAGAACTGGCTCACGGTGTCCAAATATAGTCAGATAAGTATGTAACAGTCTAGACTCTCAGATCTTAAAAACTCTGGGAGAGTTTTCTCCCTCTACCCCCAGACCACTGGTGGTCCCTGCTGTTCTTCCAAGTGGAGATGAGAGAATGAGAGGGTGGCAACGCCCATTTAGGAGGATAGTTCTTTTCCATTTTTACTTTTATGAAAAGGACAGAATTTTCATTCACTTAATGGAATAGTTGTTGGGGTCCAGAAAAGAAAAATCAAGGTTTAGATAGTCTCATATCCAGAGCTGTTAAACCTGGCTCAGAGACTGTACTTTAGTCTGATGTGTGGAGCGGGGAGGTTGTCTCATATTATAAATTCTTAAGGTTCATGAGCCATTGATATGGACCCTTACACGTATTCAGTGGGATGAGTTGTTGTTGGTACTTATAACTGCTGACATATAGCCTTTCTTCCATGGGCAAGTATCTCTTAATGGTGTTTGTGAAGGAGAAAAGATGGATCAACAAGCTACAAGTGAAAACTGAGGTCGGCAGAGAATGTGAAATAAGGCTGGACAGGCAGAATCAGGGCAGATTATGAACAGAATTGGTAGTGATGATCAGAACTTTGAACTTCTTGCATTACACAGTAAGAGACCCTTACTAATTCTATCACACATTTGAGGTTTATTCCTTTGTAGGCAAAGCCCTATGTAAATATATGACAGGCAGCCTTCCATGTAGGGATGCAGGGACCAGGTTCCATGGTGTAGCTCTATCATGTTCAACACGGGGCTCCCAGGATCTCCGTGGGGCACCTCTATGGCTGCCACGGTGAGACAGAATGTAGTTGATATCCATATTTTGTTTATTCATTCATCCATCAATGGACATTTGGGTTGTTCCCATCTCTCAGCTACTGTGAATAATGCTGTTATAAACACGGGTGTGCAAATATCTTCTTTGATGTGACATCTTTTTTACCTTTAGCTGTGGAGTTTATTCTGACAGTCTTCAGGTCAATTTCTGGGGTCTTTAGGATGATTTGGTAGTTATCTAGTTGTATCTGTGGGAAGAGGCGAGCCTAGGGTCCCCTACTCTGCCACCATCTTCCTCACACTCCCTTTTCCTAATTTTTAAACAAAAGGAACTATGTGATCCAGGACTCGTATAAGCTTAAAATTACTTGACATACTAAACTTAAGGTACAACTAGACAGTGTCTTGAAATTTATGTTATTATGCTTCTTTTAAACCTTGCTTTGCCCTATGGTCAGTTGTTTTCAACCGTGAGGCTATTTTCTACACCTCCTACCTCTCTTCCCTGGGACATTTGACAATGTCTAAAGATACTCTTGGTTGTCACAACTAAGGAAGATGCAGGTACTCTTGACATCTAGTGGGTAGAGGCCAGGGATGCTGCTAAAAATCCTATAGTGCATGGGATAGTCTCTCTGCTCCTGACAAGGAATCATCCAGCCCAAAACGTCAGTGTCAAGGTTGAGAAACCCTGGTTTATATTTTAAAATACTCAATTGTCTGCTAAATCAGAAAATCAGGTGGACTCTAAGCTGAGAGAGATCTTAGAAATTAAAACACCTTGACAATAAATTATTTGTAAAAAATAAAAAAAGAAAGAAATTAAAATCTTCAGAACCCCCTTAATCTACATATAGGACTCAAAAGCTTAATTGGCTTGCTTTAAGTCACACAGTTTATAAGAACCTACAATATTGAATAAATCAAATACCATACTAAAGATATGATTCTAGGACCACTTGCAAATTT
>NW_027529428.1:6415610-6440362 GCF_008692635.1 Crocuta crocuta
TATTTATTTATAAATATTTATATTATATATTGTATTTTTTATAAATATTGTAACCACTATTTAAATTATAATATATCTTTCTTAAATTATTCAAGTTCTTTTTTATTGAGGTGTAATTGACACATGTAACATTGTATTAGTTTTAGGTGTACAATGTAATGATTTGGTATATGTATATATTGTGAAATAATTACTACAGCAAGTGGAAATCACATTGGTCACTTTACGTAGTTACAATTTTCTCTCTTGTAATGAGAACTTTTAAATATCTCTTCTTAGAAACTTTCAAATATACAATACAGTGTTGTTAACACCAGTCAGCATGATATATACTACCTCCCCAGGGCTTACTTATATTACAACTGGAAGTCTGTACCTTGGGATCACCCTCACCCATGCCACTCACCCCCTCCCCAAGTTATTCAAGTTATTTCTATTGAATTTCAACTAGAGAAAGATGCAGGTAGCAGTAGAGTTCTGGAAAAGAATTTCAAGTCCAGTGATCAGAAAGGGAGAGAAGATGTAGGGAAATAGGCTGAGTCCATGTGCCTAGTTAAGCTAGGGAGATTTATTCAGACTCAGTTAATCTGAATTAAGAATCTTATTTTTTTTTTGAAATGTGTCCGTGTTAAGCATTAATTGAAAAAGAATTTTCAAAAAAAAGTTTGAGGGTTGGGTGATACCCTGTCAGTTCTCTTTAAGTACAAGTTCTCTTTAATTAAATACAAAAAGAAAAGTTCTGAGGAATTTAGCTATGAGAAAGAGGTCTATGTTTAACTTTTCCTATAGGTATTTAATTTTAATACTGTACTCTCATTGAAACCATATTGATCATAATTTTATGATATTACAAAAATATATGACATTTTACAATTATTTTTTCCAATAGGTTTTTTTGCACTTTGTGTGTGTGCCTGCGTGCGTGCGTGCATGCGTGTGTGTGTGTGTTGTGTGTGTGTGTGTTTATTTTCAGCATAAAATCATTAGGGAAGAAAATTACAAGTGTTGTCTCCTACGTTTAGCCAGGAACTCCCAAGCATTATTCTCAGCATTAATCCAATCTGATAATTAAATTATTATTGGGTACCTAGTAAAAGCCAGTGACTCTGCAGGCACCAGTATAAAATATAATGACAATAATGATCCTTGTAATGTGTTTTTAAGAAAGAGCTGGTAATTAAACCTATCTGCTGGCATTCTTTTCTATCTTTTGTTTTTGTTTTGTTTTATTTTTTTAAAGTAGTCTACTATGATGTTTGATACAGTTGTTAAGCAAGGAGTCCTAACAATTTGGAATGAAAATTTCATGTGTTTTAAATAAAGCATGGACAATAGGGTGCAGGAGAAGGTGAGTTTAAAAATAATTGTGAAAGGTGCTATTTTCTAGGGAGGACAAGTCATGGATCATTCAGATCTTGACTTCGATAACATACATTATTATAAATGCAAAAGAAACTACTGACAAATAGAAATACTGTAGAATATGTAGCTTTCAACCATTTGAGAAAAAAGGGACAAAAGAATCTTGGTAACACTTGCTAAACAGAAAAAATATGTTCAAATTTAGATGAATGTTCTATGTTCAGATGTTTCTATTTAAGGATGTGATTTGAATGTAACACATTTTCATGTATTCTCTCTTTTTTTCTTCCTTTTAACAAGGTCTAGAACCCCCTATATATCAGAAAATGAAAACTAAAGAAATTGAACGGCATGCTATACAAGTCAGTGATTATCTAAAGCAGTCTCAAGAGGTAAAAACATCTTATTTGATATTTAAAAAAATGTATGCACACGCTTCTCTAATTCCTTGACTGTGTCTGTTTTACCTTTATGTCACATCACGGCCTTCTACTTTTTATTGGTATTACATTTAAATCTTTGTTTTGAATGTACGCTCAGTTTTTTCGCTCTGCCCCCAACCCCTGCCATTCTTTCCTTCTTCTCCATGTAATTTATCTGTCCACCCAGTAATTCAACCTGGGTGTTTTTAACACGAAAGATAAATAATTCAGGAATTTTGGAAACTGTTTTGAAATACATGAACGTTGGCATGTGGAAGAAAAATAAGGTATTTTCAATACGCTTTAAGAGGTGGAGCTAGAGTCAACATATAGAAGGTACTGGAGGCAGATTTCAGCCCACTCTGAGGGGCAATTTTTAGCAATTGGAGCTTTCTAAGGATGGAATGGTTTATTTCTGGAAGTAGTAAGTTCTTCACTGAGTGTGGTTAGTCAAACAGGCCGAGCAAACATTTTTGCAGATGTGTTGGGAGGGATTTGGCCATTGCGGGGTTAAGGAACCTCTTGTGTTTCTCACATCTGCAAATGTGTTTCTGTTTTACTGCCATCGACCATGTGGGAAGCGTAATCTAGTTAGGCAGATGCAACAAATCTAATTTTGGTCTTGGTTTGCACATCATTTCTATGAACTTGGGAACTGTATCCACATTACCTGTATGAATGTATGCTAATAACCTCGTGAATGTAATCTGCTTGGAGGTAGGTGATTGGAGGCAAGCATTGTCTGCCATGTATGTGTGTGTGTGTGTGTGTGTGTGTGTGTGTGTGTATTAATTAACCTCTGAGCTTTTTAGCTATGTCTCTAAAATGGGGTTAATGCCATTCTTATGAGATTATTGACAGTGGATAACAAAAATAACACCAGTGGAAATGCCTAGAGTAATGACTTGTACTAGAGTGTACTAGACTTCAAGAAGTAATAGTTGAATCTAAATAGAAAATAGAATGATAAGTTCAAGGTAATGCTATTCTAAATAATCATCAACTGAAACAATAATATCCTGATATGACATAATGATGTAATGATTGATGTTTCTTGTCAACTATGACCTTTATTCCTTCTTCTCCGTCATTGACTGTTCACTCTCATTCTGTGAAAACCTTTATACATTACGTTTTCTCTATGATGTCCCCGTAAAAATTATTTCTTTTATTTAAGTCTGTCAACACATTGAGTTATTCAGATATTGTGCTAACATTACGCATCTTTTTAACTTGAGTTTTGTGCATCCGGTAAAAGAGAAATACAGAGCTAGAGGAACCCTCCGAGGCACGTGCCTTGCAAATGTATTACTTGAAGCTTGGGGTGGGAGAATGTTGGGTGAATGTATAATGACCTTTCCCTTCTGCTCAGGATCTGAGCAAAAATTCTTTGTGGAACTCCAGGAGCACCAACTGCAATAGGAGCTTCCTGTGAGTATTTCTAAATGTATGTTTTAAAAGCACCTTTGGCTTCTATTTTTCCAACCTGATTGGGAACAAACGTTTAATTGGGTCAGAAAAAGAGGGGGAAAAATGTGTTTGCAATGACAATATTTTTCTCTTCTTAGCAAGAATGAAAATTACTTATTCTCCAAGTCTTCCCATTCCTGGCAATAAGATCTCACCTCAGTGCCTTCTCAGAATATAATGAAACATATTACCCCAGCAGATTAGACATTTTTCTTTTCAGTGTCAAAAGAAAGCACACACAGAATAATGAGTATCCTAACTTTTCTGACAGATAAGATTGCGAAATTGGTATTAAAGAGTAAGGACAAATCTGTCTGGCCTAAAGAAAAAGACTGAAGACCTGATAGTTTTCTCTTTAGATGTTTTCCAGATTGTTAATTTTAGTTTATGAGGTTTATCTTTATTTTTGGTGTCTCATGAAATCCTAAGTGTCTATCAAACCAGTAACAATTTGAGGAGGATTGAGACAGAGCAAAGGGAAGACAGGGATTGAGAGAGAAAGAGAGGAGATAGAGAAGTCAAATGGCTGTAGGCATGAGTATTTTCCTGGAATTTTATTTATTCAGAGAAATAAAGTCTGAAAACCAGCCAAGCAAAATTATTCTATTTCATTTGTAGTGTTTTCTGGACTTAGCTAGTTGTATCATCAAATTGTCCATACAGCGGTGGGAACAGAATTCTAAACCACCGAATGAACTCACGCCAGTGGATACCAAGCAGGTGGAATGTGACTTGCAGTTTGCAGCAGCTCTATTTGGGATGGCCTTTTGTCTGGAACTGCCATCAAGGTCTCTGTGTGCAAGCCCACCTCTAGACTTAAAGTGCATGTGACTTTCTCCTCCCAGAGGGTCCGTAGTTTGTGCTCATGCAGAGTAGTGGGTTATTGCAGCATGAAATTAAACAATAATTGTAATTGTACTTTCTTCCCTAAGGACCTTCAGTACTGGAGATATTCTTTGAATGCATTTATTCAGACTTGCCTGTGGCCACTTGTGCACTTGAGCAGGGCAAGTAACAATTTACAGAGAGTTAATTTCAGCCCGTGAACATTTAGGGGCCACGTGGGCTAATGAAACTGATTTGTAGGCTTGTCCGGAGACATTCACAGACTCATTTGTAGGCATCTGCTTTGCATAGTTTAGGAACCCTTTACTTTAATTGATCCAGGACAACACACACACAGTTAAATCTTATATATGTTGTGTGATCATAGAGCTAATTGAAAATAAAGCCCAACAACTGCTTTTTGGTTAGCTTAGGGCGAATGCAGTAAATGAATCACACACAAACGCATTGTTCATTTTTCTATGAAAATAATTGCAGGGCTGTAAACCATTTCTCTGTTGTTAGTGATCGGGGTCAAATGGCACTTCTTTCAAAGAATATGTATATACACACACACATATAGACTCTGTATTGTTACTGTTGCACATACTTTTACTTTTTCTGGTCATTGAAAAATTTAAAGCATGATCTAAACAATTTTAATTTTTCAAACAGGTTGAGGAGTTCAAGTGGAGTGGACAGTAAGTGTTTATATTTAAACATGTTATTTTTTTTCATTTTATAATGGTAAAGTCTTTATGGTTCCTTGAGTTCTATTTATGATTTTGTCTACTGTACAAAGTTGAAAGTTCAGTAGAAATGCATAAAGTTAATTGTCTTTCTCCACATAAATCAGGATTGATGGATGGTGTAGAATTTTCTTTGAATTGCCTCTTTGTCAGTGATTTTCCAGTTTCCTCTGTGAGTGAGAGTGTTGCCACTGAGCTCATTTCACCTGCTCGACAATTCTTACCATCAATTCATGAGCTTTTACATATAGCTCTTTAAGAGTCATTCAGCTTATATGTGGATACCCTTTCCTATATGGTTTCTGGAGGGCTCTGTGCCCCAAGTGGCTGCGTAGGGCCAGGTCATGGGAGACCACTCCCTAGCAAAACCACCCTCAAGGCTGTTCTCAAACTTCACCACAGTCAACGAGCTCCTTTCTATGTTCCTGACCTCTGGATGCAGGCTGGGTTCCCTCTGTTCCACGGCTGCGTTCCATCCCACTCTCTCTGGTTTTCAGTAGCTCCTGTGCAGTTGACTCCTTCTCCTCCACCTACCTACATATTTACGTCATTTTCTGCACAAAAGAAACAGTGTTTCCTCGATGTTACCGAGTTTTCAAACTGCCACTCCTATCCACCTCGAAATTAATGAGAAAGCCTTAACATCTGCTCTGCATGGTGCCTGTCCCCACCACTCTACGGGAGCTGTGCTCTAATGCTAAGTCACAGAACCTTTTTTTTAGTCTTCATGGAGCTTGCAGCATTTGATGTTGACCCATTTTATCCATTTGTGAAGTTTGATTGAGGCTGTTCTTCCCAGGCTGTTAATTGTATTACTTTGTTGACTGGCATCTCTGATCACTTACTCCTCCTTTGCCCAAACTGGGACTCTTACTCATGTATAATGCCCTTCCCAACCCACTCCTCTTAGCCATCACCTTTGCCTTCTAACTCCATACTACCCCCACCCCCGATCCTTAGAAGGTGTCTGTTTTGCTCTACCCCACTGCTTCTGCCATAGAATCTGCAACATTTATTTTCCTAAGTAAAAAAGTTTTGCCCTTTATTTTATGTTAGCAACCTGGTTGGCTTCTCTCCCTTTGCTCTTTCCTGTGCGCACGCTGGAGTTACCTTCTGGAAGATGTGTCGTCACTTATGCCACAGCTTCCAGTGGTTTCCCATGACCGACAGGACTGGCTGCAAATTCCTTAGTCCTCCCCAGTGCTGTTGACAGCCTGGCCCTCATCCGGATTTCCAGGTTCATGTTCATTCTTTCATTCAACGTTTCTGCCATGCAGGACACGACCACCTACCTCTGCACCTCTCCACTTGAGTGTCTAGAAGACATCTCCGGCAAGATGCACCCCTTCCTCCCTCCTCCATCTCAGGAAGGGCAGCTGCATCCTTCCAGTTGCTGAGGCCAATGTCTTGCCATCGTACTTGACTCCCGCTTTCCCACATCCCCACTTCTAACCCATCCTTCAGAGCGTATCAAGAATCTGATCACTTTGCTACCCCCACATACCGCTCTTTCATCTTTTTCCTGGATTCCACGATGGCCTGCAAACTATTACTCTCTGACAGTCTCTTTCCAGAGTGCAGCCAGAATAACCCTTTTATTTTTTTTATGTTTATTTATTTATTTATTTCTAGGAGAGAGAGAGAGAGAGACAGCGCGAACAGGGGAGGGTCAGAGAGAGAGGGAGTCACAGACTGAAACAGGCTCCAGGCTCTGAGCTGGCAGTCAGCACAGAGCCCGACGCGGGGCTCGAACCCACGAATTGTGAGATCATGACCTAAGCGAAAGTCGGACGCTTAACCGGCTAAGCCAACCAGGTGCCCCCAGAATAACCCTTTTAAACCAAAGTTCAGATCAAGTCACTCTCCTGCTCCAACGGCATCTCATCTCACTCTGTAAAAGTGCATTCCAAACATGTGCTACAAGGCCCTGCTGATCCGCCGCCCCTCCTCCAACTCTCTAACCCCCTTTCCTCTCAGCACAGTCCACTCTGGCCCTGCTCCCTATGGTCCTGCCTCAAGGCATTTGCACTTGCTGTCCCCTCGGCCTGGAATACTTTTCATTTTGCCATATGACTCTCCCTCTCTCCCTTCCAGTCTCTGCTCGGATTTTACTTTATCACAGAGCCCTTGCCTTTGCCACCCTTAAAATTATAGCCTCCCTGTCTCCCATACTTTCTAACCCTGTAGCTTGACATATATGTAATACTCTATGCACTATATATTTACTTGTTTGTTTATTTTCCTTTTACTAGAATGTAGCCAGAGATTTTACCTGTTTTGTTTTTGTTTTTACTGCTCTTTCTCTCAAGCACACAGCAGGTGTGGAATAAATATGTGTTGAATGAATGTGAACAAATTCTCACAGTTCCTGAAATGGTGGAGCCAGAACTGAAACTCACCTTTATCAGATTCAGATGCCCATCCTCTTTAAGAATATCACATTGGGGCACCTGGGTGGCCCAGTTGGTTAAGCGTCCAACTTGGTTTCAGCCCAGGTCATTATCTCATGGTTTGTGAGTTTGAGCCCCGCACGGGCACCATTCTGACAGTGTGGAGCCTGCTTGGGATTCTTTCTCTCTCCCTCTCTCTTTGTCCCTCCAATGCTCACGTGTGCTCTCTCCCTCTCAAAATAAACTTAAAAATTAAATTTAAAAAGGAATATCACATTGAGGAGCTCCTGGGTGGCTCAGTCAGTTGAGTGACTTTTGATTTTGGCTCAGGTCATGGTCTCAGGGCCGTGGGATCAAGCCCGTATCAGGCTCTGTGCTAAGCGTAATTTGCTCTCTTTCTCTCTCTTCCCCTTTCCTCCACTTGCATTCTCTCTCTCTCTCTCAAAAAAAAAAAAAAAAAAAGAGTATCACATTTCTTGCCTATGAAGGTTCCATTAGCCTCTATACACCTTGATTACATTACTTAGCCAACAGTGTTGCGTTGTGACTATAGTTTACATGTCTTTTGCTCTCAATATTTCACACTCTCTTTTTTCTAGGGCAGGAGCCATAACTTATTCACACCTGTCTTGCCTAGCACAACCTATAGTGGGAGCCGAATACTTTTTAATTTTTATCACTGAAAGAACTGAGAAAGAAAGAGTCTTATTTTGCTGATCTTACTTTTTACGACGCACCCCCAAAGGAAGGGATTTTTGTTCCTTTCCTTATCCGGCAACAAGAAGCCAGAGAGGTCTGTGAAATTGGGCTCATTATGCTGCTTACTCTACTAGGTATAAAGAAGTTACCACCCTGAGACTAAAGTTCTCCACTTTAATTTTAATTTTATGAAATGGCAAAGCTGTTGCAACAGATTTCTCGAGAGCCTTGCAATTTAGGACTTGAGAAGGTAGAAGAGAACCAGTTAGGTGTGCAGAAGGTGTTCCCAACAAATAAGTCCCTTGGCATCATATTCTCCACCCACTTCTTTGTTTCTGGTCTATGCCTCTTAATTTGTTTTCATCAGTTTGTTGTCATTTTAGGTCAGCGAAGTGGACTGCTAATAACTTGGTATTAATAATGTCTGTATATGGGTACGGCATCTTGGTGGGAGCTCAGAGAATTGTGCTTTGGGGATGTCATGAAGTGTGATGGGCAGCTGAGTGCCTTCCGCAACCCAGAGGTGTAATTGGTTCAGAGGAAATGCATCTTTGAGGCTAATATTACCTGTCTTTCTTCAATTCCCTATATAAACATGTTTGGAGATATTACATTGATGATTGGAAGCTGTCAGGATACCATGGCCAATAATGTGGTTAAGGGATATTAGGCAATCTTTCTCAAAGACTGAGAAGCCATTCTGATTAACTTGTTCAATAATAACTTTGAAGGCAATATATTCATAAGCATGTATTTATCTCCAGCCAAGTAATTAAAATGCCAATCTTCTCTACAATTTCAGAAATCTCAGCCTCCTTCAAAAGCCCTCAAGAGCCCCACCGTCATTATTCAGGTAGGATGCATGTGCACATAGACACATCAACTGAGCTAAGCGTCTGTGATTCTGCACTTGTAAACAGGAGTATTGATGAATTTTGAAGGATTGATATGACTCCCAACAAGATGTTGTTCACTCTCATGAGAAGACCATTCAGATTTCTCATCTTGCCATTTACTTGGGAAAACAAGTGGTTAGGATTTAAGAGAATGTGGAATTAAAAACAAATTTTTTTTTCCGTGTTGGCAAGTTCCAAATGGTGAAGAAGGATGACTTGAGATTTAAAAATTCCTTATAAGCCCGAAGGCAGAGATCTGCATACCTTGGATAGAGTCTGAAACTAGCTGTTTAGAGGAGGACTTTATCCCCTCCTTGGCTCTCAGTGAACATAAGCACTGAATGAATGCCAACCCCACAGAGTAAGTTCAACAAAGACACCTTACAAGAATGTTATTAAACAAGATGTCAAGGGTCTTGACTCTCATAAGCAACATTGCTTTACAGTGCTTCAGTTGTCTTTCTTTCAGAGTGGGAGTAATTGTACTTGCCCTTCCTGAGGAACGATCTGCCAAAGGGCTCGTAAGAATTAAGAGAGAAACACTTTGAAATGCAAAGCAATGTAACAACCAACTGGACTTGTGCCATTGGTTGATCTTCTGTGTGTCATTGCTCTCGGCATTGCATGAGATGATACACGGGCAAGGCTTTTACACAGTATTTCACACAGCTCAGCACATCAGTGAGAGTTTATCGCTGTGACAGTTACCATTATTATTATATCAAGGTCATGTGTTCAAGGTCCACTAATAGACTGCCTTTTCCTAAATTCTCCTCTGTAGTGAATAGTGTTTCAGTAGATTTCAGACTCCACATCCTAGGCTCTTATAACTGGCTCTTTCAGCTCAGCAGCAATAATCCAATATTTTGACTGTAGCTGTCAACTCTAGAAAGTCTGGTGAAGAATACCGTAACTCATATTGACTCTGATCTGTTAGGATACGGCTCTTAACAGGAAAATGCAGATCACTTGCTTCTAATTAAAATCGGTCTTCAGTTCTCTCTGGGAAAAGGAGGTGAACTGTGCAAAGTCAACAGTAGATGTCCCCACAGTCCACTGTGCATTAGATTTGCTCTGGAAAAGACAAACCAGAAAACGAAGAACGCAGAATGCTCTTTAAAAAAAGAAAGTTCCACAGATGTGTGGATTACTCTGTGATTTGGTATTCAGGAGACTGGGAGTGATAGCCCTACCTCAGATGATGTGATGCTATCGCCTGTAGTTTGTAAGACTGGGGTCTCCTTTCTGTTTAAGGCATAGTTTCTTTTTAAAGCTAGATTATGGATAATATTTTTGATGAAGGCAAAGATAAGAGGTTGAAGTGACCATTTTCATATTATATGAATAGATTGATGTGGGGGGCGTCTCACTGTGCATTCAGTCCACTGACGCATACTTAAAATAGTAAATCTCTTTTTGTTTGCAGCCATTGAAAGGAACAATTTAATGAGGCTTTCTCAGACTATACCATTTACACCAATCCAACTGTTTGGTGAGTGCCATTTCTACCTTCTTGAGGCTGTGCCAGGGCAGAGGCATAACATCCGAGTAAATCGAAGGAGAAACCATGTTGCACCGTTTCAGTTGAAGATTTTGTTTTGCCAGTGGTTGCGGTTTAGTGAGATTAGTTTCCTAAAATGGAAATTCTTGTTAACTGCCCAGCCGGCAGCTTGGGTCAGAATCTAATGCTGTAGGGATGAGACCAATAACAAGCAGCAGTTGGGAAAAAAGCCATAATGTTGCACCTGGCATTCACTGATTTAAGGCTGAAAGTAGGAAAGAAAAGAACCAACCAACCATGTGTAATAAACGCAGAAGAAAGAGAGAAATGTCAATACGGTAAAAACTAACAGGCATCTGAAGAGAAATGCTTTGTATATTGTTTTTTTGTTTGCTTTCTTTCATGTAAACTAATTGCTCTTAGCTCAGAGAGTCAATGTCACTTTTAAAGGCTGGAGCAGTAAGGAAAAACAAGCTGGCATTAAGCCAAGACTACTAGATTGACGATATAACAACTCTGTCCTAGATCTTAATTCTCTTCATGTGGGGACAGATCAGGTGGCTTCCGATCGTGGATGCAAAAGCCTTCTCCTTCCTCATGGCTCCATGGCTGGTTTTGCTCTGCTCTAAATCCTCTAAGTATCTAAGTATTTAGAACTCTAAATAGAGACCTTCAGTGGCATTTATCTGGGTACCAAGAATAAATATTCGAATTATGCATTGAGTATTGAATAAGAGTTACCTAGACATATTTTTTTTTAGTAAACAATTCAATGCAAGAGTGAGTAAATAGATTCTGTTCTTGGTAAATCAGTATAGTGTTAGCAAAACCAAAACAAAACAAAAGGCATTTAAAGCAGAGGTATAAGGAGAAAATGAAACACAGGCTGGACAGAAGTTGTGTCTAGAATGTGTTAATTTTGTTATGAAGCATATACACTGTATTAGGTGGAGTCTAGGCTGAATTGATCCCTGTTTGACAGCCTAAAAGTGGGAGTTATCTAGCAGTTAGAGAGCATTTTGTGTGTAAAATCTATTAAGTGGGATTGAGTTGGTATCTGAGGTTCTAGTTGATGTTAGTCAAATTAACATATTTATTCTTAACAACAACCCAGTGAGGTGAGCATTATTTTCACCCTCATTTTACTGATAAGGAAAGTGAGGTTTCCAGTAACTTGTCTAAGGGCACAAAGGAAGGAGGGAGAGGCTCTGGGATATGACGCTGATGCTAACTCAAGCTGTGTTTAAACCGTGAATTCGCAGTGGGGGGTAATATCACCGGTAAAAGAGCACAAACTTCTTTTCATGTATAAAGCACAGGTATCTATATCTGTATCCATATCTATATCCGTTTCTTTATACAATCTATATATCTTTATATATCTATATATCTACATATATGTATCTATATTTCTATGTATATATTGTATTTACATGCTGTATATATGTATATATATACATACACACATATATATACATACACACACATATAGTACATGTACATACATACAGTGTCCTTTTAGTATTAAAATGTCACAGAAGGGGGAATTAGGAAAAAATAATCTAATAAGGCTTTAAAGGGGATGATAATGAAAACACAGGATTAAACTATCTCTTTGGAAGTATTTGTATTTAATAAAAGAAGCATAGCTCTACTACTTGATTTTGTTTTTGTCTAGTTATAGTTTATAATAAGAACAATTTAATTCTTAAATATTATCTGATGTTTTGTCCCTTCCTCCCCCCTCCTTCTCCCCACCCCTCATTATTATGAGACAATAGCATGGCCAAAATCCACACCTCTATTCTGTACCTGTTTCTGCAGAGGTGAAATTCCCATTCTCTTCTGATCATTGGGAAACGGAACTGATTCTGAGTTCTTATCCGCACGCTGTCTGTGTCAGACATGAGGTATCACTGAACTTCTCACCTGTACTTCTTCTTGCAGCTGGAGAAGAAGTAACTGTCTATAGGCTGGAGGAGAGTTCTCCTTTGAATCTTGGGAAAAGTATGTCTTCTTGGTCCCAGCGAGGGAGAGCCGCCATGATCCAGGTGCTGTCCCGAGAGGAGATGGGCGGCGGGCTCCGCAAAGCCATGAGAGTCGTCAGCACCTGGTCCGAGGATGACGTTCTCAAGCCAGGCCAGGTTTTCATCGTGAAGTCCTTTCTACCTGAGGTTGTGCAGTCATGGCACAAAATCTTCCAGGAGAGTACTGTGCTTCATCTTTGCCTCAGGGTAAGTCCGAGTCCTAGAGCCCAGATGGCTAGATCAAAGAGAGGCGTTCTGGCTACTTCCTGATTGGAGGCCATTATCTCCAACCCAGAGGATAGCCTGTTCTGTTCCGGAAGTGGTGGTATTCCATTATTTCTGTTTTGTAGAGCTTTTCTTTTTGGAACGGAGTGTGGTCAGAGCTGGATGAGGCTAAAAATCACACTGGGGAGGTCTCATGTGCTTCTCTGATCATTGATTAGCATGCATATAACAAACTAATATTTTTATCAATGTCCCCAATTTTGTAGGAAATTCAACAACAAAGAGCTGCTCAAAAACTTATCTATACCTTCAATCAAGTGAAACCACAAACCATTCCCTACACGCCAAGGTGAGTATAGGGACTGGGATGCCCTGGTTCTTCATTTTAAATAGGAATTTTTCTCAATTTCTTCTCAGCCCTACTGGTCATGAGAAGTGCCACACCCACAGGGTAGTTCTCCACAATCTTGTCTTTAGGTTCTTCCTTCCATAGTTCCAGAGACTGGTAAATAGAGAGTTAGGGGTCCCAGGAATATCTTGGCTTAAACTGAAGTTATATGAGTGGAAAAGAGAAGTTCAGACAGATGCCATGACTAACTTCTCCATTATGTGAAACAGGCAGGCCCTAGATGTAGTTACTAAGGTCCAGGAGCATGATGGAAGAAGAACATTTCTATTTTAAGCAGTTTCTTACCCTAATATCTTAGAGAAATTGGGGAACTTTTTAAGAATGAACTCTTGTTACTTTTGCTTGAGCGTCTCAAGATGCTTCCATTAGCAAGACGGATCATAATTCAGTCCTAGGGATTATGGTCGAGTTTTATTGTTTCACTTATAAGGAACTTCATAGAGCATGACAAGAAAAAAGTTGAGTCCAGTACTCATAAAGGAGTTGGAGGGTTTCCTCAAAAAGAAGGGAGGTAAGTAAGTCATCATGGGAAAAAAATCCCAATCTTTGCGTTCTGTCCCTGCCGTAGAAAGGTAAGGGCATGTTCACTAAGGCCGCGTTGGACGAGAGGTAGATATCTTCCCTCCTGCTGACTTATCGGTAACGTTAAGTCCCACCTTTGCTGCTTCATGGGGACTCAGTGGCCTCCTTTTCTCCCTCACAGGTTTCTGGAAGTTTTCTTAATCTACTGCCATTCGGCCAACCAGTGGTTGACCATTGAGAAGTATATGACGGGAGAGTTCCGGAAGTACAACAATAACAATGGTGATGAAATCATCCCCAGCAGCACCTTGGAAGAGCTGTTGTTGGCCTTCTCTCACTGGACCTATGAGTACACCCGGGCAGAGCTGCTGGTTTTAGATTTGCAAGGTGATTGATGGCCTAGAACTTGACCAAACTAGCGTGAGGCGCAGTTCAGGAAACTTTGACCAGGGATTGCTTCTCCATGTCCTTGTCAGCTGCCTTCGGCCCTGGCTCTTTCTTGGCTCAGAGCCATAGCTAAGGTCTTTCAGTGGAGACATTCCCTGATAGCGGATGCTTTTCCCCCTTAATTTGAAAACTGAAAGATGATATCAATTTTCTGAAGGTATCAGTTATTTCTGAAACTGTCCAAAGGGTGAGGAACCAGGCCAGTGTACCAAGAAATCTTGCAAGAACCAGGATGGATAATGTATTGAGTTGCTCTACCTGGCTTTGAAGAGAGGTGGGACTGTTTATTTCAGAGACATTTTACAGGGATGGTCATGAGCCCCTACTATGTTGCTCCCCATTTAGCTCAAGAAAAAGCTCTGGGCCAATGATTAGCTGCCTAAAATTTAAATGCATCTGAAACTTTGATCTAAATGGGGAATGATTTTTGTACCAGGTTTTCTAGTTTTATGGCTTTATGGCTGGGACTTAACATTCATTGTAACACTTAGACATATGATTATACACATAGGAAAGTAATTTCTGGGCAGTTTTTGTGATTTTGAGCTCCACGCTTTGGCAGTTTATAATTTAGCTTGCTCTCTTTGCTGTATACCTTGATATGGCAGTTCATGAAAGCACAAACTCAGTCTGAGAGAGGCAACACAGTACACTCATAGTTAATGGAAGCCTCTGATCAGTGCGTTTCTCTACTGTCAGCCTCACATGTGACTTATAATCCTGCAGCACAAAACAGTGTCTCCAGCAGCCTTTCCTTGCAGACACAGAACAATATATGTATTACGGTCAAAGCTGAGTCTTTGGGCTCACTCACTGGTGCTTTGGTTTTTTTAATTTTTTTATAGTTTATTTATTTTTGAGACAGAGACAGAGCACGAGTGGGGGAGGGGCAGAGAGAGAGGGAGACATGGAATCCAAAGCAGTCTCTAGGCTCTGAGCTGCCAGCACAGAACCCGATGCAGGGCTCGAACCCAGGAATGGCGAGATCGTGACCTGAGCCAGTCAGACGCTTAACCGACTGAGTCATCCAGGTGCCCTTAAATAAGGGATCTAGTCCAGGAGCTTTCATAGAAGTTATCTGATTTAATCCCGGAAGCACCACCTCAAGGTAGATATTATGGGGAATATTAGGCCCAGAAAGTTTATAAATTTGAAGTTTTTATTTATTTATTTTGAGAGAGTTAGAGATAGCCTGAGTGGGGAGGGGCAGAGAGAGGGAAAGAGAATCCCAAGCAGGCTCTGCACTGCTAGCGCAGAGCCCAACATGGGACTCGAATTCATGAACTGTGAGATCGTGACCTGATAGACCCAGAAAGTTTAAATAACTCTCCCAAAGTTGCACAGCTCCTGAAGAGGGCGCCACCATGCAGACCAAAGCTGTTTTGACCGTCTATGTTCTTTCCTTCTCACTGTACTGTCTTTTCGTTCTTTACGAGTTTCATAGGCCGTAACTATGTTATGGTTCATTTAAATAGACTGGGCTTATTCCTTGTCCTTTCTGACTTTCCCACTTCTCGAGTGCTGGGATTCTGCACCGAAAGTCAGGCTTGGAGGCTGGGCACAGTCAAGATAAACAATCCCAAGGCATTGCGAGCAATGTCCAATAAACTTTGATTGAAATTTGTACCATGTGCTCAAGGATGTGTAAAGACTTTTTAAAGTACACAAAAGTCCTACTGTCTTTTCAGATCTGTGCTGTTTGCGGAGTTGAGTTATATGTCTAACCCTCCAACACAATATTTTAGGAAGCAATATAAACAAAAGTTAAAACAGTCAGGATGATTCAGCTTTTAAACCAGGAAATACATGATCCATGTAAACTCAGCATGCTGATGCCCAAGGCATCTGCTTTTGTGGCTCATGTTGGGGAGAGGTTGATTGTTTTCATCTGTATTGAGTGTCTGTGCTTTGAGTTTTGGGTGGAGTTGTTTAAAAAGCAAAATCAAAAACAAACAAACAACAACAAAAAAAAACAACAACCAAAGAAAAACTTTAAGGAATTAATGATGACTCTTTAGTGTGTTTTTGTATTCCACTTGAATAGGTTTTTCTTTAATGATGTTTATGTTTGGG
Organism: Crocuta crocuta; assembly: GCF_008692635.1. NCBI lineage: Eukaryota > Metazoa > Chordata > Mammalia > Carnivora > Hyaenidae > Crocuta > Crocuta crocuta. Next base: position 6,431,628 of record NW_027529428.1, read on the forward strand.
GATTTTTATGTCTCTAAGTAATCCAAAGTGACATTAAACAGAACAAATGCTGCATTGATAGTCTTGGGGGAAAAATGGAATTAACTTTATTCTTTTGCTGGGCAATTATGTGAATTGCAGAAATAGGCCACTACAAATAAACTATGTCAAAACACTGACCTTCAAAGAGGAGGAGAATGGACATCATAGAAGGAGCATGAAGAAATTGAGATACTTATTGGGAGAGTTTTGGTCAGTTGGGTAGGCCCGAATTTATGGACGAACATGAGCCCTATGATATTAACTATAAACAGTTACATTACTACTACTACCAGCTGACATTTACCAAGTACCTTTTTTCTCTCAGGCACTTGGCTAAAGACTTGACGCATTATCATATTTAATCTACACCAAGTTGGAAAGGAAAAATGGGGAGGATATATGCATTCTTAAAATCCCTTAATGGTTTTTGGTTCAGTTTCAGATTTGGTTCATGAGTATTTCTGGTCTTTGGAGAGGCAATGGAACCACTTTGTTCAGATGGTAGTGGGTAGAGATTGAAAGGCCTACTAGCAACGGTTTGGAGGAAGAGCCCTGGGTTTGCAGTGCTGGGGTCTGACTCCTGGCTCCACCATGAATTAGCTGTGTGACCAGGGGCAACCACCCTGTGTCCCACTTTCCTCATTTGTAATGGGGAGGATAATATTATGCACTTACCTCATTGTTAACCCATTATGTTAAGGAGCTCAAATAAGGCAAGTTCTTGACACAGAGTGAGTCCTCAGGAATGTTATTTATTGTTGTTAGTAGTAATCTCTGTGTGGCTCTTCATATTTATTTATTTGTTTGTTTGTTTATTGTTTATTTTTGATAGAATGTGTGTGTGAGTACACATGGTAGAGAGAGAGAGAATCCTAAGCAGGCTCTGTGCTGTTAGCACAAAGCCCAACGTCTCACCAACCATGAAATCATGACCTGAGCCGAAAATCAAGAGTCGGACGCTTAACCGACTCAGCCACCACGTCCCCCAAATCTGTGTTTGGCTCTTTAAAATGGAAGTGAATCTTCATCAGCTTGCTGTGGCTCCCTATTGCTTTGGGGGAAAGAAGGAATGAGAAACACTCTGGCAGTTTTTCTTTTTCATTTTCTTTTCTTTTCTGCTTCTTCCAAAGGAGTGCCACACTGGGCCTGGATGCTAAGCTTTAAGGAAAGACTTGAACATTTTCTTTTTCCTTCCCTCCCCTCCCCTCCCCTTTCCTTTCCTCTTTTCTTTTTTCTTTTCTTTTCTTTTCTTTTTCTCTTTCCTTTTTGTATTTCTTTTTCTTTATGTATTTTGGGGAGAGTGCAAGTGGAGGAGGGAAAGAGAGAGGGAGACAGAAGATCCAAAGCTGGCTCTGCGCTGACAGGCTTCACAGCAGACAGCCTAATGTGGGGCTGGAACTCCTGAACCATGAGAGCATGACCTGAACCGAAGTTGGACGCCCAACTGACTTAACCACCCAGGTGCCCCAAGGCTTGACCAATTTCTGATCACTAGTAATTATACTGTAGTTTCATCAGTTTCTTTCCATGTAAAAATCGTACACATGAGGGCCTGGGTCATCATCATTACATGAGAAATCCAACATTGAATCCCCAGCAGTGGCAATGAAAAACAATGACACTTCAAATTACGGTGGTCTAGAGCATTCTTTTTTTTTTTTTTTTTAAACCTCATTATATTTTTCAAAGAACTTTGGAAATACTGGATTTTTTAGTCAACAAAACACTTTCCAGAGTAAGTCAGCATTTGTATTAACATTGCCATCATGAACCCTGCTGTTACAAGGAAGGTAACTTATTTCCAAGATTTAGAAGTTCACCAGTATATCCCAGCATGGTTGGGATCAGAATGTATGTGTCTGGGTTTCTTGCAAGGCCAAGGCCATACTGCATACTACCTGCACACAGGCATTTTTGCCCTATTACAGTTCGGTAAACAGGTGTGATTGGGATTTTTGGATGTTGAAATGTCTAGTTTTCTTCTATATTTTCTCACTCAATAGAATGTTCCTTCTGCCATTGGAGGGCCCCAAAGAACGTATTTAGTAGTTACACTTTGAACCATCAGATTGGGTTTAGGGATATAAATGTTTGTGGAAACTCCACCCTCGTTCTTCTAGTGGGATTTATTCATTAGGTAAACGAGATCATTAGGTAAATGATTTTACCAGTGTTAAGAAAATACAGTTTTACTTCACAAGAGGTCTTGATAGAATACAGACAATAAAAATAGCAGTTGACATGTTTTAGCTTCTTCTGGGTCAGACACTTTGCTAAGCACCTCGTATACAATAGTTCATTGAATCCTCAGTAAGTGTATAAGATAAGGCCCATTATTCTGCACACTTTCAGATGAGAACACTGAGATTCAGAGAGATTAGAGAAGGAGTCCAGGTCACCTAACTAGAAGGCGACAGAGCCTATGAGTGGGACCCAGGCCCTCCGACTCCTGCCTAACATGAAACAAGACTTAGAGTAAACTGGAGCGGATGTGATCTTGCTAAGACGTTTTCTCCCCTATAAACCTCCTTTTCCTCAATCTGTTTGACCTCTTTAGGTACTCTGCATATTCCCAGCTTAAATTTACAGCTTCCTCAGCCATCTGCCTAAAGCTTTCATCATTGCTGGCTGGAGAGGTTCAAGCTTAAAGTTAGGTCTAAGCTTAAACATGAAAAGGATCTGTAGCCTTTAGTCTCTGTTGATGGTACGCGCACTTTCTGTCGGTTGTTCTGCTTATTTACTGCGTCATTAGAAAAGCAGAGTCTCTCTAGAACGTTCCTTCTTGTACATATAATGAGAAAATGTATAAAGAGCCCCGTATCTTCCTAGGACGTTTTCTATAAGAAGAACAAAGGCCGAGCAAATCACAGTTTACACACTTCCCCTTGAGCCTCAGTTTTAGCCTTACTGTTACTTTTCCTATAAAAAAATCAGTGTACAAAAAGATTCTAAGCCAGAAGTTCTTAAAGAAGATTCAGAGGAGGGGTGCCTGGGTGGCTCAGTTGGTTAATCGTCCAACTTCGGCCCAGGTCACGATCTCACAGTTGGTGAGTTCAAGCCTGGCGTCGGGCTCTGTGCTGACAGCCAGCTCAGAGCCTGGAGCCTGCTTCAGATTCTGTATCTCCCTCTCTCTCTGACCCTCCCCTGCTCACGCTGTCTGTCTCTTTCTCTCTCAGAAATAAATAAAACATTTGAAAAAAAAAATTCAAAGGGTCTGTGAACTTTGAGAAAACAAATTACACCATTATTTGCACTACCCTACAACTGAAACTCATCATTTCCTTCGATTATAATGGAGACCACAAATCACTATGATATTAGCAGTATCTATGACTGTTGGCAGTAGCGATTCCTGATATTAACATAGCACTTTATGATGTTGGCAGATACCTCAAAACACTGTTTATATGTATTACTTGGTGTTATGGTAGTTATAGACTTGCACTGGATTCTGTTATTTAATGTGTTAATAAAGAAGCACATGTATTACAGTACAATTTAAACAAATATTTTGATGACTGTATTTCAGTATCATTGGTTTCCTTTGTAATCTTATGCATTTAAATTATGCATTTTAAAACATTATTCTGAGAAGGGGATCCCTTTATTTCTCCAGACTGGCAAAGAGGGTCCTGACACAAAAATGCTTGAAAACTCCCTAAACAGGTTATTTTCCGAAGGAAATCGGTTTCTTAGGGGGAAAACCTATAAACTATAAGGATTGCATTTTCTTGTGAAAGATTTAGCATATGGTAAAACATACCAAGCATGACAAAAAAAATATTTTTCAAATAGTGGTTAGAAAACATGACATTTTTTTTTTTTGCCAAATAGAAATACATAATAATGGTATACATTTCGTATGATTTTTAAATAATTTTCCCACAAAGTTGGTCTCTCCCAAGCAAAGAGGACCAGGGCAGACTAGAGGCTGATTTCAGAAATGGTTGGGTTACACCGAAATGGTGCTTTTCTGTCTAATCAGCCTGCCTAGGAAACCTTACTGCTCTCGGAAACATCTCCACCCTCATCCATTAAAAAAAATTTTTTTTTAAATGTTTATTTTTTATTTTGGGAGAGAAAGAGAGACAGAGCATGAGCCAGGGAGGGACAGACAGAGGCAGACACAGAATCTGAAGCAGGTTCCAGGCTCTGGGCTGTCAGCACAGAGCCTGACATGGGGGGTAAATTTTACTGAAGAAAACCATTTCAGTGAAGTGCACATGGCATAAGCATACCTCTCAAAGAGTTTTCACAACCAAAACACAAGTGTAACCAGCATCCAGATCAAGAATTTGGGAGCATGTATAATCTACTGTTTATAAACGCTGTATATACAGTATTCAATGAGTATCTTTGATGGAACAGAGTTTGTATCTGCAGAACCACACAACACCTTGCGCCCTGCTGTACGGGGACGGACCCCACCTCTGGAGCCTCACGTGAGGGAGACAGGCTTTAGCTCAGCTAGAATCCTGTTATCATCACTCGTGAACTGTGCAGCCTCTGACGAATTGCTTCATCTTCTCAAACATCAATGTACTCCTTGGCAAAATGGGGCTATGAGGATGCGAAATACTTTCCCTTTTATAAGTAGCTGAGACTTAGAGAAAATATAATTAGAATGTCTAGTATGGACAAACGGTAAATGAATGATGGATGCCACCATCAGTAACTGTGAACACACCACTGAGACATTCATTTGAAGTCTCAAAGTTTATAATAGCGTAACAGAGGGGGTGTGGGAAACAGTGAATTTACTAAAATTTTCCAGCGCACCTGGACAATTTTTATAGTACATTTAATTCACATAATGTTGAATTTACTACAGGGTGAATGCAAGTTTAAGGAAAGAAATTAAGATTTTGGTTTTTATTTTCTTGGGTTTTTGAGGAACTGAAATCCCCATTTGCTAAATGCATTTTCATTTTCCTTTGGAGGTGTTGGAGAAAATTTGACTGACCCATCTGTTATAAAACCTGAAGACAAACAGTAAGTTAATTTATGATGTTATCATTTTGAAAATTGCACTCAACACATTGTATGTGGTTTTATAAAAGTAATTTTTAAACATTGATATGTCTTGCCTAGATCCTAGAAAGATTTTGAGACAGCTTATAAGCTGGATATCTATATATCTATATCTACCTCTGTCCAATACAATAGGATATATTTCTTTTAATGTCTTATTTATTTCTGAGAGAGAGAGAGAGGGAGGCAGCGTGAGCAGGGGAGGGGCAGAGAGAGAGGGAGACAAAGAATCCGAAGCAGGCTTCAGGCTCTGAGCTAGCCGTCAGCACAGAGCCTGACGCGGGGCTCGAACCCACGAACCGGGAGATCATGACCTGAGCTGAAGTCGGACGCTTAACCAACTGAGCCACCCAGGTACCCCTACAATAGGATATTTTTTTAAAAACTGCATAGGTTAAGAAATGGGAACAAAAAGAACATCTGGAAATAAGATGAAATTTGGAGTTGATGCACATAAATGGAAAGTATAAAGACCAATGCAGTAACCAGGATCTTGTTGCAAATTTAACTCTGAGTTTTCTGGTGGCTCAAACAAAAGAGATATATGGGTAGGTTCAGCTTCTACAGGCTTTGGCATCAAAACCATTAATGTCATAGGAGAAGCAAAGATTTCTTTGTTGTCTTCTCGGTGGAGTCACTGCACCTTATGTCTTCCATCACATACCTAGGAAAGGAAAGGCATAAAGTGTGCTTTTCAGTCACAGCAAATCTCCAAGAGGCCAAGCAAACAGGGCTTAACTACGAAGCATCAGATTGTCTGACTGAATTCAGGGATGCGGCTTAAATTCCAGAGAAGAATGAGTCATCTGCCTGTCCTTTGAATTTCCACGGGCATTTGATCCCAGAAGTGGGCTTTAGGGAAAGCTTGGCAGAGGGTCTGAAGTTATATTCTTCTCTTAATGGTAATGGTGCCAGCTAAGGACTGAACAATATGGTAGACAACAGTGCTTCCCAAACATGAACTTCCATCACAGTCACCCGGAGAGCTGGTTGTGATTCAGTGGGTTTGGGGGGTGAGGTCAAATAAAGTAACAAGTTTCCAGATGATTCTGATGCTGCTGGCCTGGAGACCACACTTTGAGAACTGTTGCCAGCATATGGTATCTTTACTTCTCGGTTGTCCGCAATGTCTGTACTTGGCCCCTGGGTTGTAGAAAACATATATGAAATTATATATGTGGGCAATCTTCAGACGATAAAATCTGAAATTCTTGCCTCTCTCCCACAGCACTCATATTGTAAACATTTATTGCTTTAATGCTCTATTCTTTTCCTCAATGATTCACTCTAAATATATTCTCATGTGTAGTCATCTATGCCAAGAGGTTCATCTAAAAGTGTATTAGCTGTTTCTTCGGACTAGGTAAGTTAGAGAAGATAAAAGTGACCCATATGCTCCTATGCATACAATTTCTATGATATTTGAGCTTAGGATTCATATTGTAACCCTTAGGGTACAGATAAAAGCTTTATGTTTATTTTCGCAGATATTGTTTTAGGATATTATTTCTGCTGTAGCGCCATGTGCCCAAGGGTTTACAGTAGGAACCTTGTACTATAAGTAGTACTTCCTTCATAATTTTTTTTTAATTTTTTTTTAATGTTTTATTTATTTCTAGGAGAGAGAGAGACAGCGTGAGCAGGGGAGGGTCAGAGAGAGAGGGAGACACAGACTGAAATAGGCTCCAGGCTCTGAGCTGGCAGTCAGCACAGAGCCCGACGCGGGGCTCGAACCCACGAACCGCGAGATCATGACCTAAGCGAAAGTCGGACGCTTAACCGACTAAGCCACCCAGGCGCCCCTCTTCATAATTTTGAAGTGAAAAACTTTTTGTGTAAAGAATGAACCAAGTTTATGTATACTTCATCATCTATTACATTTTGACCTTGATAAATATCATTTAATACGACCTGAGTATTTCCAACTTTTAGAATTTAAGAAGCTTATATTATCCTACTTGACAGTTGAGTATTTAATTGCATTCTGTAGGCCACAGGGGTCTCAATTTCTATTAAGGTCACCTAAGAAACTAAAAAAAAAAAAAAAAAAATGCTTCTTAGAATGAGTATCTAATAGAAACTTCTGGGGTTGGAGCCCTGGTTTTGTATTTTTTTAAATTTATTTCTGAGAGAGAGAGACAGCGTGAGCAGGGGAGGGTCAGAGAGAGAGGGAGACACAGAATCCGAAACAGGCTCCAGGCTCTGTCAGCACAGAGTCCGACGCGGGGCTCGAACCCACGAACCGTGAGATCATTAACTGAGCTGAAGTTGGACGCTCAACTGACTGAGCCACCCAGGCGACCCCTGATTTTGTATTTTTTGATAAGTTCCCTGTGTGATTCTGCTGGGCAACCAAGGGTGGGAACCTCTTGTCTTACGGCAAACTCTATTGTTTACGACTTGAAGGTAGGAACTTTGGAAATTGATAGGATCCATACAGGATCACCACAGCTCATTTTGGGTGCAGTTGGTTTTCCTGGTGAAGGTAACTGTGTTCTCAGAGTAGTGGCAGGTCACATGTGATTGGTTCAACGAGGCACACGTTTTTGAGCGCCTTGTGTGCTACCCCTGCCACAGACCAATGATAGCAGCACCCCCGGGAGACGGTCAGACAGGCAAACCCTCAGGACTCTCCCTAGAGCTACCAAATCTGAATCTGAACTTTGACGAGCTCTGCAGGTGATTTGGTGTGACTCGAAGTTGGAGAAGTGCCAGTTTAAGCAAGTGCCTTCACATGACATTTGCTTTACCCTTCACAACAACCTTGGAAGTAGGCATCCTCTGTACCCGTTCCCAAATGAGGAAGCTAAAGCCTAGTGAAGATGTTTAACTTGCCTCTGAGGATGAGGGGCCAATGAAAGGGAAAAAATCCTCTACCAAAGAAGGTTTTTTGTGGTACGGCTTCCGATATAATCTGTAGTCCCTCTTGTCTCTGATCTTTTGCAAAACTTGTGCACGTGAAGACACAGTCATGGGTCTTCTCCCCCGAAGCCTGTCTGGCCACTTGGTGTGCTTTCCGGAGTCACCGAGCCTCTCTGGAGGCTGCCTCAGTTATTGGCAGTTTGGGATTGTTTTCCACTCCCTGTCTTGATGGCTTGGGTCATTTGACAAATCCAAAATGGTGATGGTGGTTATTAGATGTTTTTTACTATAAATCTGTGTGCACATGGCACTAATGGGTGTTCCCTCACTTGTGGAACCAAACTACCACTTGCTTTTGCTGGGCTGTGAAAGATCTGGAAAACAGGGTTCTGTGGTGGTGGTGGTTGTTTTTAAACTTTGCCGAGACCACAAGGCTGTCTGTAGGATTGTACGTGCAATAGAGGCACGTGAAGGTTTCTGTGACCCCCTTCCCCTCTCCCCTGCACCGGGAGTGGCCAAACCCCTCACACAGACATTTTAGAGTAACTTTGATTCTTTTGTGTTAACTTACACAAAGCTCATCTAGGGAAATTGTTTAGCTTAAAGCTTTTATCTGAGAGTCAATGTCACAGACTAAGGTTTGGGGGTGGGGGGGTGTTCTGCTTTCCTGGGAGGAAAGACATGGCAATAGGGAATGCAGGAGTGAAGTATTCCCAACGGGGCCATGCTAGACAGAATATATGAGGAATGGCTGAAATAACACTTTCATTTTTCACTCTCTTGGCACCATAAGAGATTTGGTACGAAATATCGAGAGATTC
>NW_027529428.1:6440367-6532932 GCF_008692635.1 Crocuta crocuta
TTCAGTTTCACCACATGTACTGAAAGAGGAATAGTTAACAAGAGGTAGCTCATGCAGCCGGGTAAATACCACCAGAGCCGCACTTTGTGAGGGTGATTGAGTGACCAGGAAAGTTAATCCCGGTGTCTGTTCACGTTGTCTTCCCGAGAGATTTCCTCCACCTACTAGCCTCACAGCAACGAGGCAATCTGAGATCAGACCGGCATCAGCCCTCATTCTGAGCTTGGCTCATCTTCAGAGCGGCCCCTGTTGTTCTGCCAAAAGGAAGTGGAAATTGAGATAAATGTTTCAATACTCAGATGGGAAAAAAGTCCAGTTTTACACCACGTCCCTTTTTGAAAAACCACATTCCTCAGAAGCTGTGTTTATTGTTTCTTTTTGTGATAGTTTGCTTTCCGTGTTTCTTCAGGCGTGGTATTTAAGGGTGGTAATTGAGTTCAGATTTTAAAATGTGCTGTTTCCACTCTGCCTGTCATTAAAATAAACTATTAGCTTTCATAAAGTCTCTTTGGATGTGCTTCTGGTGTTCTCGGTTTCGTGATGTGTAGCACATCAGCCCAAAGAAGTCATTGTGGGTGATTTTACGTATCATGGACGAACTTGTATGCTAGAATCTGCTAGGGATCTATTATTAGGGAGTATTCAAAATGCACTTCATACATGCTGGTTCTGTTTATAATTTTGTCACCTACACTTAGCATACATAGTTTATTCCCACAAAGTCAATGTCTCCTTGTGGTCTTGTCTTTCCACGGAGAGCCCAGCCACCACAGTTTGCAGGATAAAATCCAACTGTGTAAAGAGCTGTGAGTACTGGAAGTCAAGTCTTGTCAGGCGGGTAGTTTTGAGGATATCAATTATTTTCAGAAAAGCATTTGGGTTTGAAAAAATGTTTATGGATCCTTTCAGAAGGCGTGTTCCCATAGCACGTTTATTTTACTTTGTACCTCACCTTTCGGGTATTCGAGTAGAACATTTGGTCATGAATGTCACTCTCTCTCACCCCATATGCATTAAAAAGGGTCTCACTGTATTTTGTTTTAATGCGGTACATAGAAAATTCACTCTTCCTCTATCAGATTAGCGTTGAAATGAGTTTCACAGTAGGTCTTGGAGTTGGGTACAAAGATGTAAGTGCATTTGAATTTTAAATTTGCAAACCTAACATTGTTGCTTCCCCAAAGTGCTCTGTTCTTTGTTGGCTCCTTCAAGTTTATTGGGTTACTACGGGATACTGTTCGGTATCTCAGAGAATCCTAGCTGAGCCCTTTTCCTTCGCTCTGATCTCATTGATATTCTGATATTTCCTCTAGATCAAGAGGAATGGTGTTTGGACCAGCCAATTTAGGGGAAGATGCAATTAGGAACTTCATTGCAAAACATCGATGCAACTCCTGCTGCCGGAAGCTCAAACTCCCGGGTATGCCTCGCACAATTCCATTTCTCTCTCAGTAAATCTCTCCTAGAACAACATCCATTGTAACCTGGGATGGAGTCGAAAATCTCAATCACATTTTTATCTCATTCACAGTCGAGGCCTGACTTTCTGACTGCAAATTTTTCAAGTCTCTGAAGGGATTAAAAGGACGGGGGATTTACTTCAGGTTCTGCCAAAATGTGATAAAAACAACATTGGGCCCAATACTTGTCACAGTCTCCCAGGGGAAAGGTTTACCGACTTAATTGGGGTAAAATTGAACCAAGGCAGGTCTCCCCCCACCCCTCCCTCTTTGAGTCCTGTGTGGTGTCCACAGGATTTCAATCCTTATTTTACTCATTGGACGCTTGGGACCCTGGAGTACCTAGGGAAACAACAGCTGTCACTTAAAATAGTGCCTTTCAACTACAAGCACCTGCCACCTTAAACAGATACTGCCATGTATATTTTTAAAACTCTGATTTGATAATATGGCACCCTTTTCTCTGAAACTGATACAGTCTCCATAGAGAAATGTTCTTAACATAAAAGCAACCAGCGGGAAGTCTGTGTCCTCCAGATGGGCAGTCCTAGCTCTATGGAATTCTTCTCTTTGATCTCAGAAAGGATGCTTCATGTCTGTCTCAGCTTGTTCACTGTTTTCCTTAGGTCCTGCCGAACTTGTCCTTAGATTGGCATTTCACAGATTTTAAGCCGAGTAGCCCTTCCTGCCTTAGAATAAATGATCATGCCTTGAGCTAGAAATCGGTAAAAGATCATCATCATCCATCATAGCTTAGGGTGGAGTAGGTGTAAAGTTATAACAAAGAAGGGCAACTTCTAATCTCATTGGAGATAGAGGTGGGAAGTTGAGAAGCTCGTGCGGGCACGGCATGGCAGAAGACTGGGATTGGGATCAGGCTTCCAGTTCCAGTGGGAAATAGCCTGGCAGCCAGGGGTGATGGATGGTTGGGGAGGGGGGAGATCAGACTGGAACAGCAGAGAGAGGTCTCTCACTCTCATCTTGTAGCTGCTCAGGATTCCGTCGCACAACCACATGGCCAACTTGAGCAAAGAGATCAGTTCTCACTGCCCACTGGCCTCCTCTCTCTGGCAGACACAGGGATTGCATCTGATCGGCTGGAAAAACAGGAGACCAGAGATGTAATTCACCGCTTCCGATCCTTGAGTCCCATTGGCTCTTCCACACGATCACAGTTGAGATTTTTTTTTTAAACCCCCACAGTGGTGGGTTTTGAGTAATTCAGTAATTCTTCCCTTTCTAGACTTAATACTTGTTTTCTTTCAAAACCTTAGTTAACACATTTAAGTGGAAATAAGGGGTACCCTCATGTATTCAGACATTTGGTAATATGAATATTAAAAAATCTTAGGAAAACAGAATTACAAGGGATTTTTCTTTGTCCTTGATTATGATTTACGTCTTTTTTTTTTTAAGGAAAAGTAATTTAGGATAGTATATAAGAGCATAGAATTCAGAGCCGGATAGGCTGAGCTTATTATATCCCAGTGATGCTTTTTACTAGCCATGTGACCTTGGGCCTCGATTTTCTCATCCATAGTCTGAGTATAATAGCACAGAGCTCATAAAATTGATATGAGGATCAAAGTAATATATGGATATGTTCAATAAGTGCTAGTGATCAATAAACTAAAATGTATATTAATTTTGTGTCCAGGTAATCCCCATGTAACATTAAAAAGAAATGTAAGGAATACATGTTTAAGGTTAACCTTTAAAAAAATTTTTTTTAATGTTTATCTATTTTTGAGAGTGAGAGTGAGAGAGAGCATGACTGGGGAGGAGCAGAGAGAGAGGGAGACAAAGAATCCAAAGCAGGCTCTAGGCTCTGATCTGGCGGCACAGAGTCTGATGCAGGGTTCGAACCCAGGAGCCATGAGATCATGACCTGAGTCGAAGTCGGCCGCTCAACCAACTGAGCCACCCAGGTGCTCCTAATGTTAATCTTAATCAGAGGCGCCTGGGTGGCACAGTCAGTTAAGCGTCCGACTAGGCTCAGGTCATGATGTCACAATTCGTGGATTCGATCCCTGAGTCGGGTTCTGTGCTGGCAGCTCAGAGCCTGGAGCCTGTTTCGAATTCTGTGTCTCCCTCTATCTCNGTTTTTAAATCTTAATACAGCACTAAATGCCACATAAACATCAAAAGCCCTCCATCCTCTCTAAGCTTCTCCCCAGAGGTCCTACCCCTATCAGTGTTTTCTTTTGATAATTTCCTTTTCAAATGGGAGGAGGAGGCTTTAGGGAGCATAGGATCCGACAACTGGATGAAGCCTTCCTAGGCAGTGCCAAACCTAGGGACAGCTTTGTCGCAGAGCACTGACCACTGAAATCTCAAATCTCCACACCATTCAGCAGTGAGAATGCCCTGTTTTCCAGGTTGGCCTCACTTCCCTCTAGCCGGGCCGTGCCTTGTAGGGAGCCGCATCTTGAATCCAGCAACGGAAGCTTTCCTGGCCTGCCCCAGGGAATACAAACCTGCAACAGCACTGGGGAGTCAGACTGACCCACGGACACAGTGGGAAGGGGGGAGTTTGGACACGGTGGAGGCTTCGCATTTCACAAACCCATAACCTGAGGAAGTAGGGTCCTTTCTGAGCACTTGGCCAGACCTAAAATTCAGTTCCTTCTCGAGCCCGCCCATAACGGTCTTAATTGTTTTCCTTGCAGATTTAAAAAGAAATGACTATTCCCCTGGAAGGCTAAATTCCACTTCGGGACTTGTTACCCAAAGAGAACCAGCTGAGGGGCCTCCAGCAAAGGAAGGGGGTGGTAATGCTCCGGAAGACCTCACACGGCTGTGAAGAGGGGGGAGCAGGGGCCAGAGACCAGCCCTCGCCCTGCCTTCGGGGGTCTCTTCGGGAACAAAGATCGACCGGAGTAACATCCGTGACGCCGGAGCCTCCGTCAGGACGGCCTTACCCTGCGGCCCTCCTGGAGACACGTGTCGCCCTCCCTCGAGACCTCATTGGTGTAGACGGCCAGGCTTCCCGGGATGCTGACCTGGGTGTACAGCGCCTTGCACGCGTTCAGCGTCCCGTCGTTGGGAAGGAGACGCCGGACGAGCTCCTGGGGACACTGCTCCTTCATACCTCGTGGCGTTCGCTGGCTGCTCAGAACCCTTGGAGCAGGACGGTGGGCTCTGAAGGACCGGGGAGATGGACTTAATTTGTTTCCTCGCTGCACTGTGCATGCCGTCTCTAGCCCCCACCGCGTTTTATTACCTCACCCACACGTTGCGTTTCTGTAGAGACGTGTACATGAAAAAGGCATTTTGACTTCTCCTCTCTCCTTTCCTCGAAGCGTAGGGCTCTGAATAGCAACCGCAAGGAACACAATGCAATGGGTGTATTTGCATAGACTTTTGCACACTCCCGCACAGTCTCTCCAGTTAAAGTTAGTATCCTGGGTGAAATCTAGATGGATCTGAGGTTCTGTCAGTGAATCGCACGATACTTGGGCACTTCAGCTTCCTCGGGAAGAAAGGAAAAAAACCAATGCTCCTGCATCCTTTTTCATTTGTTTCTTAAAGGGGAATGAGGATATGAGGAAGTAGAAATTGCCAAGAAATATTTTCCTTTCCCTTAAGCTCAGGAGTCCTATCAGTTAGAGTTGGCTAAGCCAATCTCTAAAACATAGCTCCCTTTTCCAAAGCTTTATATATATAATATTAAGGGCTAAGTTTCTCCGTTAGCTTCTCGGGGGAAAGATGATGTTTCTGAGTGAAAATGTGCTTCGAAGGGGTTTGCTTTGTCCCAGTGCAGAGCGCTGGTGGCTTAAAAAGGGCCATAGTGTACATTTTAAGTATGGCCCGAGAACATGTTATCAGTTTCAGAGGCTCAAGGGAAGACTTCCAGGACATAACACTGCACAGAACTTTGGGGGATCACTCTTTTGTCCTGGTCAGAGTCACCCCACATCAGAACAAGCGGGGGCTCTTCACACAAGGAGGGAGTGGAGAGTTTGGAAAATGTCAACTCCGCTTTATCTTTAGCCCTTACATTAGCTGGTGTGCTTTTTAACTGAGATGCCTGCATTTCTAGGTTATCGTTCAGGGGAGATTTTGCCCAGGCATTCAGGGGTGGAGAGCTACACATTCCGTTTGCCAAGGGTCGTAGACACAACACACGATTCTTGTGTGACTTGCCAAAGACTAATTTATGCCCATTTAACTTTGGTCTTGAGGGTGGCAGTGGGCAGGAAGGAGATTTGGGTGGTTTCTTGGTTGGCAATGGGGGTAAAATGTTCATGCTTTTTTCAGTGCTTACTTGCTTTATCCTGTTCTGCAAATCGGTAAGGGATCTATTGGTACCTCAGCGCTGTGTTCAACTGTGGAAAGAGGCAGTTTTCCTGTCCAAGAGCCAAACTAAAGGCATTAATTGATTCGTCAAACATTTGTTACCTGGAATGGAGCTTGCAAACAAATGCATTTTGATTTCAGATTTCTGTGTTGTGCTTTTCCCTTCCCTTTTTTCCCTTCCCTTTTCTTCTCTTCCTTTCCCTTTTTTTTTTCTTCCCTTCCCTCCCCTTCTCTTCCTTTTCTTTTTTTCTTCTCAGAAAAATCACCAGGATAATATATTAAAAAGATGAAGTGCTGGACAAGGATCACTGTAGCACTGCTTGCATGCAAATATCGATGTGACAGTCATGACTTCTGAGGGATTTCATGACCACAGGAGGGTGGATCCATTCATTCATTCGGTCAGTTTTATTCAATAGATATTTACTAAATGCCTTCTCTGTACTGTGTGAGTGATAAGGATGTAATGAACAGAGCATTTCTTTGCCCTTAAAAAGCTTTATGTGTCATGTTTCTTTCTGTTTTTTTGTTTTTGTTTTTGTTTTTTTTTGTTTTTGTTTTTGTTGTTGTTTTTCCTTTGGTACCAAGTTTGGATTTCTGATTAATACTAAAAAAAAAAAAAAAAGAAAAGAAAAGAAAAAGACATCTGGGGGAATGTTGGATCCAGTGATGTGTCCCGTGCTTCATCTGATAGTGGGTGTAGGTTCTGACTTGTAGAAGAGAATTGGGGAAAATAAGAAGACCTAGCTAGGGTCGGTTTTAGGAACCACTGAGGAAAAATGAACTGTGTACTTCTTGCATGAGCACAAAGCCCGTGTCACAGATGGGATCTGAGTCAGGGGATCGAAGAGGCACCGGCTCCCTGGGAATCCTTCCTGAGGGCACCCTGGGTACATGTATTCCTTCCCGTGAGGCTGTATGTTCCTGGAGGGACTTCTGCCCCATGACATCTTCAAACCTCTGACAGCTCTGGGGGAATAAGATCACATTTAGTTTTGGGGGTCCTCACCCTGTTACTATTTTCCATGGCTTTGCAAAACAAGTTCTAGGGGACTAAGACTTCCCAAACAACCATTCACTGAATCTCTAAAACACAACTGTATTTTCTTTCTTGTTGTTGGCACTGTTTTAGATGAGATAGACCACTAGGGTTCTAGAAGTCATGACACAGATGCCCCTGTCATGGTTTGTTGTCTTTCTCCACTGGTCACCAGCATCTAGCACTAAACGTGGCACATTGTGAGCTTTTGACATTATTTGTTGAGAGAAATAATAAAGCCTGCAAATGATAATGGATTTCATTCACTAGGTAATGCATCAGATTTGCATTTTTAATCTAGAAGGGAATGATTACCAATTCCTTAAGACCCAACACAATTCTTTTGATCTCTCTCTGTTTTAATTTTCCAGGAAATAGCTTTTAACCACCTACACCTTGTCTATTGAATTTTCCACCAGTTCTTGCCCTTATCATCGTTGTGATACCAGAGTACAGTCCTTCTTACTGGTGACAATTGAAATGAGATGATAAGTTCCCAGAAACTGCCTAGAAATAATCATCACTTTATTACCCTTTGAAAAGAAGATTGATAGAAAAGTCATTTGAAAGATGGTTCATTACCATGCCCTAGTACGATTTCTTTACTCACATCTCTCCAAAGCATGAGAAAGGGAGGATTATTCTCTGAGGTCAGAATTTGAAGGCTGTGTGTTCGCCTCTTTGAAGTCTTGGTATTTAATTTTCTGTAGTCATTTCTTGGGCAATTTTCTAAGAAACTAGTTGAAGCTAATTTATCATAAGTTAAAGTCAAATGACAGAAAAGATTTTTCCCCCCTTAACAGTCTTTTATTCCACAGAGGTTAGCTTCTGAAGGAAAATGAGGCTTAAATAGCATTTCAAATCTCCAGTCACATGGGTGGGTACATAGAATAGAAAGCGTTCTGGAAACCACACTTGTTTTTTTTTTTTTAAGCACAGTTATTACTTTGTGACTTTTCTTTCTAGACCGTGATGTACAGATAAAATATTTTTTTGTGAAATGCGCTCCTAAAAATAATTAGTAAGTTGCTTAATTTTTCAAAGCGATATTTTTTAGTCCTCAAGGGATAACAGACCTTGGTCTATATCGTTGGCAGACTTCGGTATAACTTTGTATTATTTGTTCAACCTTTCTCTTAACCCCAACTCTGAAATGGAGATGAGGTACTTACCTTTTTTTAAAACAAGGTGAACAATAATGAGAGAGCGTTTATAAAGCCCTTTGAGAATCTCATTTAACAGGCTTCTTGTGAGCATGGGATCCAGTTCAATAAATAATAAGGGGTTTTCATTTTTGATATTATGTGACCATTATTTAATGTTTACAGAGGATGCTCAGTGGACCTGTTTCAGTATAAACACAAAACTGGTCTTTGCTATTTCTCCCTTTCCAGGGGGAAAAAGCTCATTGCTCCCTTATTGTTTTGAAGCTTAATTAAATTGTTCAAAATCAGGAAGGTTCCCATTTGACAGTGTCTCCTGTTTATTTTGCTTTTTGATGAATTTAGTTTTATGCAGCTAGTTTCTTTTGCCATTTTCTGCCCAAGAAAACTTCCCAGAAAAGTAAAGCTCAAATTGGGCACCATTGTGGGTGACATTTTTGGGAATAAAAAGAGAGCAGGTTTAGAGTCTTGATACTTGTAAAGCTTGATGGTTTACAAAAATTTTGATTAACAGTGATTAGATTTTGCCAGTATGGGACTGTTTAATAATAAAATTCTGGCCTTTAGCGTGGCAGCATCTTTTAGCAACTACAGTTGACTATTGAACAACACGAGCTTGAACTGCACAGGTCCACTTATATGCATGTTGTTTATAGCACTGTGCTGTAGATATATTGTCCTTGATTTTCTTAATAACTTATTCTATTCTAGAGTTTCCTTTGCTGTGAGAATAGAGTTCATCATACATATAACATACAAAATATATCCTAAGCACTGTTTGTGTTATTGGTAAGACTTGTAGTCAACAGTAGGCTATTAGTGGTGAAGTTTTGGGAGAGTTAAAAGTTATGCATGGATTTTCAACTATGAGGGGGGCTGGCTCCCCTAATCCCTCTGCATTGTTCAAGGATCAACTTTAACCTCCTTTAGAATTCTCATCTTCTCCCAGGAATTTTTTTTTGCATTGTGAAACTTTAGAAATTCCATTTGCTATATTAGTATCACAGA
This sequence comes from Crocuta crocuta, assembly GCF_008692635.1. Classification (NCBI taxonomy): domain Eukaryota; kingdom Metazoa; phylum Chordata; class Mammalia; order Carnivora; family Hyaenidae; genus Crocuta; species Crocuta crocuta. Next base: position 6,449,337 of record NW_027529428.1, read on the forward strand.
GTCCTTACAAGCATTATGGTAAAAACCTTGTGACTAATGACTGTCCAAATGTGGACATAACAATTGCCTTTCCTTGGATGTATTTGCGGGAATCATTGTTGGTATCATGCGGTTGCATTTTGGGCTTCTAATGAATCTTTTTCTCTGTTTCCCTATTGGTCACCAAGTAACAATTTACAGCCTTGGGATGCTCAAATTCTTAGTACGTGTTATAGGCTGAAATATGGCCTCCCTTCCTTCACACTCCCACCCACACCAAATTCATGTGTTGAAATCCTAACCCCTAGTACCTCAGAATGTGACTGTATTTGGAGATAAGCTCTTTAAAGAGGTAATTAGGTTAAATAAGGTCATTAGGGTGAGCCCTGATCTCGTATTACTGATGTCCTTATGAGGAGAGGAGATTAGGGCATGGACACACTCAGGAAAGATCACGTGAAGACACAGAGAGAAGGTGGCCATCTGCAAACCGAGGAGAGATGCCTCAGAGGAAACTAGACATGCCAATACCTTCCTCCTGGACTTCCAGCCTCCAGAACTGTGAGGGAATTCATTCCTTTTGTTTAAGCCACCCAGTCTGTGCTACTTTGTTATGGCAGCCTTAGAAAACTATTACAGTTTGTTGCCATATTTTAAAATTTCTTACTTACCTTTGAAATTTTGTAGATAAGGACTTGGGGAGCAGAAAGGCTGGTAACAACAAAGAGGAAGAGGAGGAGGAGGGATGATTGTTGGATGCATTCCTCTGCTAGGGGTGAGGATAGAGAGTTCTCATGGATGGTGGTAGGACCAGTGAATTGTTTTACTGAGGGAGTAGAAGGTGGTGTGTTCTGGAAGTTCACATGAATGCTGCAGATGAAGACAAACATGGGCTGGGCTTCCTGAGACGGGATGCTCACTGTTAAAGGGCTTCTGGGGATATCTTAGGGGATGGGGGGGGGAGGGGAGGTACACTGCTTAGTTTTGTACCACTGTTCAGTGTATATCCTACTCAAGAAATATTTGTGGAGCCTTACCATATCTTATGCCCTGACACTAAGGTTAGACTTATTAGATAAAACCCATTTCTGTCTTCAAGGGTCTCCAGGACAAATAGGGAGTTTACAATACACTGATAATCATTACCCAGCAGTAATAACAATTATAATAACTTTTTAATATTATTACTATAGGAGACATGTATTGAGCACTCATTATGTGTAAGGCATTATGCTAAAAGTATACTATGTGCAATTTCACTTATCTGAACCCCAACATGATGACTGTGCCCATTATAAAGATTTGAAAATGCTGGTTATAAGTGACTTGATTACATCAGCTTCCCAAGGGGGAGCTAGGAGTTAAAGCTAGATCAAATCAATAATAGAGAATAATAGAGACTAGGCAATACTAGCCAGCACACTTAGAATTACTAGAACATGCCTGAAAACTAAAAAAACAATGAAAGAAATTGAAGATGAAACAAAGAAAAGGAAAATCATTCCATGCTCATGGATTAGAAGAACACATATTGTTAAAAATGTCTATACTACCCAAAACAATCTACACATTTAATATAATCCCTGTCAAAATGCCACCAGCATTTTTCACAGAGCTAGAACAAACAATCCTAAAACTTGTATGGGACCATAAAAGACCCTGAATAGTCAAAGAAATCTTGAAAAAGAAAATGCAGCTGGAGGCATCACAACTTCGGACCTCAAGTTATATTACAAAGCTGTAGTGATCAAGACAGTATGGTACTGGCACAAAAATAGACACATAGATCAATAGAACAGAATAGAAAACCCAGAAACAGTGTTGGCCAACTAATCTTTGACAAAGTGAGAAACAATATCCAAGGGAAAAAAGATAGTCTCTTCAATAAATGGCGTTAAGAAAACTGGACCACTTTCTTACATCATATGCAAAAATAAATTCAAAATGGATGAAAGACCTAAATGTGAGATAGGAAACCATCAAAATCTTAGAGGAGAACACATGCAGCAACCTCCTTGACCTCAGCACCACCTATTTGGTGCCTGAGCAGGTATAGTAGGGACTGCCCTCAGTCTCCTAATCCGAGCTGAACTTCTTACACATCTCCTGAGGCAATGGAAACAAAAGCAAAAATGAACTACTGGCGCCTCATCAACATAAAAATCTGCTGCAAAGCAAAGGAAACAATCAACAAAAGTAAAACATTGCCTGTAGAATGGGAGAAGATATTTGCAAATGACATATCAAGGATTAGTATCCAGAATCTGTAAAGAACTTATCAAACTCAATACCCACAAAACAATCCAGTGAAGAGATGAGCAGAAGACATGAATAGATATTTTTCCAAACAAGGCATCTAGATGACCTACAGACACATAAACAATGCTTGACATCACCCATCATCTGGGAAATACAAATCAAAACCACGATGAGATACCACCTTACACCTGTCAGAATGGCTACAGTTAACACAGGAAACAACAGATGTTAGCAAGGATGCAGAGAAAGGGGAACCCTCTTGCGCTGGTGGTGAGAATGCAAACTGGTGCAGCCTCTCTGGAAAACAGTATGGAGGTTCCTCAAAAAAGGTAAAAATACCCTATGACCCAGCAAGGTGCTACCAATTATTTACCCTAAGGATACAAAACTACCAATTTGAAGAGATACATGCACCCTGATGTTTAAAGTATGTTATCAACAATAGCCAAATTGTGGAAAGAGCCCAAATGTACATCGACTAATGAATGGACAAAGAAGATGTGGTATGTATATACAATGGAATATCACTCAGGCATTAAAAAGAATGAAATCTTCCCATTTGCAATGATGTGGGTGGAGCTAGAGTGTATTATACTAAGTGAAATAAGTTAGAGAAAGGCAAATACCATATGATTTCACTCATTTGCAGAATTTAAGAAACAAAACAGATGGGGCACGTGGGTGACTTAGTCAATTAAGTGTCCGACTTTAGCTCAGATCATGATCTCATGCTTTGTGAGTTTGAGCCCCACATCAGGCTCTCTGCTGTCAGCACAGGGCCTGCTTGAGATCCTTTGTCCCCCTCTCTCTCTGCCCCTCCCCAGCTCGAGTGCATGCTCTCACTCTCTCAAAAATAAACACTTAAAAAAAAAAAAAAGGAAACAAAACAGATGAACATAGCATGGAAAATAAAGGCAAACCATAAAAGAATCTTAACTATAGAGAACAAACTGAAGGTTACTGGAGTGGGGAGATTAGTGGGGAAATGGGTTAAATAGGTGACGGATATTAAGAAGGGCATTTGTGATGAGCACTGGGTGTTGTATGTAAGTGATGAATCACTAAATTCTACACCTGAAACAAAACAAAACAAAACAAAAGAATTGCTAGAGCACACATTCCTGAATAGGCTGTAATGCAGATTTGAAAGTCAGGATCTGACTTAGGCTATCAGATGAGAAAATCCAAAGTGGCCTCTGTGAAATGTTACCTTCTATCTTCTGCATCTGTCCATTTCAAGGGAATCTTTCCTGCACAGTTAATGGCCATTCATACATTATGTGAGTCACTCCCTTTTGACATCATCACAATGTAAGTGCAAGATGATGAGTGGGTTCTTTTAAGTCGTGTTGTGTATGCCAGTGAATTTTTCTGCCTCTACTGTGCTCCTTTTTGTTTTGTTTGCCTTCCTAGACAATTAGATATTTTTTGGTGAACACAGCAACTATTGGATAGCATCTAGTGGCATCCCAGTTTATCAAATTATAGTGAAAAGTTGAATCTATGCAAAGTACAAAAACTTAATCAGCCTGACCATCACACTGTGTCCTGGGAGGCTCTGGAAGATGGATTATAATCAGAGGGTTGCTTGAAGTGCATGGAATTAGAACAAAGACTGTTAGATAAATCAATTATTTAATGGTGTCTGACTAAGACATCCTGTTTCAACCCATCTTCTCCAAAGGGGTGGGCCTGCTAGGGGAAGTGCAATACCAAAGTCTATAAAACTCTAGACTGATTCCAAAGGGTGCAGCAGAATTTCAGTTGACTCTTAGATTAGCCTTTAGAAATATGGACCATAATTTCTTATGTAAATTTCTTATGGAAAATATGGAAATATTTTCTTCTGCTCCCTTCGCTTCTCTTCCACCCCTTCTTTCCCCTCCCCTTCCCTTCCCTGACTGCAAATGTGGACCAAGAAACATCATTAATTTTATAAGCAAGGTACCAATTTTTCCAGAAATGTAGAATTAGAAAGTGCGAGAGCTACAAAGATAGATGAAATAATGAGATCCAAAGAGACTGTGTTTAGCCCAAAGTTAATATAACTATTTTCAGAAGAGGGACTAGAACTCAGGCCTTCTAAGTCACCATCATTTATCTTAATAATTGCCGAATTTGTGTTAAGGCAAATAGTGGTCTCTTGTTTTAAAATGTTTCTCTATTTTCTTGGAAAATATTGAGAGGTTTCTGGGACTAAGTTTTTAACTTGGAAATATTTATGTGGCTGTCATTAAGATGAGTCAAATAAGATTTAATTGTGCTTTACCATAATAATTCATGAGATACGTGATTTCAGAATTCTAGTTGCAAAATGATATTGCAGATTAATGATATTAACAATTCTCTTCACTTATTTGTATGTGCATATGTGTGTATGTGTATTTGTATAAGTGGAAAGTAGTTATTTGAATACCAAGCTTGGGTAACCATTGAAGATATCAAGTGAAAAGATTTTCTAACACATGGATTTCGGTGAATCAGTCAAATATTTCATTTATTATGGATGATTTGTGATTATTTCCTATTATCATAAAAAGCATCTTAGATCTATAGCATACCTTGAGTTTTCCCAAATGGGTTATAGGGAATGGTCGTAAATTCTCTAGGCTTTGGAGCCAGATGGACTTAGGTTTGAACTGAAGCTTTACCACTGAGTAGTTTGTGACCTTGGGCAACTTGTTGAACCTCTCTGAAGTCATTTCATCATCTGAATATGGCAGGATAATCTGTTCATATACTGACTTGTGTTTCTTCTTGCTATTTTCCATTCCAAGAACTAGGTGGATGCACTTGCCTCAGGGTATTAATGGCTTACTGAAGAAGTTGCAAAGTCCCAATAGGCCAACCCTTCCGTAAGATTTCTGGAAAATTGAGGGCTGGAACTTGGAGGTAATGAAGCAGAGGAAATGTACCCCTGGAAAGAAAAGAAGGATTCATTCCTAGAGATAAGAAAGTTGGTGGTGTTTTTGCTAAGAGGTATAGGGCTTGTGAAAGGGCTAGTTCATGGTTATCGGGAGGAGTGACTAAGAGCTATGGCCTGAGAAGTCACAGGGAGCAATACATATCCATGCTAGTCATGGATCAAATGGAGCCTCCTGCCTGTCAATGAATCACATGGGCTGGCACCATGGGCCTGATGGCCTAAGGGTTAGAATCCCTTCCGTATTTTCCAAGTGCCCAGTAAACTACCTTTGTTATTATATGTTTTATAATTGCAAAATATGACTAAGATGGACTTATTTATTTATTTATTTATTGTTTATTGCCAAGTTGGTTTACATATAACACCCAGTGCTCATCCCAACAAACCCCTATCATTTTAGAGTGAGGGGACTTCTATATAGATTTAGAAAAATAAGGAAAATGTGCCATTTCTTGTACCTGAGTATTGTGGAGAATATCTCTGCAACCTAATCTCTATCAAATAGAACTATTCAGAAGATTAGAGATAACATACCTAGAGCACTTAGGACAGTGTCTGGCAAAAATAGACATGTTGAAAAATTATTTATTATTTATAATACTTTTATTTCATCATCAAAACAACCTCCAACTCCAGATTGGTGAGCCTAAAGCTACTTCTCTCTTTTTAAAAGATTGACTTTAATTTTTTTAGAACAATTTTGGGTTCACAGAAAAATTGAACGAAAAGATACAGAGATTTCCCACAGACTCCTTGCTTCAACACATACATAGCCTCGCCCATCTGCTTCTCTTTTTAAACAGAAGAGTGCTATGATAGTTCATGAGATTGATCATAAAATGCGAAAGTTGAAGGAGTCCTATATTAGGGAAGACTAAGCAACAACAGTAGACACCAAAATGTGGTGACTTAACATTTTTTAAAAAATGTTTATTTAATAAGAGAGTGTGAACATGGGAGGGACAGAGAGAGAGCAGAGAGAGAATCCCAAACAGGCTCCACACTGTCAACACAGAGCCCCACAATGGGGCTTGATTTCACCAAACATGAGATCATGACCTGAGCCGAAATCAAGAGTCAGATTTTTAACAGGCTGAGCCACCGAGGTGACCCTTTCTTCAGAAATCTTTAATAAAAAGTTCTCTTTATTTAGGAAAAGAGCACATCTTTTGACTAACTCTCAATATCTTGCACCAGGTGTCTTCCAAATTATCATCAGATATATTCTTTTATTTTCCCATTATTCATTTATAATGGCAAGATCTATCTGACACAAGAAGCAAAATGTAATTAGAATGAAAGTAGACTTTATTGAGTACTGCTAATTTGGTAACGGCTACAAAATATATCCATTGTAACTTTCCTTTCACTGCTTGAACCCCACCCATTTTCCCCCTTACCATCCCTCTAAGCAACATCATGTGAAATCAAACATATCTTGCCCTCATTTCTCAATTGCCTACAACCAGCTAGCAGGCATATAAGCAGTGAGGTAAGAGTAGAAATTTACATAAAGAGCCTATTAATATACTATACAAATGAGGGTCCTGTGGAGAATGTTAATTCATTTCTTACACTGAATGGCCATGATCACTGTAAATTTTCATCATGGCAAGAGCTAAGATGGAGGTGGAATCTTGGATATACATAAGAGATGGGAATTGACTACATTTCATGAAGAAAGTTAATTATCACCTAACTTTTCCACAAAGGAGAAGACCTTAAAGGGTGCTTTGACTTCAAAGCTTGGGTGCATAAGCTTGGAAATAATTTTTAAGAGTCATCTTGGATCATTTCTTGAAGGGCAGTGAGTGGGGAATTGAAACATTTTAATAAAATATTTCATTTTATCAAATTTTAAAAGTGAACCCATTTCTATAGTACTATTATGAAAATTTATGGTCCACTCTTTTTTAAGCTGCTTAAGAACCATGGCTGATAGTGCATAGATAGACTGGACTAGATGTTATCTTTTGTGACCTTCTCATTCCCCCTCCCCATAGTGGCTGCTCCATTACTTTATTGGTTGAGTCATTGATTCATTGATTTAACTAAGATTTACTCACTGTGCCAAGATTAGCAATGTGGGTACTTACAGGTCCGTGAGAAGACAGACATGTTTAAAAACCTCACTATACCTCAAGCTACATCTGAGGCATTTGCAAAATGCTTTTGGAGTCAAGTGAAGGAGGGACACCCTTTCTCAGGAAAGAAGGGAGGGTTTCACAGAGAATGATAATAGTTTTACCTGGAGAAGGGAATGTTAGCCAGAGGAGATGCTTGGGAGCTGATGAGTAGTTGGGTGGCTATTCCTAGGGCACATCATGGAATAAAGTAGGCGGTGGTAGGAGGTGCAAGTAGGCGTGACTCTGTGATTGGCTGAGTTCTAGCCAATGGTATGAACAAAAAGATGTGTTTTGCTTCTAGGGATGGCCCATAAAACCCCTCTTGTGTTCTCCTCAGTGTTCTTCTCCCCTCCCAGCAACTGGGCTGTGGATACCGAAGGGTGATCTTGGAAATCCATCTGTTAAACATGGAAGAACCACTGTCAGCCTGGACCCTCGACTGTTAAGTAAGCAAGAAACAAATGTCTATTTATTCTCCTTTCAAACAGGAGAATGTTTGGGGGCAGTTTGTTAAAATGCCTTTCATGTAATTCGAAGGAGTTAAGTTTTAGCATGAGGGCTAGGGAAGTTAGGAACTGTTCTCAACATAGTCAATACTGGGTTAATTAATTGAGCAAACACTTATTAATTATCCACTGAGTATACACTGCTTGGCCTTAGAAGTAGGACACTGAATATGCTGTAGACCCCGCCCATAAGCACCTTGTAGTTTGGTGAGCGATTACAACCAGTAGAAATGGCTCTAAGGGTTTTTTGGGAAGGGCTTTAATTGGTCATCCCAACAACCCCTTCCAACTCCACTTCATATCACCATTAACACCATTATTGTCTTTGATCTGGCTGATAGAATCTGATCAATCTATGTCAAGTGCAATTTTTAAAAATACTGCTATTTTACTGATCTACAGCATAAAATATTTCCCTCTCCATACTTGTTCTGTATAGGAAGTCTGGAGCATCCCACAATGACAGGTTTTACTGTACACAAGGTGCTTTACTAGGTGTGTACCTCATGAGGAACACACAGACCCAAATCAATTGTCATAGTCCAGGGTTGGGAGAGAGAGAGAGCAAGTACACATTCAGGGGCTCTCCTATGGGCGCTTAATGCGCATAACAAGGAGAGGCTTCCTGGAGGGGCTCAAGCTTGCACTGAGGAATGAGAAAACTGGAGAAGAGCATGTCCAGCAGAGGGCATGCTGGGGAAAAGGAGCATCAATGTTTTGGACCAACCGCTGTGATTGCTTTGTGGAGGAGAGATTGGAGGTTGAGGATGGGAAATGATATGGTCACCTTGATAAGTGAAAGGTCTTGAAGAAAGTGTTCAGGCTCATTTGACTAAGATCTATTCCTTGATAACTATACAGTAATTTAAGTGAGATGTGCGGGGAGAAAGCGAGCAAGGAAGGAAGCCCGCTTTTACTGACTCAGCACAGCTGTCCCATAAACCCATCCTCTTGCTCTAAGAAATCTCATAAAACAATGAACATCATGGCCCTGGCATAAGCTGCCAAAGATTTCTTTGGCCAAAGTCTTCTTTTCAAGGTTGTTGGCATCTCCTCCTGGTCTGAGAAGTGAGTGTGGCATATCTGAGCCCAGTTGGTATTCCTGAGACGAAGAGGACCTACTGGTCTAGTAGGAGACCAATTTCATTGTACCTCAGGGTCTTCACTTGGGGATTCAGGAGAAACTTCCTGAGCAAAACACATAAAGAACTGTAGGTGCCCATGATTTTAAACCATGAAAAAATGGCCTTGCCCTGTTTCATTTTTAGAGGAAGTAATGAAAATGGAGGGGGAAAGCCTTTAGTAGGGAAGTAACATTTCAGCTGACCAGGTAGGGTTTCCCAAAATACCATGGACCATTGGTCTTCCAAATTGGGGTCATCAGCTCCGCACTCTAGCAGTGGGAGGAATCTCCTGATACGCGCTCTAGCCACAGGGCAGTCTGAGCGTTCTTTAGCAAGACAAGACAAGACCATGAGTTCACTGAAAGGAATGAGAAAAGATTCCGTGATGTTCTTAACTTTAGCATCAACTTTCCCAGCTGTGGCCGTTTCAGAAATGCCCTCACCTGGTGCTGCCTTCCAGTAGTTGCTCTTTTCCTAGCAGTATTAACTGATCGACTGTCTTCAAACATTTATGGGCCATGCACTTGACCCTTATGTCTCTGACTCCTGCCCCTGTCGAAAGCAATTCTTATATCATAAGTAAGTTTTCTTTATTATTTTTTAATGCTTTATTTCTGAGAGAGAGATACAGCGTGAACAGGGGAGGGTCAGAGAGAGAGGGAGACAGGATCTGAAACAGGCTCCAGGCTCTGAGCTAGATGTCAGCACAGAGCCCGACATGGGGCTCAAACCCACGAACTGTGAGATAATGACCTGAGCTGAAGTCAGCCGCCCAACCACCGAGCCACCCAGGCTCCCTGAGAGTAAGTTTTCAAGTTGTGTGTCTCTGAGGTACCTTTGGCTCCTGCGGAGGAAGTATTTCGTTAGATTTTGGAGAATTAGCAGAAAACTCTGTCAATCTCTGGGCAAGGGAGGAGTCTACTGTGTGGACCTCCCCTCACAGCTGCTTGCCTACCTGGGAAGGCTAGTTTGGCCTTCTTTTCTGGGAGGAAAGAATCCAGATGTATGAGCAATATCTTTGTCCCTCCCTTCTGACACAGAGAGCACCCATGCCTTCTGATCTTATTTTTCACCCCACTCCAGTACAGTTCCCTCCTCTGTGTCCAGTGAGATCAAGACACTCACCCTAGCCTCCACACTGAGCCTTCCAGCCCCACCAAGGACTTGAACTTGTGGTCCCAAGAGCAGGGTGGATTAGCGCTCAGGGCTCCCACGCTGACTCTATCAAAGCTTTCCTCCGCACATCCCCATTATGTGCACAGCTCTGTTAACCAAACCTATTATCTTTCCCCCTTGGTTTCAAGTTGAGAAAGGGAAAGCAACTTCTTTAATGGCCCACAGATTGATGATTAACATTTTACATGTCCCTGCTGCTAAGTAAAAGAACTGCTTTGTGGACAGTGAAAATGCCTAGGAGAAAGAAGCGGGAGTCAGCTTGGTTTATTAAGTTGTGCTGCCTCATTAATCACAATCTTTTTTTTATGGCTGTACTTAAAGGCCCATCCATTGTACTTCTCGGGAATGGGGTAGATCAAAAACAAGTGCTTTTAGTGCACCTTTGACATCTGGCAGAGCAGCCGGCTATCTGCGATATTGCTCTCAAGCAGTGTGGGGAGCTGCATTTTCTGTGACCGTGCTGGCCCTTCTGATTTAAGCTACTGCAGAGGGCAATGAATTACCTTAAAGGAGCTGCACTGCTGAACTCCCAAGTTTTATGCCGGACCCCTGCTAGCTTCCCCACTTTATGAGTATGAACAATCAGACAGTTGAACTGATTTGACTTTGCCACTCCCGGAGTTTCATTGCCGTGAACCTGGGGATGGTAATGCCAGGCTAAGTGCTGCTCTGCCTAGCAGCAGAACCCACTGCCCGTTCAAGTAGGGCACCCATTCTTGTTAGCTGAAAACTCCTCTGATTTGCAGCGAGGGGGAAAATAGATCCCACGCAATCAGATTAACTCAACTCTGAATGTTATTTTCATTTAACACTGTGGAACTAGGCAGTGTCCCAATTTTTTTTTAATGGTAAACTCGTTAAAAGGCAGGGTTCTTTAGCAAAGAGTCTTATCGCACCGGGTGGAAGGCACCTGCAAACCCTGATGCAGATTGTTGACACACACACATAGAAACTTACATACACAACGCTGTATACCTACCTACTCCACAGACTGGCTCAGGCTTAACTTAGTCTTGTCAAAAAAGGGCACCCGGTCCAGTCATAATCTGAAAATGTGTAATTTGCAATGTTTAAAACTCACATCAGTGTATACTCATTCTAGCTGAAACAGAAACTGAAGAGAAGGGCTGAGGTTTAGATCTTGTACACTTTCTGTGTCAGAGAACATATTAACCTTCAGGTTTTATTATATGTTAAACAAATTTCCTCTAGGAGCACCTCGGTGGCTCAGTTGGTTGAGCAACTGACTTTGCCTCAGGTCATGATCTTGCAGTTGGGGAGTTCTGGCCCCGTGTCTGGCTCTGTGCTGGCAGCTTGGAGCCTGGAGCCTGCTTCGGATTCTGTGTCTCCCTCTCCCTCTGCCCCTCCCCTGCTCACACTCTGTCTCCCCCCCACCCCCGCAAATATAAATAAACATTAAAAATTAAAAAAAGAAAACCAAAAAAACAAATTTCCTCTAATGTCTTTTGAAAATAATGTTATTGTATATGGAAGAACAATCCAATGCTCATTGTAACAAACAAACAAGCAAAAAAANCATCATGTGAAATCAAACATATCTTGCCCTCATTTCTCAATTGCCTACAACCAGCTAGCAGGCATATAAGCAGTGAGGTAAGAGTAGAAATTTACATAAAGAGCCTATTAATATACTATACAAATGAGGGTCCTGTGGAGAATGTTAATTCATTTCTTACACTGAATGGCCATGATCACTGTAAATTTTCATCATGGCAAGAGCTAAGATGGAGGTGGAATCTTGGATATACATAAGAGATGGGAATTGACTACATTTCATGAAGAAAGTTAATTATCACCTAACTTTTCCACAAAGGAGAAGACCTTAAAGGGTGCTTTGACTTCAAAGCTTGGGTGCATAAGCTTGGAAATAATTTTTAAGAGTCATCTTGGATCATTTCTTGAAGGGCAGTGAGTGGGGAATTGAAACATTTTAATAAAATATTTCATTTTATCAAATTTTAAAAGTGAACCCATTTCTATAGTACTATTATGAAAATTTATGGTCTACTCTTTTTTAAGCTGCTTAAGAACCATGGCTGATAGTGCATAGATAGACTGGACTAGATGTTATCTTTTGTGACCTTCTCATTCTCCCTCCCCATAGTGGCTGCTCCATTACTTTATTGGTTGAGTCATTGATTCATTGATTTAACTAAGATTTACTCACTGTGCCAAGATTAGCAATGTGGGTACTTACAGGTCCGTGAGAAGACAGACATGTTTAAAAACCTCACTATACCTCAAGCTACATCTGAGGCATTTGCAAAATGCTTTTGGAGTCAAGTGAAGGAGGGACACCCTTCCTCAGGAAAGAAGGGAGGGTTTCACAGAGAATGATAATAGTTTTACCTGGAGAAGGGAATGTTAGCCAGAGGAGATGCTTGGGAGCTGATGAGTAGTTGGGTGGCTATTCCTAGGGCACATCATGGAATAAAGTAGGCGGTGGTAGGAGGTGCAAGTAGGCGTGACTCTGTGATTGGCTGAGTTCTAGCCAATGGTATGAACAAAAAGATGTGTTTTGCTTCTAGGGATGGCCCATAAAACCCCTCTTGTGTTCTCCTCAGTGTTCTTCTCCCCTCCCAGCAACTGGGCTGTGGATACCGAAGGGTGATCTTGGAAATCCATCTGTTAAACATGGAAGAACCACTGTCAGCCTGGACCCTCGACTGTTAAGTAAGCAAGAAACAAATGTCTATTTATTCTCCTTTCAAACAGGAGAATGTTTGGGGGCAGTTTGTTAAAATGCCTTTCATGTAATTCGAAGGAGTTAAGTTTTAGCATGAGGGCTAGGGAAGTTAGGAACTGTTCTCAACATAGTCAATACTGGGTTAATTAATTGAGCAAACACTTATTAATTATCCACTGAGTATACACTGCTTGGCCTTAGAAGTAGGACACTGAATATGCTGTAGACCCCGCCCATAAGCACCTTGTAGTTTGGTGAGCGATTACAACCAGTAGAAATGGCTCTAAGGGTTTTTTGGGAAGGGCTTTAATTGGTCATCCCAACAACCCCTTCCAACTCCACTTCATATCACCATTAACACCATTATTGTCTTTGATCTGGCTGATAGAATCTGATCAATCTATGTCAAGTGCAATTTTTAAAAATACTGCTATTTTACTGATCTACAGCATAAAATATTTCCCTCTCCATACTTGTTCTGTATAGGAAGTCTGGAGCATCCCACAATGACAGGTTTTACTGTACACAAGGTGCTTTACTAGGTGTGTACCTCATGAGGAACACACAGACCCAAATCAATTGTCATAGTCCAGGGTTGGGAGAGAGAGAGAGCAAGTACACATTCAGGGGCTCTCCTATGGGCGCTTAATGCGCATAACAAGGAGAGGCTTCCTGGAGGGGCTCAAGCTTGCACTGAGGAATGAGAAAACTGGAGAAGAGCATGTCCAGCAGAGGGCATGCTGGGGAAAAGGAGCATCAATGTTTTGGACCAACCGCTGTGATTGCTTTGTGGAGGAGAGATTGGAGGTTGAGGATGGGAAATGATATGGTCACCTTGATAAGTGAAAGGTCTTGAAGAAAGTGTTCAGGCTCATTTGACTAAGATCTATTCCTTGATAACTATACAGTAATTTAAGTGAGATGTGCGGGGAGAAAGCGAGCAAGGAAGGAAGCCCGCTTTTACTGACTCAGCACAGCTGTCCCATAAACCCATCCTCTTGCTCTAAGAAATCTCATAAAACAATGAACATCATGGCCCTGGCATAAGCTGCCAAAGATTTCTTTGGCCAAAGTCTTCTTTTCAAGGTTGTTGGCATCTCCTCCTGGTCTGAGAAGTGAGTGTGGCATATCTGAGCCCAGTTGGTATTCCTGAGACGAAGAGGACCTACTGGTCTAGTAGGAGACCAATTTCATTGTACCTCAGGGTCTTCACTTGGGGATTCAGGAGAAACTTCCTGAGCAAAACACATAAAGAACTGTAGGTGCCCATGATTTTAAACCATGAAAAAATGGCCTTGCCCTGTTTCATTTTTAGAGGAAGTAATGAAAATGGAGGGGGAAAGCCTTTAGTAGGGAAGTAACATTTCAGCTGACCAGGTAGGGTTTCCCAAAATACCATGGACCATTGGTCTTCCAAATTGGGGTCATCAGCTCCGCACTCTAGCAGTGGGAGGAATCTCCTGATACGCGCTCTAGCCACAGGGCAGTCTGAGCGTTCTTTAGCAAGACAAGACAAGACCATGAGTTCACTGAAAGGAATGAGAAAAGATTCCGTGATGTTCTTAACTTTAGCATCAACTTTCCCAGCTGTGGCCGTTTCAGAAATGCCCTCACCTGGTGCTGCCTTCCAGTAGTTGCTCTTTTCCTAGCAGTATTAACTGATCGACTGTCTTCAAACATTTATGGGCCATGCACTTGACCCTTATGTCTCTGACTCCTGCCCCTGTCGAAAGCAATTCTTATATCATAAGTAAGTTTTCTTTATTATTTTTTAATGCTTTATTTCTGAGAGAGAGATACAGCGTGAACAGGGGAGGGTCAGAGAGAGAGGGAGACAGGATCTGAAACAGGCTCCAGGCTCTGAGCTAGATGTCAGCACAGAGCCCGACATGGGGCTCAAACCCACGAACTGTGAGATCATGACCTGAGCTGAAGTCAGCCGCCCAACCACCGAGCCACCCAGGCTCCCTGAGAGTAAGTTTTCAAGTTGTGTGTCTCTGAGGTATCTTTGGCTCCTGCCAAAGGAGGAAGTATTTCGTTAGATTTTGGAGAATTAGCAGAAAACTCTGTCAATCTCTGGGCAAGGGAGGAGTCTACTGTGTGGACCTCCCCTCACAGCTGCTTGCCTACCTGGGAAGGCTAGTTTGGCCTTCTTTTCTGGGAGGAAAGAATCCAGATGTATGAGCAATATCTTTGTCCCTCCCTTCTGACACAGAGAGCACCCATGCCTTCTGATCTTATTTTTCACCCCACTCCAGTACAGTTCCCTCCTCTGTGTCCAGTGAGATCAAGACACTCACCCTAGCCTCCACACTGAGCCTTCCAGCCCCACCAAGGACTTGAACTTGTGGTCCCAAGAGCAGGGTGGATTAGCGCTCAGGGCTCCCACGCTGACTCTATCAAAGCTTTCCTCCGCACATCCCCATTATGTGCACAGCTCTGTTAACCAAACCTATTATCTTTCCCCCTTGGTTTCAAGTTGAGAAAGGGAAAGCAACTTCTTTAATGGCCCACAGATTGATGATTAACATTTTACATGTCCCTGCTGCTAAGTAAAAGAACTGCTTTGTGGACAGTGAAAATGCCTAGGAGAAAGAAGCGGGAGTCAGCTTGGTTTATTAAGTTGTGCTGCCTCATTAATCACAATCTTTTTTTTATGGCTGTACTTAAAGGCCCATCCATTGTACTTCTCGGGAATGGGGTAGATCAAAAACAAGTGCTTTTAGTGCACCTTTGACATCTGGCAGAGCAGCCGGCTATCTGCGATATTGCTCTCAAGCAGTGTGGGGAGCTGCATTTTCTGTGACCGTGCTGGCCCTTCTGATTTAAGCTACTGCAGAGGGCAATGAATTACCTTAAAGGAGCTGCACTGCTGAACTCCCAAGTTTTATGCCGGACCCCTGCTAGCTTCCCCACTTTATGAGTATGAACAATCAGACAGTTGAACTGATTTGACTTTGCCACTCCCGGAGTTTCATTGCCGTGAACCTGGGGATGGTAATGCC
Organism: Crocuta crocuta; assembly: GCF_008692635.1. Classification (NCBI taxonomy): domain Eukaryota; kingdom Metazoa; phylum Chordata; class Mammalia; order Carnivora; family Hyaenidae; genus Crocuta; species Crocuta crocuta. The sequence continues at coordinate 6,465,145 of NW_027529428.1, forward strand.
AGGCTAAGTGCTGCTCTGCCTAGCAGCAGAACCCACTGCCCGTTCAAGTAGGGCACCCATTCTTGTTAGCTGAAAACTCCTCTGATTTGCAGCGAGGGGGAAAATAGATCCCACGCAATCAGATTAACTCAACTCTGAATGTTATTTTCATTTAACACTGTGGAACTAGGCAGTGTCCCAATTTTTTTTTAATGGTAAACTCGTTAAAAGGCAGGGTTCTTTAGCAAAGAGTCTTATCGCACCGGGTGGAAGGCACCTGCAAACCCTGATGCAGATTGTTGACACACACACATAGAAACTTACATACACAACGCTGTATACCTACCTACTCCACAGACTGGCTCAGGCTTAACTTAGTCTTGTCAAAAAAGGGCACCCGGTCCAGTCATAATCTGAAAATGTGTAATTTGCAATGTTTAAAACTCACATCAGTGTATACTCATTCTAGCTGAAACAGAAACTGAAGAGAAGGGCTGAGGTTTAGATCTTGTACACTTTCTGTGTCAGAGAACATATTAACCTTCAGGTTTTATTATATGTTAAACAAATTTCCTCTAGGAGCACCTCGGTGGCTCAGTTGGTTGAGCAACTGACTTTGCCTCAGGTCATGATCTTGCAGTTGGGGAGTTCTGGCCCCGTGTCTGGCTCTGTGCTGGCAGCTTGGAGCCTGGAGCCTGCTTCGGATTCTGTGTCTCCCTCTCCCTCTGCCCCTCCCCTGCTCACACTCTGTCTCCCCCCCACCCCCGCAAATATAAATAAACATTAAAAATTAAAAAAAGAAAACCAAAAAAACAAATTTCCTCTAATGTCTTTTGAAAATAATGTTATTGTATATGGAAGAACAATCCAATGCTCATTGTAACAAACAAACAAGCAAAAAAAACGCCTCAAACAGTGCAGCAAAGAACCCAAAAAGACTGTATAAGCAATCTACTATCTTACCACTTAGAGATTCCAATTATTAAAACTCTATCCAGTCATCTCTGTAAATGTACACTGATTGTTTCATTCATTCATTTTGCATCTGTAAGTAAATGTAAGTGTAGTTAGAACAGTGTGGAAAATGTGATCCCATGTATGTAAAATGAACACACGCAACACACATTCAAACATAAAAACACCCTGGAACATCCGTGCTCTATTTTAAATGCTTGCTTGACACTACCTGCCAGGCTTGGAGTCTAGCAGACATCTAAAACGGCTTAATGCCTAAACTCTGGATTTGCCCCCCTCCCCCAAATCCTTTGGTCAGAAGCTGCAAATACTGGGGTCCAAATGTGTGTTTAAGCTCCTTCTAGGTAAATACTAGTGACTAGGATAGAGGGAGAAGGCGGAGAAGGCATCTGCTGGTCTCCTCAGTCTCTGGGGAGAATAGCAGTCAGCCGCCATTTTGATGCATGGGTGTTGCTCGGCTACTTTTTGGATTTATTTCAAAAGAAACTGTTTGCTCGTGTATAGTTAGTAGTGCATTTGGCATGTCCATGCAAGGAAGGGACTTCTGGAGACTCCTATATCACCATCTGGGACCAGAACTTTAAGCGATTTATTTTTTTGAGTCTTTTCTCCTTGGGAAGTCAAGGCAGAGGAGAGACAGGGCAGGCTGTTCTCCATGTTCCAGGAATCCTGGGCCAAGGGTCCTTCTGCCCTGAATCTCCTGATCTGCCAGCTCTTCAGCATTTTTAGATGTCTTCCATGGAAGCTTGATTTGAACCATAGCTAGTTATCAGTGATTACATTAAAGCTTTTTTTTTTTTTTTTTAACATTCTTGGGGTGCCTGGATGGCTCAGTCAGTTATGTGTCCATCTTTGGCTCAGGTCATGATCTTACGGTTTGTGAGTTTGAGCCCCACATTGGGCTCAGAGCCTGGAGACTGCTTCGGATTCTGTGTCCCATTCTTTCTCTGCCTCTCCCTCACTGGTGCTCTCTCGTTCTCTGTCTCTCAAAAATAAATAAATGTAAAAGCATTTTTTTTAAAAGAACATTTTTGAGTCTATATTTATCAATATCAAATCAAAACACTTAATTTTAATTCTTTGTAGGCAACAAATTTAGTATCTTTGCTTTAAAGATGTATTCTCCACTTTTTAATCTTCATCATTTTTTTTCCTGGAATTCTGCATTGTATCATTTGAAACAAAAACTCTTTTTTTTAGTGTTCAATTTTATAATAATTGGAGTAGGTGTTTAGATTCATCAATTAATTTTTGTGATTATGTTTAAAGCTTTATTAAAGGCAGTGTAGTGTAAGGTCAGCAAGTTTCAAATTTGATCCCATAATGCTGCAGTTCAAATCCCGGTACCACTTCTCATTGACTGTATGATTTTGAGTAGAAAAGTGAACCTCTCTATGTCTCAGGCCCCTCACTGGAAATGGAGAATAATAGTAGTAGCTACCTCATTGATTTGCACAAAAAGATTTAAATGAATGACTATAAGCTAGTGCTTGCCTAGCATATAGCAAGCCCTATTAACTATTATTTTCTCTTTTCTTTGTGTTTGGCTCATCCTTCAGGGTTTTGGTAAATGTCTTTGGAAAGTGTCTACTTTATCCAGAAAAAGTATATATTTAGTATTTTTCTGCAATCTTGCATATTTGAATACGATTTTTTTTTTCATTTTCACACAGGAACAAGAAATTGGTGGAGTGGGAATCTTGGATAATAATTATTTTTCTCTGAAAGCTAGTAAATAGTGTTTTATTGTCTTCTAGCATTTATTGTTGCAAAAGTCAATGCAATTTTGTCCCTTGAAGGTGAATTGTTTTATCTTCTTGGATTAATTAATCAATTCAATAAATATTTATTATGCTATTTCTATGTATAAGATATAGTTATATGCTTTAGGTATATGACAGTAAACCAAACCTTGTGAAGCTGACAGCCTAATTTGGGGTATAGGGTGGGAGGAAGAGTTAGCTAACTCTGGGTAATTGGGTAATGACTAAATAGCTAAACTCCAGGGTCTGAAGGAGCAGTTCCCACAAGACTACTCTCACTTCTGCCACCAATTACAAGTTTAGGGTATTCACAAAACCACCTTCAGATTTGATGACTCACTAGAGGGTCTCACAGAATTTGCTAAAGGCTTTTATACTCATGGATATGGTTTATTACAGGGAAAAGATACAAATTAGAAGCAGCCAATGAAAGAGGTACATATGGAAGATTCTGGTTGGTCTCTCTCCATGGAGTCATGATGCATTACCTTCTGACCATGGTGTGTAACAGTTCACACAGAGTCTTGCCAAGCCGGAAGGTTCACCTGAGCCCTTGATGTCCAGAATTTTTACTGGGCTCAAACACATATGTACCCTGTCTTGCTCTCTTTTAGTCTCTAGCCCCTCCGGGAGGTTGGACTACTACCTTTAGTCTCCTATCCCCCTGGAAGTTGGAAGTGATGTGGCACGGCCCAAAGCCCCCATCATAAATCACATTGTAAGATTTTGTTAGATCCCATGACCAAAACATCTAGACCAAGACACTCCTATCAGGACATTCCAGGGACCTGTAGTTCATCTCGAGTAGCCAAGGGCAAAATCCAGACCTCCTTATGGATGAGGTTAATTCTTCACTACCCACCAGTATGTATACAGCAAATACAGTGGAGAGTAATAAAGCATGATAAGGGGGGTAGAAAGGGAAGTGGGGGTGCTTCTTCTTGTAGATGGGGTGGCAATAGAAGTCTCTCTTGAAGTTTGTCTATTATATAGCTTTTTGCAGAGTTAACTTTTTGATAAATCTTCTTGATAAATCTTAATTTTGATTAATTTCTGCTTTTGTCTGCATTGTGTCTTTCCACTTTGTGTTTATTTTATTCTTAGCTGAAAGCTTAGTTTTGTTTTTTAAAACATAAGAATATATATTCACTTACATATTTATTGGTTCACACACACATATACATATCACATCCCATAAGTATTGGTTTTAGAGCTTCGATTACTTTCATTTCTTTTTTATAAGTTTATTTATCTTGAAAGAGAGAGAGAGAACATGAGTCGGAGATGGGCAGAGAGAGAGAGAGAGCGAGAGAGAGAATCTCAAGCAGACTTTGCGCTGACAGCACAGAGCCCAAAGTGGGGCTTGAACTCATGAACCATGAGATCATGACCTGAGCTGAAACCAAGAGGAGGATGCCTAACTGAGCCACTGAGGCACCTCAGATTACTTTTATTTCTAAATAATTTGTAATTTAAGTTTTGATTTCCTCTTTATCCAGAAATTACTTAGAAGTTTATTTTTAAATTTCTGGGTGCTTTTTTTTTTTTTTATGGTGATAGTGTTGTTTATATTGTGTCATTTAACTTCTAATTTTTTTCCATTGTGGTGAGTAGTGAGAGTTTCTTTGTGACTCAATACACAGTCCATTATTACAAATGTTCCATGTGTTTGAACATAATGTGCATTCTTTGTTTATTGGGTACAGAGTTAAATATTTTTCTCTTAGATCAAAGTTGTTAACCATGTTATTAAAATCCTCTCTAAATTTTCTTGAAAAACAATTTATTTGATCTTCTAGTATCTGAGATCTGTGTGATTTTTGTCCACTGTAGCATTTTCAGTTTCTCCTGGGAACTCAAGTGGATTTTGATTTATATATTTTAAAACCACATTGATAAATGCATTAAAAAGTAGATGACTGTTGGGTGCCTGGGTGGCTCAGTCAGTTGAGTGTCAGACTCTTGATTTCAACTCAGTTCATGATCCCAATGTTGTGGGACTGAGCCCCTCATTGACCCCTCAGCTCTGTGCTGAGTGTGGAACCTGCTTGGGATTCTCTCTCAATCTCTCTCTTTTTTCTCTCTCAAAAAATGTAAATGATTATTGAATCTTTAGGTGGATCTTTAACTTAAAAAAAATCCTGAATAGTCCATACTATAATGATCTTAAATTCTGTTTTGTCTATTATTGGTATATCCTTTAAAAATTATTTTTAATGTTTTATTTATTTCTGAGAGATAGAGAGAGAGAGAAAGAGAGAGACAGTGTGAACAGGGGAGGGTCAGAGAGAGAGGGAGACACAGAATCTGAAGCAGCCTCCAGGCTCTGAGTTAGCTGTCAGCACAGAGCCCGATGCGGGGCTCAAACCCATGAACCATGAGATCATGACCTGAGCTGAAGTCGGACGCCCAACCGACTGAGCTATCCAGGCACCTCTATTACATGTACATACTTAAATGATCTTTTTGTTAGCAATTATCTAGGGTGTCTTTTTAAATTTCTTTATTTGCGATGGTCCTGTGTCAATTTGTTTTGAGGATCCCTTAAAAGATGACATATTTAACATTTTACAAAAACCTGATTTGTGCCTCTATCTTTGAAAGGAAGAATTAACACATCTGTTATAAATGATACTATCCATAAACTTCTTTTTGAGTCATTTTATTACATTTTCTACATATTATGCTTTCTGGTTTTTTTTCTCATTTTTCCCCTAGAAATACATTGTGCTGAGTCGTCTTCTGCTTTATGAGAAAGTTTGTTCATGTGGGCTCTGTACTTTTATTGTTAACTTGTTCACTGAACTTTATAGTATATAATACTGTAGTGAATGAGATTTTTTTTCCCATTTTATTTTTGATTGATATAATAATTTAAAATTTAGGTTTTTGCATATTTATTATCCATGACACTAAATGAAATTACCTTTTTAATTTGAATAGATTTTTGAAAAGTAGTCTTTGGGATTTTCTAGATATTGTTTAGAATATAAGGATGATTGGGGTGCCTGGGTGGCTTAGTCGGTTAAGCGTCTGACTTTCGCTTAGGTCATGATCTCGCGGTTCGTGGGTTCGAGCCCCGCGTCGGGCTCTGTGCTGACTGCCAGCTCAGAGCCTGGAGCCTGTTTCAGTCTGTGACTCCCTCTCTCTGACCCTCCCCTGTTCACGCTGTCTCTCTCTCTCTCCTAGAAATAAATAAAACATAAAAAAAAAATTTAAAAAAAAAAAAAGAATATAAGGATGATTTTGCATTCCATACCTGAACTTTGCAAGTGCTGATTACAAATATTGATGATCTTTTTAGCACCTGTTTTTCCCATAATGGGCTGTTGTGATGCTCAAATGAAGAATATATGTGAAAAGCGCTGTAAAGTATAAAGAACTCTGCCATAGTTCGTCACTATTATCAGAGTGGGTGCTCAGTCAGTATGTGCTGATTCAAGTTGATACCTAACTTGGCCACCTTTACCACATATTTCCTTTTTCAATTATCTGTGCCCTTTTCAAAAGGCATATGAAATCCTGTGCCCAGGGACCCAGCGGAATCTGTGGGAATTACTTATTTAGAAATGAATTACAACATAAAACTTCGTTTTAAAGGCAGACAGTAGGTTTACTTTTTTTTTTGTTTGTTTTGTTTTGTTTTCTTCTGTCGATCCTGACAACACATCTGTGGAATACATGCATCCCTGTGGTCATTTGGTCAGATACAAGGCTGAGCAGATGCTTGCTTGAGCCCTAACGACCTGGTGGGCCTTTGTTGTCTCAGCAAGAGTCTCCGGACTGGGAAATGCAAGGACACCTTTCATTCCAGCTGAAGGCAGGGTTATGAGCTGATGATTTACTGTGAGACCCAAGCTTTACTATAGGCACCATTTGGAATGGAAAGCTTGGGGATTTGCATCCATCGGGCACAAGGACCAGGAGCCAAGAGGTGAATAATAGACCAAAGCTGTTTCACCAGCGGGGGAGACTTTGTGATTGAATTCCAATGCAGGCAGAGTTGTGTTCATTACAAAGGGCAATCAGGCAAGCTGACATAGACCTTGCCTACAAGGGTGTTGGCCTAAAAGAGCACTAGATCCCCATGAGACTAGTGGAAACTTGGAGAAAATATCCTCTGGTTTCTCCTAGGTTGAGTTCCATGAACCATTTTGTAACTGGAGAGCCTCAGAGAGTCTTCTTCTGCTTTGTGCTCATCAGATGTGTTCAGGTGTCAGAGCTGCTGGGACTTATGTTGTTCCTTACAGAAAAACAATACATTATTATCAAATATTAAGATTAGTCATGAAGTAATTTAATAGATAATTTTGTTTTAAATTATTTCATCAGTGATTAAATTCTATAAACTTAATATTGGCCAAGGCTTTCCTGAGATCTAGCTTAAAGGACACAATTCCATGTCTTGGTCTAATACCTAATTAAAGAAAACTAAATATTTTATAAATATTTCTCTGAATTTCTGTAAATCTAAATTCCCAAAGTCACATAAGTATTTTGAGGTTGACATTGCTGAAAATCAGGAGCCACATCAACAGGGGGTGGGATGTGTGTATCCCACATTGTTCATCGAGCAACAAATAACCTAAAACCATACATTTACCATCCCTGCTTTAAAAATCCTTTGGGGCATTCTGCCACTAAGAGTTTCTCATTGATTCTTTGACCCATCGGTGACCAAGTTTCATGGTCTCACTGACTCCTTTCTTGGTGTCTTTCCCCCCCTCTTTCCTTGTATACTTCTTTTGTCTTGGAGAGCCATGGGAACGCTGTATTCTTCTACAAAACTTGTAAATCCCAAAACCCTTAGCAGAACTGAGGGTTTTCTATTTAACAGAAACTGTCTTCCTGAGTAGGTATTTGTGGTTGTAAATAACAGACATTTTTTCCCAATTCACCAATGTAGAGGAGTGGCAACCAGTTCCAATATTACAAACAACAACAAAAAGATTTATAAGGAAAAACAGATGAGTTACTGGATCCAACTTATGCGTGACCTGTTCTGTGAGGCAGAGGCATAGAAACAGAGAACTAAAAATAAGCTTCTCAGAGAGAGGAAGAGTTAAGAAGGCAGAGTAGTAGGGGCCCCTATGCTTGTCTGATCCCTGGACCACAGCTAGGTAAATATCAAATTATTCTGAACACCCAAGAGATCGATCTGAGGACTGAGACGACAAACTGCACAACTAGAAGAAGAAAAGATGACACACTGTGGAAGGTAAGAGGTGCAGAGACGTGATTTGGGGAAAAAAGAATCACAGGTGCCGCAGAGGGGAGGGAGTCCTGATCACGGTGAGGGGAGAGAGAGAGAGAGAGCGAGAGCCAGAGAGAGAGAGCCAGAGAGAGAAGGAGAGAAAGCAGTACGCAAAGGATTGCATAAGAAAAGCTTTCACAGAAACCATTGAAAAAAATGAGAGGCTGATTACTGCAAACTTTTACAAGCAGTGGAGCTCAAAGTCTGTAGCTTGAGAAGTCTGTGCCATCATCAGGGTAGAGCAAGGGTGGGCGTGGCAGTGCTCCGGTGAAGAAGGAGGGCAGAGGCTCAGGAGTGGACAGTGTGGTCTGAGGATGCCCTGGGTCACACTGGGAGAGAACCAAGAGTTCCCCTTCTTGGAGTGCATTTGGGAGAGGTGGTGCTGCCCCTCAGGGGGCAAAAGAGCTGGCCAGCACCATTGAACTGCCCTGTGCATCAGCATATGAGCAGAGGCAGCTGCTGAGGGCAGCTAATGTGCATGTCAGCTTTTTGTTGTGCTTTGCCATGAACTTCAAACACCACCTGGATGGTCCTGTGGTTACCCTTCTGGGACAAACAGCCACAAAACCCTCCCCCAGATGAATAATGTCTGAATTCTACCGGGTCCCTAAAATTTGGAGTTTTGAAGCACAGCCAGTGCACCTGAGATAAAACACAGGAGCACTGCACTCCCAGGTGGGCACGTGGCTTGGACACAGGGTGAAGGCAGGGATCTGAGGGATGCCTGGGAAAAATGAGGGGAGTTTCTTTGCTCTTCTGTGAGGGCAGCAGCAGGTGCAAATTCCCCTCTCCAGGAATGAGTGCTGGCTGACATTTTTCGCTTCTCCCATCAGCAGGAATGGACTTCAGATGAGGCACGATGCCCACGTGGAGGCTTGAGCCTTGAGCCTTGAGCCTTGCTTACACCAAGCTCCATCTCCTGGCACTCTGCTGGTGCTTCTGATCTAGGGCAATTGTGCCGGAGGGCCAGAGCAGCAGCAGGTCCCTCCTCAGGAAGACCAGCACAAACACCCTGTACTCATCTCACCCATTGACTCAAGAGTGCTTCAAAGCTTCAGTTCTAGGGGAAATAGGATCTCACCTTTTTTAACAAGCGGATCAAAACACACCTAGTTAAAACTTGCCATGCACTAGACAAGGTCCAAACACTCCCCACTGCAGGTAAGAAGAAACTCTCAGGAGACTGACCTGAGGGAAAGAGCAGCCAGAACACAACAGCAGAGTGCACACTGCATACAGCAAAACACTTCCTGAAGGTCCAGGCTCTGGATAATATATGACCTCTTCTTAAAATAGTCATTACTCTCAGGAGCAGGAAACATAATGGATTATCCTAACACACAGAAGACAGACCTAGACAAAATGTCAAGATGGAGGAATTCATCCCCAAAGAAAGAATGAGAAGTGGTCATGACTAGGTTTCTAATCAAAACAGATATAAGTAATATGCCTGAATCAGAATTTAAAACAACAATCATGAGGATACTAAGCCAGTCTTCAGAAAAGCATAGAAGACCCTGGGAGGGGGGGCAGGGGAAGGTCTCTTACCACAGTGATGGAAGACCTAAAAAGTAGTCAGGCTGAAATAAAGAATGCTTGGGGCTCCTGGGTGGTTCAGTTGGTTGAGTGTCTGACTTCGGCTCATGTCATGATCTCACAGTTCGTGGGTTTGAGCCCTGCTTCGGGCTCTGTGCTGATGGAAAGAGAGAGAAAGGGTTTCCTAGACAAAGAAAAACTAAAGGAGTTTGTGACCACTAAAACAGCCCTGCAAGAAATGTTAAAGGGTGCTCTTTGAGTGGGAAAGAAAAACCAAAAGCAATAAAACTAGATAGGAATAGAGAACATCTCCAGAAACACTGACTTCATAGGTAGTACAGAGGCACTAAATTCATTTATATCAATAACCACTCTGAATGTAAATAGAGTAAATGCTCCAATCAAAAGACATAGGGTATCAGATTGTATTTAAAACAAAAACCAACTAGACCCATCTATATGCTGCCTACAAGAGACTCATTGTAGAACTAAAGACACCTGCAGATCGAACGTGGGGATGGAAACTATTTGTCATGCAATGGCTGTCAAAAGAGAGCCAGAGTAGCCATACTTATAACACACAAACTAGATTTTAAACCAAAGACTGTCACAAGAGACAGAGGGCACTATATCATAATAAAGGAGTTTATCCAACAAGAAGATCTAATGATTATAAATATTTGTGCCTCCAACTTGAACACCTAAATATACAAATCAGTTAATAACAAACATAAAGAAACTCATTGATAATAATACAAGAAGAGCAGGGGACTTTAACACACTCACTTACAGCAATGGTCAGACCGTCTCAGCAGAAAATCAACAAGGAAACAATTGCTTTGAATGACACAGTAGATTGGGGGTATTAGATATATTCAGAACATTTCATCCTAAAACAGCAGAATCCACATTCTTTTCGAGTGCACATGGAACGTTCGCCAGAATAGGTCACATACTGGGTGACAAATCAGGCCTCAACAAATTAAAAAAGAATGAGATAATACTATGCATATATCAAATGAAACTGGAATTTAGCTGCAAGAAAAAATTTAGAAAGACCATAAAAACATGGAAGTTAAAGAACATCCTGCTAAAGGATGAATGGGTTAGACAGAAAAGTAAAGAAGAAATAAAAAAATACATAGAAGCAAGTGAAAATAAAAATGTGACTATAAAAATAGTCACATTTGGGGTGCAGTGAAATCAGTCATAAGGGGAAAATATATTGCACTACAGGTCTACATCAAGAAGCAAATACACAACCCAATCTTACACCTAAAGGAGCTAGAAAAGGAACAGAAAATAAAGCCTAAAGCCAGCAGAAGGAAAATAAAGAATAAGGACCCAAATAAATAAAATCACAAATGAAAGAGGAGAAATTATAACTAATATGACAGAACTACAGACAACTATAATATTATGAAAAATCAGATGCCACTAAATTGAGCAATCTGGATGAAACGGACAAATTTCTAGAAACATACAAACTACCAAAACTGAAAAAGGAAGAAATAGAAAATTTTAACAGACCAATCATCAGCAAAGAAATTGAATCAGTAATCAAAACTCTCCCAATGAACAAAAGTCCAAGGCCACATGGCTTCCCAGGGGAATTTTACCAAACATTTAAAGAAGAGTTAATAACTATTCTTCTCAAACTGTTCCAAAAAATAAAACAGGAAGGAAGACCCAAACTCATCTATGAAGCCAGCATTATCTTGATCCCAAAACTAGACAAAGACCCCACTCTAAAGGAAAATTATAGGCCAATGTCCCTGATGAAGATGAATGCAAAAATTCTCAACAGGATACTAGCAAATTGAATCCAACCGTACATTAAAAGAGTTATTCACCATGATCAGATGGCATTTATTCCTGGGCTGCACAGATGGTTCAATATTCACAAATCCATCAACATGACACATTACATTAATAAAAGAAAGGATAAGTACCATAAGATACTGTCATTAGATGCAGAAAATGCATTTGACAAAATACAGCATCCATTCTTGTTAAGAATCCTCAGCAAACCAGGGATAGAGGGAACATACCTCAACATCATACAGGCCGTCTACAAAAGACCCACTGCTAATATCATTCTCAATGAGGAAAACTGAGAGCTTTTCTTCCATGGTCAGGAACATGGCAGCAAGGTCACTGTTACCATTGCTGTTCAACATAGCACTAGAAGTCATAGCCTCAGCAATCAGACAACAAAAAGAAATACATCCACATCAGCAAGGAAGAAGTCAAACTTTCACTCTTTGCAAATGACATGATACTCTATGGAGAAAACCTGAAAGTCTCCACTGAGAAATTTCTAGAACTGATATGTGAATTCAGCAAAGTCACAGGAAATGTATGGAAATCTGTTGCATTTTTTATACACCAATAATGAAGCAGCAGAAAGATAAATCAAGGAATGGATCCCATTTACAATTGCACCAACAACTGTAAGATACCTAGGAACAAACCAAACCAAAGAGGTAAAAGATCTGTACTCTGAAAACTTGTGAAAGAAATTGAAGAAGGATACAAAGAAATGGAAAAACATTCCATGCTCATGGATTGGAAGAACAAATATTGTTAAAATATCTATACTACCCAAAGCAATTTAAACATTTAATACAATCCTTATCAAAACATCACCAGCATTTTTCATAGAGCTAGAGCAAACAATCCTAAAGTTTGTATGGAATCACAAAAGTCCCTGAATAGCTAAAGCAATCTTGAAAAAGAAAAGCAAAGCTGGAAGCATCACATTTCTGGACTTCAAGCTATATTACAAAGTTGTAGCGATCAAGACAGTATGGTACTGGCACAAAAATAGATGCATAGATCAATGGAACAGAATAGAAAACCCAGAAACAGACCCACCACCATATGGCCAACTAATCTTTGACAAAACAGAAAGAATATCCAATGGCAAAAAGACAGTCTCTTTAACAAATGGCATTGGAAAAATTGGACAGCAACATGCAGAAGAATGAAACTGGACCACTTTCTTATACTATACAGAAAAATAAATTCAAAACGGATGAAAGACCTAAATGTGAGATAGGAAACCATCAAAATCCTAGAGGAGAATAGAGGCAGTAACGTCTTTGACCTTGGCCCTAGCAACTTCTTACTAGACAGGTCTCTAAAGACAAAGAAAATAAAAACAAATGAACTATTGGGACCTCATCAAGATAAAAAGCTTCTGAAGCAAAGGAAAAAAAATCAATACAAGTAAAAGTGGCCTACAGAATTTGAGAAGATATTTGCAAATGACATATCTGATAAAGGGTTGGTATTCAAAATCTATAAAGAACTTATCAACTCAACACCCAAAAAACAAATAATCCAATTAAGAAATGGGCGGAAGACATAGACACTTTTCTAAAGAAGACATCCAGATGGCTAATAAACACACGAAAAGATGCTCAACATCACTCCTCATCAGGGAAATACAGATCAAAACCACAGTAAGATAGCACCTCACACTTGTAAGAATGGCTAAAGTTAACAACATAGGAAACAACAGATGTTGGTGAGGATATGGGGAAAGAGGACCGGTTTTGCGCTGCAGATGGGAATGCAAACTGGTGCAGCCACTGTGGAAAACAATGTGGAGGTTCCTCAGAAAGTTAAAAACAGAACTATCCTACGACCCAGCAATTGCACTACTAGGTATTTACCCAAATGATAAAAAAATACTGATTTGAAGGAACACACGCACCCTGATGTTTACAGCAGCATTATCAACAATAGCCAAACGATGAGGATCCCAAATGTGCATCGGAATGGATACAGAAAATGTGGTGTGTGTGTGTGTGTGTGTGCATGTGTGTGTTTGTATACATACATACACAATGGAATATTACTCAGCCATCAAAAAGAATAAAATTATGCCATTTGCAATGACATGGATGGAGCTAGAACGTATTATTCTAGGTGAAATAAGTCAAAGACAAACGCCATATAATTTCACTCATATGGGGAATTTAAGAACAAAACAGATGAACATAGGGGAATGAAGGAAGAGAAGCAAACCACAAGAGGCTCTTAACTATAGAGAACAAACTGAGGATTGATGGAGGGAGGTGGCTGGGAGATGGGCTAAATGGTGATGGCCATTAAGGAGGACACTTGTTATCATGAGCCCTGGGTGTTACATGTAAGTGATGAATCACTAAATTCTACTTCTGAAACCAATATTACTCAATATGTTAACTAGAATTTAAATAACAACTTGAATCAAACCACAAAAATAAAAATAAGCCTCTCATTAGGTGTTCCAGATCTTTTGTAACCAGCCTACTTTGGACTTTTTTTCCACTGATCTTTCATCATTGCTCACCATCAATTCAATTGTCTAAGGAGCCAGGCAGGTTAGGAAAGGAGTAAAGAGGAAAACTAGAGAATGCACGTCTTGTCTAAAGGGACAATTTCTCCAGATGGGAATATGGGAACAATGTTGCTAGGTCTTCTGTGTTTTACAAAAGAATCTGGAGATTCCGATTTTATGTGAAATTTACTGATTAAGGATAGCCCAAACGAAATGCGTCGGGAGGGGGGTGTCATATTCAGATTGCAGCTACCACTGCTCCATGTTGTAGACTTCTCACTCTCTCTTTGCATGTTCTTTTCCCCCAACTAGAAATATTCCTTCTTCTGACAAACATCATGTCATACTTCAGGGCTCATTTCAAATGGCACTGTTTCTCTAGATCTTCTTATTTTCTCCTACAGCAGCTATTCCCACATAGATACAATTACTCCTTCTTTACAGTTATCCGAATTCTCTGCTTAAATACTTTTGAAATGTGTCATTGCTTTTGTCAGCTGGTCTACCCACCTTACTTTGCTACGCTATAAAAACTTCAAGGACAGGGGCTATGCTAACCATCTTTTTATCCTCTGGATCTGGTATAATGCTTAACACATAGTAAGCACTCAGTGTTTTTTGAACGGATGAGGGAAACAGATACGACTTTGGAATGTGAGACCTGAGGTCAGCTTTCTTTTCTGCTTAACTTTCATATATCTATGTGTTTTTGTTTTTGTTTTTTTACAGTTGATCACAATGCCTTGCCTTTTGGCAATTGTTACCCCTGACCCCTGGGGAAAAGCATAAAAATAGCAAATACAATCTATGTGGAAAAACTAGTGTGGAAAAACAGTTTACTAGTTGTGTTGAGCAAATGTCTGGGTTCTTTTGTTGAAGAGCTTATTTTTAAAGAGTACTGCACAGTCCATTGAGGGCAGTTGGGCAAGCGTTTGTTCTTGCCAGAGTGAAGGGGAATGTGTGAGTGAGGTTAAAGGACAGAACTGTCTAGACAGAGCCCAGGACTTCTCTCCAAAATGTGACTTAGAAAGAGCAACCTGGCTGCAATCTCAAATCTGTCTTGATAAGAGATTTAAAATCTAAGAAATAGAGAAGTAGTTCCCATAGAATGATGCCATTTAACTATCTGAGGGTTGAGTCTCCACAAGTTCATATAACATTACTTTTAGGAATTTGATTCTTAGTTTTAGGGTGGGAACGGTATTTTGGAAAAGAGAATTTGGAGAAAGAAAACTTAAAACCCCTATCTCCTCACTAACCTTCTGGAATAATTAGCTTTAATTTAAAAAAATCAGTAAGGATGAGATTTTATTTTAGTGGGATGATGTAGAATTAAGGTGTACACCAGGGTATTTTTTTTATAGGGGATATCATTTTTAAAATTAATATTTTTATGACTTTTTCTCCCAAGACTTGAAAATCTTAGGGCTCAGCTGCTTTAAGAACAAAACAAATGCACCCATTTGCATGTGCGTATCATGTTTTTATCTTGCCTATTATGTGCACAGGGAATTTCACTGTGTAATGAGCAAGAATTCCCTGACCAATGATGTGGATGTGGGGCTGGTGGAGGGCAAGTTTCTGCAGACTGAGGGTCATGAGAGTTACTATTTACTTTGGGAGAGTCTTTCCTGATTTGGCTTCCCCCACTTATCTACCCCCAACCCTCAGTCAGCTACGGCTCACCTTAAAATGGCATTCCTCAACCCTCCCTGCGCCCTGCCCGTCCCCCCCCACCCTCCATGACATGTTAGAGAGCCGCAGGGCTTTAGGTTTGTAAAGTGTGGTGAGGATGGAAAGTACCAAGGAGGAAGCTGTTAACACATTTTAGATGATACTGAATAGTATCAGTATGGATTACAGCTCAGGTAAAACTTCCCTGCCATTTGGCAGATGGAAGGGATTGTTAATTCCGTTCTCCATCCTGCTGGTTAAATATTTTTAGCTGGCTGTGAGAAAGTATAAATTCTCAGTTCATGTTTGAATAGAGAAGTGGGACATTTGTTATCTGGGAAAAGTACATGCAAGGATGACGGAGGGGTTGGGTTTGGCCAGCCATATTTGAATCTCAGAATTCACACTTAATTCACTTACCTCTTAAATGCCTCGTGTAGCATTCTTTAAACAACTTTATTTCATCCCTCTACCCCACGGTTTTCTCATGCCTCTCTGACCTCTTTCCTTTGCATTTGAACAAGTTGTGTGATGTGTGGATTATTGGTTCATACAGATGTTCAAGAAAAACCTTCATTTTCTTGAGATTAATTTTGAGTGTCATCTCATTGAGTGGGTGGGAAACTACAAAATATCATTGGAGTGCACACTATACAAGAAGAAGACACTCTGTTTGTTGATTACTTCTTCCCTAGTTTTTATCAGCTGAATTATTTTTTTTTAATGTTTATTCATTTTTGAGAGACAGAGACAGAGCATGAGTAGGGAGGGGCAGAGAGAGAGGGAGACAGAATCCAAAGTAGGCTCCAGGCTCTGAGCTGTTAGCACAGAGCTTGACATGGGGCTCGAACTCACTGACTGTGAGACCATGACCTGAGCTGAAGTTGGATGCTTGACCAACTGAACCACCCAGATGTCCCTGATTTTGTCTCACTATTAAGAAATTCATTAAGTAATTAACAGTGTTTTTTTAAAACAGAATGGCAGTGATGGGTGAATGATGATTGATAATGATGTTCAAGAGTAGAGTGAAATAGAGAATAAATGACCATCTGCAGAAGCATCCTGTAACTGTTTTTGTAGTCAATTCAATGGTCATCATAAAATTTATCTTTTATAGTTATTTATATTATGTTTGTGTCATCTTGTATATCCATCTTTCTTGGTCCATAAGAGCAGAGTCTAATCTATATCTTTCCACTGAACAGTACCTGGCATATAGTAGCAGAAATACTTGTTGAATAAATGTTTGTTGCAGTACCTGGAAGAAAATTAAATGAGACACTTTCTTGGATGCCTTTCACATCTGTGTCAGGGCTGATTTCCTTTTCCTTGTGGCCACACAAGTGGACAACATTCCCCATAACCTTTACTGGTGTGTGGTGCTAGGGGATGACATCTGACTGGTGGAATGGGGATAGGCCAGGTCCATCCAAACCTACTGTGGAACCTCGCATGCCCTTTCTTGCTTTTCTCATCTCCTGACCGCATGCAAAATAGCCCGTGACTAAGATGATGTGTAAGATGAGATGTGGCTTACAGTTTTGACTGCTGCCACAGGAACACATGATTACAACTGTAATAATTTCCCTAGCTTAAAAAGCAGTAACTTCACTAAAATTTCTTACTGGTGAAGTGAAATTGCTAAAAAAGTGATCTGTTCTCCAGATTCTCTTCTTTTTGACTGAGACTTTGTGATTTGATCAGACCAGACTGGGGGATTTGAGAGGGAGGTCCCAAGCCCGGGCTATTATGTCCCATTGTTTTACAAACTGGGCTCCCTGGTTTCTCTGGGGTTTTTTGTTACCTGCCTGGCTGAGTCTTCTGTGAAAATCTGGGAAGTTATGTCTAACCTCTAATAGCCACTCAGGCTCCTTCTCTTACTGCTTTTGGTTAAATCTTTGGAGAAAAGAGGGGAAAGAGCATTCTTCTGGTGCCATTTGCCAAGGGACTGCCATGTCCACTTTCACCGCTTATGGTAAAAAACATTTCTAAATCGGGTGCCTCACCCTCTAAGAGGGTGATTTGCTCAAGGGTGAAACCAGTAAAATGACAGCAAATTGTCAGGAAGCTAAAATTACAAAAGGAAAATGGACTTCAGTACATGTAATGGACACATGTATCGAGTGCTTATACAATGCCGTGCCCTGCTCCATGAACTTGGGAGATTTAAAGATCTATGAGACACAGCTGTAAAGCATTCTATAGTATCTTATTTTATAGTAGTATTTATTCAACCAGTTATGCTTACCAAGGTCAAGTTCAGAAAACAGGAAGAGAAAACTTGTATAGCCTGGTGGCTTGGTCATATGAGACACCCCCTGCCTCCCACCAAGATGGCCTTAGGGGTCTGCTTCACTTCTGTTTCTGTAATTGGGTCAAGGATCTGCTGCCACGTAGAGTATGGGGCCAAACCCTGGCCACTGCTTTGCTGTCTGAAACGTCTCATGCAAACTCGTGTGGTGTGATTATTGGGACATGTTGCCACTTTTTACTATTAATAGAGAAGAGAATCTATGGATGGAACAAAGTTTTGCACACAAAAATGGCTTACTTCATACTTTTTTATAATGCTATCAAAGGTTGTTAACTGTCATCCTATATGGTCCAACCAGAGTTTAAAAGGGCTAAGTTTCCTTTTGTGTGTTTTTTTTTAATTTTTTTTTTAATGTTTTATTTATTTCTAAGAGAGAGAGAGAGAGATTGAGAGAGAGAGAGAGAGACAGCGTGAGCAGGGGAGGGTCAGAGAGAGAGAGGGAGTCACAGACTCCGAAACAGGCTCCAGGCTCTGAGCTGGCAGTCAGCACAGAGCCCGATGTGGGGCTCGGACCCACGAACCGCGAGATCATGACCTAAGCGAAAGTTGGACGCTTAACCGACTAAGCCACCCAGACGCCCCTCCTTGTGTGTTTCAATGCTGCCTCAATCTAGGTTTCTGGGGGGGGGATGGTTTTACAGTGAAGAGTTTTCTGATCAATTGTTGGTAGCAATTGACAAGAGCCTGGGATAGGTGGAGATAATATATTTGCTGTCTCTGACCAGTCACTTGAAGACCTGATTAGCAACCATGGGACAGAAATGGCGCTCTAACAGAAGAATTGGTGCGGTTCTGTTTCTGTGTCCTCTGATCAGGGCCCCGTGGAATCTGGATGTCTGGAATAGAGACATTGCTTGAAACATACTGCACGGGTTTCCACTGTTTCCAAAGACGGAAGCTGGGAGGAACTTTGCAGAAGGCTTTCTGAGACTCATCTTGTTGTGTGGGTCAGTGCTTTTAGTTTTAAAATCTGTTAAATCTTGCTTTAAGCTTTTATTCTTGGAGCATTTCAGCTCTAGGGACGCCAGCATGCAACAAACTCCAAGCACCTGAAAAATCACCAGCGTCTCTTAGAATTGCCTTTTTCAGCATCTCTGGGAGCCTGTGATTATCCTCAATTACTTTCTCCTGTATCTTGCTGAAAACTCAGGGTATTCATATGTCAGAGCATTGAATTTGCTGGGGGAGAAGTGTGGTCCTGCTTTGCTAGAAAAAATCAGACCTAGAGACTTAATCATTAATATCTGAAAGCTTTCATCGGATGTAGGGACTGTCACGTCTATTGTAAACCTTCTGCAACAGGTTCCAACAAAGTGGTAGCAGAGGCATTGCTATGGTTCTGCTAGCTGGGGCTTTTCGTTCATGAAAGTTCTAGAAAAGGAGAGTCATCATCTTTGAGAGCTGATGCTCTTATTTTTTTTAAATTTCATTTATTTACTTATTTATTTATTTTTACCTTTGAGAGAGAGAGAGAGAGAGAGAGAGAGAGAGAGAGAGGATCTTAAGTAGGCTCCATGCTCTGCATGGGCTCAATCCCATGACCTTGGGATCATGACCTGAACCAAACTCAAGAGTTGGACTCTCAACCAAATGGGCCACTCAGATGCCCCATTACGGCTCTTATTTTAATTGCAACCTATGGTGAAGTGTGGGCCTTTTCTCAATGAGCACTTCTAACTCAGGCCAGGTCCATGAGGACACAAGAATTGCCAGAAAAAAATTACCCATGATTTCCTGGAAAAAGGGCAACTCTCTAGGTAAGAGCCCATGGGATCATGTTTGCAAAGCCAAATTGGTCTTTTTCATTCCTTCCTTGTTCCCTGTCAGGGGAAAGAAAACGATTAGGCAAGATTTGTTTCTTTTTCTTCTTTTAATTTTGTTCAGCATTAAAGGAGGGAACTTCATAAACATTGATTGTCATTTACAGAAGACATTCAGAAATCATGTGTGCATTATCAGGGAATGCTAACAGTATTCAACTAATAATTTACAGGACATAAAATAAGGACAAAAACCTATTACATTCTAAAGTAATATAAAACTCTTTTTTTTAATTGTTAGGGAGTGCTGTTTTATTCTAGTATATTTATAATAAAAAAAAAAACAACTCAATGCTTACTTCCTAAATGACTCAGGCTGCAGTTTTACTCACGTACACAGAAATTAGGGCTTATGGATTAAACAAGGAGAGAGAGATCAGAAAATTGTAGATTTTAAAACTCTATGTCACTGGGTTTATTTGTAGTTTGCCTCTTGCCTCTATAGGCCAATAATAATAATATATGGTAATAATGTAATTAAGCTCCAGAAAAATCAATGGTGACTATGGGAGGCATTATTCTTTTAAAAAAGTGTAATTATGACGCTTCGTAGAGTGAATACTCTTATTTTACACGTTTGGCAATGCAACTCTTGTGCCTTGCCAACAACGGTGTGCATGCTAACAAGAGATGCTAGCTGTACCTCACGGCTGCCCCTCAAGGTGCCATCCTGGTCAGTAGGTACAGCCTAGCCCCGGGCAGCCCCCGGTCCTACCCGCTGGAGGACTTGGGAGTCGTTCTTCACTGTAGATGTGCAGGTTGGAGCTAACATCAATATTAAATCTCTGAAGGTTGGAAGTATATGAAAATCATTTCTCTCAATCCTAAAAGCAGGGAAACATTGTCAGGGATTTAAAAAATATTGGAAAGTCTCATTTAAATCTAAATATCTTTTTTTATTATAAATTGATCATCATAAAATACTAGCCTTTTAAAGTCATATTTGGGATGCAGGAAAAGCATCAGGTTCATCGGACTTCCTCCTGCCTGTGTTGTTAGAGCTCCTGACATCTTCGATCTTCCTCCCTCTTGGGCTCTCCCCCACCCTCCCCCAGGTTCTTTACAACATTTATTTGGTGAAGGTCAGTTATGGCTTCAGCGAATGAGTGATCTGACCTCAGGCTACGAATAAGAAATCAACGTGTATAAAAATATTTTGTTCATCAGAAAGCAGAGTTTGTGTTCCTTCAGCTAGTCCATGCAGAAAGGATTTGGACAAAGCCATTTGCTACAAGAAAAGATGACTTACTCAGGCAATGTTTGTTTGTTTGTTTGTTTGTTTTTTTAAACTTTCCTTGTTCACATCATCTAGTTCAGAGAGCGTTTGCAGGTCTTAGGCCAATCTTCAGTACAAATTCTTTGGGGCACATTTAATCGACAGCCCTGTCCTTTTCTCAGCTGTATTACAAAAAGAAGTGTACACGTAACACCAATGGCCCGTCAAGATGCTTAACCTGTTTACAACCAGTTTCTGAGAAGTACATACACGCAGAAAGGAAGCAAGTACATATTTGCTCTTTGTTGGTTTTCCCCCTCTAAAAAAATTGTTACAAAGTCTTAAGCTTAAACAGAGACATAGAAAAATCAGTGTATTCACTGTCTCTGGTTATTTACAGCAAAAATTACAGAGACAGCATACATTGTATTAGACCTTCCACAAGCATATATTAAAAGTAATTACATTTGAAAAAATATTTTTATTTTTCCTCTACATTTCTACAATACATACTCAGTTTTCTGTGGGTGTGGTTTTCATTCTTGTGTGTGTGGTTCCTCAGATGGAGGAGACAGGACTGTGCTTGGATGTGGGGTCTGTAGCTTTCCAGACATACCTAATGTGTGTCATGACAGCGGCATGCAGATGTCCTCCGTCAGCCACCGCCAGAAGAGTATGGTTTCATGTGATGATCGTGCTGTCTGGGTGGGGTGTAGACACCCCATGCCTCCCTCAACCGGGGGCTTATCCAATTCTGGTAACCTTGTGCTTTAGTTTTGGCCATGAGAACAATCACTGAGCTGCTTTTGCTGACCCGCTGGAGGTCATGCTTACGGTCGTGCAGGAGGCAAAGATTACTATGGCCAATTCACTTCGAAGGGATCTCAGCAGCTTAGGCAAAAAGTGCACAGACAGACAACTTCCACCTGCTGCATAGGAATCCGAGGTCCCGCACTTCAGAACATAGACGACTACGTTATCATGACTATAGGCTAAATTCTGCAGGTACGACTAAGGGAAAAATGAACACTTGTCACAGATAGTGAAGCCACACATTTAAAGGAGACACACCGAGACTCAAAAACGGAAGAGTCGTGCATTTGATGTTCAGGAAAAAAGTGGCAAGAAATCTAACCACCTGGCTCTATGAAGCTAAGAGTTTGGGCAAGATAAATAGAAATATCCTTTGTATGCCATCATGAAATTGAACTGTTTTCATTTTTAGGCTCCTGTGTTTTCAACGGAACTCTTACTAGGTCCTCTGGGAGTGATAGTCAAATATGGAAACCAAATTGGGTATCAGTGGACAAGAGCTTTGCCCACCCCCACCCCGCACTCTAATTCATTCTGAGTCCTGTCTGGCCAGACTTGCTGCCAGGAAACCGGCCCCTAGATTCAACTTTGCGCTAAACCAGAGGTTGCAAACTGTGAACCCTTTTCTGCACAGAGATGTATTTGTTTGGTCTGCATTAAGCTCCGAATCCACTGACATCACTTATAAGTAGACAGGTTTTATAAGATTCAGACGCTTTAGCCACACTTGTGCTTTAGCCGACTCTCAGATGTCCCTTTTCAGATGGGACATTTCCTTGCCAGCTGGCCACTGGACTGCTTTCGCTCATTTGCATCAGCTCCCTGGCCCTTTTAGGCTTTTGAATGTTTAACCCTTGCTTTAGACTAACCTGTGCCTCTGGTCCTGAGACCTGGCCCCCCTGCCCCTCCAAAAAAATAGGTGGTCAACTCGTGTCTAAAGGCCCACGTGGTTTCCCATATCAAGTTGCCACTTTTATTAGCAGTTGGAAACAGAAGATTAAATACCACTTCGTCTAAAGCAGATGGTGGGCTTTTTTGTCTTCTTTATACAGGGGGCTTTGTGCAAAGTTTCACTACAGATGCATACTTTCAAGTTATTGCTGTTCTTACTGAATGGTGGCTCTGTCAGGACACAGACCCTCCTTGCCTGAATTTACTGCCAATTGTAGTAACTTCACTGGAAGTGAAAGTTTACAGAGAAAAGAGAGTCAGGAAAAAGTTATTTCTTCTCATTTCCAAAAGCAGTAGAATTTTCCCTTGCTTCCATAATAAATGGAAACAAAGAACATGGAACAGAACTGACATCGTTTGCATCTGACTGATGTTTCTGAAGAAAGCTGGTTTAGTTTCAGGTTGTCCTTGGGACGGAAGAATCGCTTTTGCATTCAAGCCTGGTACACTTGGGATTGTAGAGAGCGAGCGTGAGTTGACTAGCCATGTGCCTGGTTTTCTAGAATTCAGCTGGATCACTGTGAAGTTGCATGTTGAACAAGGCAGCTATGATAGGAAATGTACTCATGTCTCTCTGGCACCTCTTATTAATGTCCAGAGGTCACTGTGATTTAGGGTGTCACAGAGTCCGTCCAAGAAGTTGACTCACCCAAGAGACCACCACATTCTCTGATTATACCTACACAGTGGTCCTTTAATTCAGAGTCCTGAAGACCAGTATTTAAACAAGGGAAATCCAGAAAGGGTATGTTTGTAGAGTATACCTCTACCCTCAGCTTTTGGTCTCTGGGGAAAAAAGAGCCACAGAATAAGGGATACAAAGATCACCCAAGTCATGGACAGTAGGAGTTTGCGTGACATATTAAACCAAATTTGGAATCCCTTCTCCTCCTACATTCCCTCCAAAATCACAGATCACAGATACAGTGGAATTTGAATTCGCACAGCTTTATCTCCCTTGTCAGATTTAGGTAATGCCACTCAGACTACTTATTTTTCTTGCTTAAGACTTGTAGAGGAAGCTTGGGTCTGCTTGGAAGAGACATATTCCTATTAATAGGGTGGCTGGATTATTTGGCTCTTAGCAGATTTCAGAAAATGAGACTAAGTTGTCCATATTCGTGTGCAACTTTTCAACAAGTCCAAACAGTTAACAACACAAAAGTTACTGCCTCCTATTTTGAAAGCCTTGTCAGAGAGGTTCTCTCATCGGCATATTTAATTTGTGCCATTTACGTTTTGTTGTCATTTTCCTGTTTTTGCCCCTCCTTCTTTTTTTTTTTTGTTTTATTTTTTTAATGAAACATCCCTGAGTGGTTACAGTGCAATATCTGCGCCAAGCAGTGATTGTCATTTACGAAGCAGGAAATGAAACATACAGATCATGGATTCTTTCTTCCAGTGCCTATTTTACCATGAAGGTGTGGTGAATATTTGTGAGTCTTCGTAGGGAAGGGACAAAGATTGCATATGGTAAGGAAAGGCGTTCTTACCAAAGCTTCAAAACACCTTGAGATGTAGTCACAGGAGATGTTCAAAAGGCAGCTTTTAAAGGCATTTGTCATTACCACTGAAAATGTGACTCGGTGTGGTCTTTTAACAGATTTGGTGACTGTGGCGAAAGATGGAAATCTCTTTTCTCAGCCGAAGTGGGCTGAGCGTGTACTGGTTTCCACTGTTCTGTTCTGGTTCAGTCGCTAGCTGCTTCCTGTCCCCTGGCTTCAAAAGGTTCATGTCGTCCCAGTGAAATGCTTACACTACTAGAAATGACAAGCATTCAAATCCGGGACCTCCTGAGGCAAATGTGGGGAGCAATCCTTTTCCTACATCACCCATGGGACAAGGGAGGAAAAAATTCTCAGCCACTTCATCAACGGAGCCAATTTAAACCCTCTAAGGTAAATTGGAGGAAACAAATGATCCCCTTTGCAACTGAGCAAGAATTACAGGCAGACGATGGAAAACACTAGGCCAACAGAACAATGAAAACAAAGTTTGACATAAGTTCAAAGCTCAAAGGGAAACACCAAGTAGACACGTTGAGCATTGCCTATCACAAGCCAATCATAAAACATACACTGCATTTGGAAACGGCTTGGTTTAATTGAGCGCCTTCCATTACCCTGTTTTCCTAGCAATCAGTAAAGTAATCTTTCCATTAGAAGGAAATATGACTCTTGGAATTAATTCTTTATACAAAGAGCTAGCAGGAGTGACATTTACACCAAAAAGAACTGAGTCTCTACAGCCACATAACAAGCAGTCTGCAGCTGTCTTCTTAGACACCGAAGGTAATTTGGTTCAATGTAGTTAAATTAATTGAATATAACAGTAGTTGAGAAAGAGAGTCATTATTTTAAAGCCTTTTTGTTTTTCCCCATTGGTTTAGAATTCATCAATCATGAGGTGGAAAAAGGCTCTGTTTTCTAGAGAAAAGACTAGCACTACTGTCTGATCATCAACGAGGGGTTCCATGGCCTCGCGGAGAATGCTCTCAAGACCATGTAACTTCAGGAGAGCATCAGAGATTAAAGGGAAATCAAGGTTTCCACTGATGGAAACTTTCCCGAGCAGGTGTGTGTGTGTGTGTGTGTGTGTGTGTGTGTGTGTGTTTGATGAGGAGAAAAGGGCGGGTCCTCGGGAGCTGGCTGCTGGGCTATGCTCACAGGAGAGTGTGAATGTCATTGTCTTTTACACGAAGCTCTGCTCCCACTTCCTTTTTTAAAAACTCTTAATTTTGGATCAGCTAAGATCGAAGGCATAGGGCATCTGGAGCCCAGGCAGAACAAGCTGCTTGGGGTTTATGCTTTTCTGGTACTCGGTTTGCTTGGGGAGCAGGTAGAGAGGTGAGACTTCTACTAGGAAGTCTTAATTCTCCAAACCTCTTGTACTTTGTGCTTTTGACAAGTTGCTAAAATAAAAGAATCCCAGGCTAGACAGATGATCTAGTTGCAAACTGCATAGGAAATAGTTTTGGCTTTGGGGTGTATTCGTTCTATGGAATAACTCTGGTGCGGTTTTGTTATCTGTCGCGTTCTTGCTCTGTGTTTATAGCAGAGCACTTTGGAGTTGAGAGAAATCAGAGACCCCTTGCTAGAAGGACGTATCAAAGCCTGCCTCCCTCTTTATTGCTGTTTTTTCTAACACACGTAGCAAAGAGAATGAATATAAAGAACTATGTCTTTACTTTGTATAAGCTCTTTCTACCTCTTCGTTGCCAAAAAAAACCCCCTAAAAACACAAAAAATCAAACCAAAACAAAACAGGATAGAGAAAAAATGTCTACATGAAATGGCATCGGGGCCCTGGGTTCTGGTTTCCTCTGTGATTCTAATTTTATTAGGAAAAAAACTGCTGGTGGTCAGACCTACAGACTGTATTTCTCTGCTGACAACACGGTGAGCACCAAAATCTGTTTCTTTCCCCACCTGAAATCCAAAGAGAAAAAAAGTGTTTTATGTGTCCTGGTGAAAAATAGGAAATGGTGACTGTTTGGTCAAAAGAGTCCTGGACTCCACAATATTATCTGTGGCCGAATTCTTAAAACAGGAAAATGGCTCCAAATATTTCACCTTCCCCCCCTCCGATATTTACCATCCTGACAAGGCTTTGATGTCATTGATAGAAACAGAGTTCTTATACAGAGGCTGTGCATTATATTTATTCCTTTGTAGACGTATTTCTGAATTGGTACCATCCTGCCATTGACGATAGTAGAAGACTCTGGCTGGGAAAACAAAATCCTGATTGTCTAACATAAAGGTAACATATAACACAGAAGGTAAATAATATAAGAGAGCCTGACTGAACCTCCTTTGCTAGTAGGTATGGGATTTTAGGTCACAGTGCATGTGCATGTATAAGTAATAGTCATATATAATATTCTCAGATATTATATGCTTATTACATACATGCACAGTGCTTTCCAAGATAGCTACAAATTTACACATGCATCAGCTATCTAAAAACATAGAAATAGGTAAGCCTATTAAGTGGAATTTTCTTAAATTATATTTGAACAATTAACAGGAAAAGTAACCATGTAAAGTACCGCTCTGTTCTCATACCTATCTACAATAAAATTCTATAAACAGTTGTCTCCCAAAACATACCCGAATAAAATAAAATTAAAAAAAAAAAAAGATAACACCCAGTGTCCTATATTTGTATATTTATGGTCATTTCAAAAACAAACAAATAAAAGAGCCCCACTCAGGTGCATATTTACATTCTTCAAACTGTAGCGGTGAAGAAAAATAATTCTATTAAGTGCAGGACATTCCTAATGTTGCAGTAGTGACATTTTTCTTAAGTCTTCATGAACACATTGCTTTTGTCTTAACGGTGACGCATTCCATGACTAGGAGACAGTTCTCTCGATGCCTTCATTTGCAGACGGTGGCACAGTCAGGATTAAAGAGCTCCTTGTACAATGGAGGAAAGAGTGTATTCACTATGTCTGGATGTGATTGTTTAAATACCTGCAGCTTCTCCCCGTGCAAGTTGCAGACTGCCGTGATGGTTGGTATCTTGGCTATTAACTGCGGAGTCCGGAGATGGGGGATGGGGTGGGGGGAGGTGGGCAGGGAGGAGACAAAAGGGGGAAGCTCATTAGTGTTCTGCCTTCTGAACCAGGGTCCTTCCTGGTCTTCGATGAAGGAAGATGGTTTTGGGAAGAGATGTTCAGAAAGAAGGAAGGCTCACTTGCAGCTTCTCTTCTCAAAACAAAACAAAACGCACCCCTCAACCCCCTTGGGAAAATAGAGAAAGCAAGCCAGCAGGGCCAAGCTTCCTGAGTCACTGCTCTTAAATAAAGTGTGTATGGGAGGTAGTCGAGTTTAATCGATACGAGTGGGTGCTTTGCCGCCAGGCTGACTGAGTCAGAATCCTGGTTCCAAAATAGCTAAATGGCTGTGTGGCTGTGAAATACTCGGTCTCAGCTCTCTTATTTGTAAAATGGGCCTACTCATATTGTGTGCCCTGAGGGAATTCATATAAAAGTGGTAAGTACACTATAGGTGTGAAACACAATTGGTAGCTAATATTATCTATTATTTCCCCACAGAGTTTTAGGATATGAACATGAGATTCTCAGTTTTGGAAGGTGACGATGTTAAGAAAGGTAGGGCCTAAACTATACGAGATGGGATCCAGAATTATCAGGACTGCTTGGCTCACTAGCCTGCCTGAATCTTTCTAGCTCTTTCCCACTGAAATGCATAAAATGAATCCTATATTTAATCAAGAGAGAATTTTGGAGGCCCCTGGCACTTGCTTCCTTAAGGAGGCATTTACGAAACTCATGGGGAGAATATCCACTTACAATTGATGGGTTTTGATGTATATGTATTACGCAGGGTGTGATTTTTTTTTTAGTTCAAATACCCAGAAGACATTTTAAAATGTCCACAGTTTGAAAAATGCTATAAAGATCGCAGAAGATGAGCAGTTCTAGCTTTTCACATATTTAGAATTTAGGAACACGTAGAATTCATCATTTCATGTCAAAATTAGCTTAAAACCAAATATCACTGTGATCAAATTACTGTTGGAATCAGATACTGTGTTTTCGTATAGAGAACATTCGCAGAAAAGATAAGCCTGATAGTTTATATAGCTGACCAAAGGTACATTTGAAAGTGACGATAAAAATAAAATGAAATAAACCCCATCTAATCATCAATAGGCTCACTGTGCCCCCTTCCCTATTCTGTGATAAGAATCCATTTCAGCCTTTGAAGTAAAAGAGGAAACAGATAATTAGTTACTTTGTGGCTCTTCAAAATCAGAAATTTCCACATTCCTTAACTTTCCTTTTAACAACTCATGACTATATAACCACACTATGAGCAATTCAAAAATAGCATAAGGAATAGAGCTGTTGACATACTCTGTAAAGGGACCTAGAACACGTAAAGAAGTTTGGGGTGTAGACTTTCCATTTCCATGGCTATTTAATGATAGGGGTAGAAATAAGAAGTGTGAAATCTTGGTTTATAGAATGGACGTTAAATTTTCCACTGAGAATCAAGACTTTCTTTCTAACATTATGAGTTACCTAATCTTGTAGCAGACACTCTGCTAGACACCAAAATGCTCAAGGCAGTATGGTTCTTTGCTTCCAGCCAGCGTGTGGAGACAGATGTGAATAATGTTACCACGCAGTCAAAAGCAGACTGAAAACCTGCGGCAGGTGCCATGCAGGAATGATGTGGAAGTGGTAGATAACTGGATGTTCTGACTTCTTCTGTCAGGCCAGGGAAGGCTTCCCTGAGAAAGTGCCACTTAAGCTGAGCTCTGAAGGAAGAGCAAGAGTCAAATAGACGTTGGAGTGCATGATATGCCGCAGGGCCAGGCCTAAAGATGCTGCGGCGCTTAGCACGCTGGGAGAATTGAGCAGTATGGATGAGCAGGTTTGAAGGAAAAGCTGGAGAGATGGACATGACCAGAATATGCAAGTCGATGTTAAAGCTCTTTGGAAGGGTTTTCAGCAGGCAAGAAAGATGATCAGAACACACTGTGAAAGAGTCACTTTGGGTCCAGGGTAGGAAATGGTGTCTTTTCCGTATTTTCATAGGTAGAGATTATACCAGTGTCCACTTAGCTAAAGTCCCTTGGGAAATTATTCAAGCTCTCTCAACCAGCTGGTTCACACAGACGGAGACACAACAATTGGGAACACTTCGTATACATTATAGTCTCCCTGACATAGCTATTGAATGCAGAGAGGCTTTGAAAGCTTTCTATAATCATCTGCAGTTGAACTGATGATATGCAGAGCTCCTGAAACTTCCAGATGCGATTCTATATTGATTGTCAACCTCGACTCTGCATAAGAATCACTGGGGTGCTTCCTAAAAATGCAGATTCCTGGGATCTACTCCTAGGGATTCTATTTCTGTAAGTCTAGGTGGAGCTGAGACTCCATGTTTGAAACAAACATCCTCTCGGATGCTGATGGACTGGGTCCATGGAATGGACATTAAAAAACACTATTATAGGTATTTCTGGGGGACTCAGTCGGTTATGCATCTGGCTCTTGGTTTTGGCTCGGGTCATGATCTCACAGTTTCATGAGTTCGAGCCCCGTGTGGGGCTCTGTGCTGGCAGCATGGAGCCTGCTTGGGATTCTTTCTCTCACTCTCCCTCTCTGCCCCTCCCCCACTTTCCCTGTCTCTGTCTCTCTCAAAATAAATAAACTTAAAAAGAACTATTACAAAGGTTGAAATCTTATAAATTTACAACTAGTTTTCAAAATTGAAAAATAAATTCTGTATCAAATTTGAAACAGTCCTGGGAGCCAGGTGGAAAGTTAGCTCCTTTTCAGGAGACAGAGGCAGAATCATTCCCAGAGAGGGGAGGTTCCGTTTGCCTAGCTCTGTTAGTTTGTTGGGCGACTAGTAATGGGATTCCCTGAGTTCCCTATGACACACAAATACAACATAGAGATTAGCCTAGTGATTAAAAAACAAAAACAAAAACAAAAACAAAAGCTATCGGTTTGAAAACCTGACTGTTGGATTTGAATCTTGGACCTGCTATTTACAGCTGTGTGATCTTGGACGAGTCAGTTATCTTCTCAGCTATTTGAGCCATCAGATGGTCTCTACCTCAGAGGATTGTTGTGAGGGTTACCTGGGTCAACACAAACTGTCTATAGCAGTGCCTGGCACATGGTGGCCATATACGTATTAGGTGTGATGTTTCCATTCCCACATAATGCTTCCTTCCAAGAGAGGAATAGTCGAGGTTATGCTTGATCAGGGGCAAGAACCCAACTTAACTCTTAATCAAGCACCGAACATTGAGTCATGTATTACTGTATGGGGAAATCAGCCATTTACTTTTGTTGAAATGAAAAGACAACATCATACTGATGATCATTTTATTGTAGCAATTAAAATAACTTGCTCATTTAATAAACTATGGCGTATAACGTAGGATCCTATATAATTCTCAAAACATTTTTTTTTCCTTCAGTGAAGGGGAGGTATGAGAAATTAAATGCATAAGAGGATGACCCTTCTATAGTTGCTCATTTGCATTGGAAATATTTAGCCATGTGTTTGGCCTGGAAAAGTGAATATGGACTCTTCGCTTCCTTCCTGCTCCAAATGGGGTGTAAGAAATGTCTGGTCTGGGTTCTAGTTCTTCCCTCTTTTATGGGAACTGGATCTTGTCCCTGCTGCTCATCTGTATAATGGGCCAGATGGTGAGAATAACTTTTTGTTAAGGGCAGTGGGGCTGCTTGAGCAAAGAGCTTCCCTAACCTGCATGCTCTTGGAAGAGGCTGTTTTAAAGGCATCTAATCAGCTGTGGAAATAGAATTGCTTACAGGGGCATCCATCACTCCAGAGGCACGAAGGGCCAGGAGGCCACGTGGATACAGCAGCAGCACTTGTCAGAGCCCAGAAGGGCCTGGTGCAGGAAGCAGCAGGCAGTCACTTACTGCTCATTAATATTATGTACCGCAGCTGGGGAACCCCCATTTCAAAGGGAGCTTAGAGCAGCCTCAGCAGCAGTTAATGGCTCAACAACTTTTTAAACAGCCGGGGAGGTGATCCAGAAGCATTTGGAGATGGAGGGGGTAGTCAGTTTCAAATCATCATGAAATGTCTTCATGTTTAAATAATTCCCATAGCAGGGGTAGAAAGAGGGTCTAGAAAAAGGCATTTCTACACGCATCTCTGTCTTATGACCAAGCTTTTCCTATAGGAAAGAAGCTTTAGCTTATACCTACAGGGATCTACAAGAAGAAAAATCAGCTGTTGGAGAAGAGAGAATAATCCTATGCTTCTTTCCAGGGAGTGGTTTTATCAGAAAATCCACAATTTTATAACCAGTACGTTGGATGTGGAAAAATGGAACATGCAGAGGCTAAAACTAGTGACTTTGTTCATATGGGCTTCCCGGCCTTCGAGATGCCCTCCAACCTGAAGCAGGAAGCCAACAGTGGTTTGACCAAAGGGGGAGAAACTTCAGAAGCCCTGATAAACACAGGGCATATCAAGCGAGGCTAAATATGTCCATCTCACTTGCCCATTTGCTTTTCTTTAGTTTTTATTTTGCTATTTCTGTATTTTCTTTACGTTTAGCTAGACCTAGACACATGGATTAGATTGGCATAGCGAATTTGAGATATGTGTCGGGTCGTAAGCTCTCCTTGCCCGTCCTCACCCCATCCTTGGCATCCATGTTGAACTGGCCAACTAAAGTGGCAGCGGACACTGATTCAGCTGCGGTTGGAACCTGGAATTGGACTGAGAGCCAGCAATGCACTTTCTAAATGTAGCAGACACTTCAAGTGAGAGAATACGCCGAGAGCTAGCTGTATTTCACCGTGAGGACCAGGGAAGCAGACTCAGCTGGTAGTCAGGGAGAGAGAAGAATGAAGCTTTTTGATTCCTTGTTCCAGTGCCTCCCGGAATGGTGGCTGAGTTCTTATCCTTAGGTTCCACGAGATAGATCTATTATTTTTTCCTTATTGCTTATGCTAGTGTGAGTTGGTTCCTATTACTTGTTCTCAAAGACTTCTAATGAATATGTCAACTTCCAACTTGATGGGTGAGGAGTTGCATTAAGACCTCTCTTTTTATTCACAGACCATTCGTCTAATGGAGAACCCCTGGAATTTCTGGGTGTTAGACATGTAGCGTATGCCAGCAAACTCTGAGACTCTGAAATGGACCAAAATAATCTGATCCTTCACAGGAATTCTGCAAGGAAACTGCTCAAGACCAACACCATGTGTTATCACCATTTTCTCCCTGGCATCTGGCACAGAGAACATACTCATAATAAACATACGTTGAAGTGGAAAACTACCCCAGAAGAAAGCTATGGATTCGGAATTTAAAATCTTGAATGACATGCTGAATTGTTTTCTATAGTTTTGCCTATTCTTGGGTTATTTTCAAGCACAAATACCATTGTGAGGAAGCCGGAGAAGCTTAAATAGGGCTTCTGGGGTGCCTGGTTTCACCCCAGCAGTGGTTACGTGGCTGTTTGCTTTGTGAACATTCATTGGGCTATCTACTTATCATTTAAGAGCTTTTCAGCATGTGTTATACTTTAAAAAACATGGAAAACATTTTTAATATTTATTTCTGAGCAAGAGAGAAAGAAAAGAGCAGGGGAGGGGCAGAGATAGAGGGAGAGAGCAAGCATGTACTGTCAGTGCAGAGCCCAACATGGAGTTCAGTCCCACAAACCATGAGATCATGACCTGAGCTGAAATCAAGAGTTGAACGCTTAACTGAGTGAGCCACCCAGGCACCCAAGAAAGCATAGGAATTCTGAAGTATGAAACAAATTCCTAGCCAAATAGAAAGAGGAATGAAGAGGCTCATCATTTGGGTAGGGGCTCCTTAAGTGCTTGCTGGACAGACTGCTCTTAAAGATTAAATTGACCCCAAATCCCTAAAGCCACCTATTAAGAATTCTAGTATAATAGCTAGTGTCTTGAAAGAAGAAAGCAGGCTGTAGATATAAACATTCCATTATCAGCCAGCATCTAGCCTATTTTGACCTCATTGAGAAAGCACCAAAGATCAATGTAAGTGACCCGTGCAGTTTTCATTCATCTCCCAGTCAGGATTTGCTTCATAGACTCTATCTGTGAATCAAGGTGGTTGTTTTGATTCTAAATATAAATCAAAAGCACACCATTAACGTGAGAGTGACCAGGAATGATTTCTTTCAGGTAAAATTTCAATTTATTAACATGTGAAACAGGGCTGTCTAAGCCTTCCATCCTGTAAGATTTTATTTAATACCTTGGTTCCGTTATAGCAGAAAGAGAAGCTTCCCTCTCTATGTTGACAACACAGTTTTGCTGCTGTTAACGCTAGAAAGAGACTTAAGAATTAAGATGTTAGTGTATCTGTTGGCTTCTACCTCTCACAGCTCAACCCATCACAGTTCTCTCTGGGAAGGCTAGAGCCTTCCAGATCTGAGAAAATGAACCTCAAAGAAACAGATTTTACATGGTGCAACCATTCTTCTTGTTCAGGACAATCTCTTTCCACAGTTGACCTGCGCGCTCTACTGTGTTTTCATTAACACGGTGCAAACTTAGATTACTACATTATAGCTTGAAGGGATGTGGTGGGACATCTTCACTGGCAGCAAAGGCTTAGAAAGAGTGACTGGAAGAGAGAAAGCCACAGAGGACAGGTAAGAACTTCTTGGCTATCCAAGAATAGGAGGGAAGAGACGAGCGAGAGACATTCTGAGCTTTAGCATAATAACTAGACTCTTCCATATTCTAGAAGAATTAGGAGTTCCGTTAGCACAGAGCTGTATGTTTAAAAAAAAAAAAACCCAGAAGGGTAGTGTGGCCCATCTATAGTGCATGACAAAGGACAAGGAATTGAACGCTGTTTGGAGAAGTGAATTGAAGGCACGGTACTCGCTGAAGTTGTGGTAAAATAAAACGGCACTCCCTCTCATCTCTGCCTGTGGTGAGATGAGCGAGCTTGGGGGTCGACTTACCCCGGGGAGCTCTCCATGCTTTGCCATCGGACATGTGTTGTTATGGAGTTTCTTTTAAACTTCTTGGGCAAGAACATACCTTGAGGAGTGTTGCATGTCTTTCCAGTAGTGCTACGAAAAGTAAATATACTACCTAATAATATTTGACAACTCTGATTATCCAGGAGACTCAACAGTAGGGGCTGGGCTGGAGAAGACTTTATCAAACAAGACTCCAGCTATGGCCCTGACCCAGAGGCTGCACTTAGCTTAGGGCTGGGATGTGAGTAGGTCATCCAGATCCAAGCTCTGCCTTTGGCCATGCGTGTGCTGCCACAATCTGGCTCGAACTAGTTTGGTTCCTTTTTCTCCTTCACCCTCTGTCCTCTGGTCTGAGCAAAGAGGAATGGCAGATTTAATGACTTGTAATAACGGAAGCCCAGGGGCCAGAGAATGGAATTGTCACCAGTCTGCAGTTCAAATAGTCACTGCACCCTGGTGGACATGGTGGTCTTAGTTGAGTGGAGAGAGCGCACCATAGGAACAGGAAATCCCCCACAGCAGTCCTTTCCCAGGAAGTAAACATCTCAGACTGAGTCACCACAGCACCCAAAGCACAAGGTGATGGAGCCCGGGTTGAAGGCCTGACAGGAATGCTGAGCGCTGGCCGTGGGCTTCATAAACATTGTGCACTTTGCAGCTCTGGGGCCAGAATATCATCCTAAGCTAAATCACTGTAGCTTTAAGACCTTGAAGCTTCAAGACTTGGTGAAATCAGGGGCGCCTGGGTGGCTCAGCTGGTTAAGCCTGCGACTTCAGCACAGGTCATGATCTCACGGTTCATGGGTTCGAGCCCCGCGTCGGGCTCTGTGCTGACAGCTAGCTCAGAGCCTGGAGCCTGTTTCAGATTCTGTGTCTTCCTCTCTCTCTGACCCTCCACTGCTCATGCTGTCTCTCTCTCTCTCTCAGAAATAAATAAAACATTAAAAACATTAAAAAAATACTTGGTGAAATCAGTCTATTTCTTTATTAACTGTAACGGCTGAACTTCTAAAAAGTCCTTAAAATGAATATACTGCACTGAGTATTGGAGGATGAAAGAAGATGTCAGGAGCAAGCTTTGTTTTTTCTCTTTTGGAGTCAAAGAACATTCTATAGAAGGGACCTTAATGACCATCCAGTCCAACCTACTCATTTCCTAGACAGGGAAAGTGAAACTCAGAGAACAGATGGAGCTTAAAAATATACATGTTGTGGGTTTTTTTAAAAAAAAATTATTTTTATGAGCTTAGTGAAAGTGACCAGTGTCATCTTGTTTCCTGGCTTTTCAAATCCAGGAACCAGACAGATCTATTATTCATAGTTCAAACATACCTTATACTTTCTTACTTCTTGTCATTTCCCCCATCACTTAGAATGCCAAACTCCATCTCCTCAACCTCCAACTTCCATTTTTGAAAAATGTTTATTTATTTATTTTGAGAGACAGAGAGAGAGAGAGAGGAAGCATGAGCAGGGGAGGGGCAGAGACAGGGAGCTGTCAGCCCACAGCCCAATGTGGGGCTCCATCCCACAAACCATGAGCCGAAATCAAGAGCTGGATGCTTAACCAACTGAGCCACCCAGGCGCCCCCAACTTCCATTTTTTTGTTTTCATCCATTAGTGATTAACTCAAAAATACCACCTTTCCAATAAAAATTTCCCTGCCAAAATAGAATTTCTTCCGTCCACAACTACCACAATAACACTTACACACCATACCTATTATGGATGTGCAACTTGCTTGTACTTAGTATCATTTAGTCCTCACAGTAACCACATAACCTGGACACTATCCTTTGTCACATTTTACAAATGAGGAAATTGAGGCCCAGAGAAGTTAAGCCACTTTTTTCAGGGTCATTCAGCCAGGAAGTGGTTCTGATGGTTTATTATAAATATGTTACATACAATCATTATGCTGATAAGGAAAGGAAACTAGTTCTTTAAAAGGTTTTTTAAAAATACAAACAAACAAAATGAATATTATATTGGGATTGAAATCTTCTAGTGAATGGATACAGAATTCCTGAATTTTCATACCGTCTCTAGGTCCAAGTTTGGTCAAAAGTATAAGGCACTGCTACTTGAAGTGTAATTTCAGGAAGTGAGCATGGCGGAAGTATGGTGGAGACTGTTCTTTCAGGATGAAGTCCCATGACTGTGTCTGAGTCCTGCCCCTCTCACCTGACGTCCCTTACATTCCTTCAGGGGCAAAGGTCGGCGCTATAAATAGTCTTTGCACATCACACAGAAGGCAGATCTACCTCAACTACCGCAGATTTAACCCGAGCCCTTGGACTTGAATACCACACTTGGGTATGTGCACATTTTTCTAGAGATGGGTTTCATGGTATTTGCCAGACTCCCCAAGGGGTCTACACATAACAAATATTAAGAATGGTTGGCACTGTTACGGAGGCACAGTAGAGGCGGAAGAGCCCCATGGCTATGAAGGCAGAAGGAGCATTTCTGAAAAGATGAGCTCTGGGGTAGGATAGAATAGTTTCTCTCGGATACAAACAAGATGATTTCTTTTAGTGGGCATGATGAGAGGGCGTGCCTGTACGTCAATGGCACTGTCGTCCTCATAGGGTTAAAGCCATCAGGAACTTAAGACACTGACCCATCCCTCCCTCCACCCCCAGCACTTGACAGTTGAGGAATCCGAGACGTAGGCAAATAGACCGACTCAGCCAAAGCCACAGAGTTCAGGGCTGGGCTAAGCTGGAGTCCAGTGCTCATTCTATTTCCTGGACCTTCCACCTGCGCTCACAGAGCATCCTGTTAAAATGCTGATTTACAAGCAAGGGGCCACACAAAAACCCCATATCCACACATGACCTGTGGAAGCAATGTTTTGTCATTTGGCTCTAGTGAATTTTATACAAGAAACAATCCTCTCCGAACTCGTTTTCTCTGCTCTCCAGTTTTACAACATTTTATAAGAATAGGACTGAACTGTGTACTTTACCCATGAAAGATGGAGAATGGAGAGTTAAGGTGACCCACCGTCAGTGTTTTATTTTTATTTTTTCTTGCCATTAAATATCTTTCATTTTCAATTTCTCTGTCTCATTTCTACAGCAAATACCTCCGATTGCCACCTAGAGGACCCCAGGAGGTAGAAAATGGGGCAAGCATGAGAATTTACGCACTGTAATATCTCATTTAAGTCTCAAAACATATGTACACAAGCAAAACATGATAATCTTCATATCAAGACCTTAATTTTAAGATGGCAGATCTTAAAGGAGGTCTTTGGGACATCCCACATGCAGGAAACACCCCCCTCCATTAATTGGCCAGATGTATTTACGGTATACTCTGCAGAGCAATTATAGAAACAGATGCACATATTTCTATAACCATCTTTTCTGCCCAGTATATCCAAAAGCATGTAGAAGTTTTGCTTTACATCTGGAGAAAACAGAGGTGCAGAGAGCAGATGATTTGTCCTTGCCCACACAAAAAGTAGAAAGTTCTACCAAAGGTAACTATCACTCTACAGTGTAAAAATGAAGCGTTCACTTTTAATAAAACGTTACCATAATGAAACAGCATATTTAATTCATAGAGGGTTTTTTAAATAAGCATCTCTGTATCTGTGAAGTCGTATCTGATAATATCTCAGATAGTCTTCCCCTCCTTTTTTTAAAAAAAATAAAGAACTTTAAGAGCAAAGTGGGAGGGTTTTACTGTTTATAAATATAGACTAGGATTCCTATCATCTTTAACCACGAATATTCTCCCATTTCCTAGTAGCTTACCCTCTAAACAAGTCCAGTTCTTAAGAAATCAAAGATACTTTAAGATCTAAAATAATGCTGAGCGTCAATCATTAGAAAAATTACTTCTTCCTCTTATGAGAATTCTACT
This sequence comes from Crocuta crocuta, assembly GCF_008692635.1. Classification (NCBI taxonomy): domain Eukaryota; kingdom Metazoa; phylum Chordata; class Mammalia; order Carnivora; family Hyaenidae; genus Crocuta; species Crocuta crocuta. The sequence goes on from NW_027529428.1 coordinate 6,503,164, forward strand.
CCGGTAAACATCTCTTCTCAGTACTCTTCTTAAAGATCACTATTGGTAATTGAGCTGAACCAAGAAATTGGTGGCAGGTTGTATGGATTTTGCCCCTGGGATCCTTTACCATTCTGAAGGGACCCCAGGGCAAATCTTGTGTGAAAAGATTAGGACTGAAGGATAAGTGACAAGTACTCAGTCTAGTCTTCGACTCTGGGAAGGACTCTGATTTACAAGACACCTGAGAGGAAAGCAAAAAGTATCTACTAGAATCTGACCAATGCCAGGGAGCTCACTACCTCACCGTGGTGTACCCCTCTCATCAGCAATTTTTATCATTAAATTTTTTTTTAAACGTTATTTATAAGAGAGAGAGACAGAGTGCGAGAAGGGGAGGGGCAGAGGGAGAGGGAGACGCAGAATCTGAAGCAGGCTCTAGGATCTGAGCTGTCAGCACAGAGCCTGACACAGGGGCTCAAACTCAGGAACCGCAAGATCATGACCTGAGCCAATCCCGACCGCTTAACCGACTGAGTCACCCAGGCGCCCCTCTTATCATTTTATAGTTTTCTGATTTTGAATAAAAATCTACTTGCTCTTCACTTTGGCCCACATCTGACTTCTGAAGTGACACGAAGTCTCCTCCTTCATCCCATGTCATTTCTGAGGGCTTGATCCCTTGCCTCATGCTTTTGTTCTTCAGGTAAAACATTCCCGGTTTCTTTGCTTTGTCTTTCTATGCTTGGGGTTCAGATCCATCACTATCATCCTTCCCTAAGAAAGTCATTCTCCTTTCAATCTGTGATAATTTACAAGTCTCCCTTTTAAAATGGGCACCTCAATGTTTATGCATCTTTGGTAACTTCCAGAAATTGTTGCTACTGAGAAATGCCCTTGCTTTATAACTTGCCCTTTTTGGTCACTGTGCTTCCTTTGATGACCACAGGCCTATGATCTGAGGACCTACCTTGGCCAAGGTCTCATCATCCAGGTGATTCTTCTGAATCACATGTTGAAGTGCAAAATAAATTTTTTCCTGAAGCTTCTGGACCTTCCTTGGTTCTATCAGCCAGGCTCGGTCTGACAAAGGAAAAGAATTAGGTAAGAGGGGAGTGGATGTGACTTTTCCTCTACATACATGAGTGCTTAGTTTCAGTTTACATAAACCATCCATATTTTATAAAAAATACCCTGATGACAGTAATGCCAGATACAGTGACATAGGAAATGAGAATGGAAGTAAGGACCCAACGGTTCTAAAAAACACCAGTATGTTTTTTATTGTCTGTGACAATTTATCTCTCTCACTCTTTTGGGGGAACATATCCTTAGATTCTTTCAAAGTAGAGGTTAATGACTTGTGAAGAAAATGAATTATAGAAGCAAGAAAATCTACTGCACAGGAATATTTTTGGTATTCAACACTCCCCTTCCCTTTTAAATTTGTGCTATAATTCATAGAATACACATGTATCAGTTTCAAACATGGAAGCCCCCCAATTTAATTAAGCTCTTTTTCTACATGGAATTTTAAAATGGTGGATAAGATAATTCATCTTTTCCTTTCTCCCATCCCACATTCTTTTCTCTTTTCCTTCCTCCCTCTCTTCACTCCCTCCCACCCACTCTCCTTCCTTCCTTTCTTCCTAGAAGCTTTATACACCATGATGACTAAATTCAGCCCGGCACCAATGCCTCAGGTTGGAGCTTCAATGAAGAGACATCTAGAGGCTCCAAATGCTGAACAAATACTCATGGAAAAGAACTTGGAAATGATCCATCTGAACACAGTTCAGGTCAGGTGAGAAACTCAATTCTGTAATCCTAGACAGGGTAAGGACAAGTCCAGCCAACAGTTAAGCAAACCCTTACGTAAGGGAGCACAAAAGCCCTCAGTGACAATTGTCAATCAGAATAAATTAGGCTTCCCTCCCTCTCCCTTCCCTAAACTATGTGGAGCTGAACAGAGAGCGGCTATTAGGGCAAGAACTGGGGAAAGGGTGGGGTCTGGCACGAGATAGAGCGGGGCATCTATCCGTCTTTCCTCTCTTATGGAATATGGCATTAGGCCAGGGTGGCAGATGAGGTATTTGAGAGGTGCAGAAGCCTCTTAGGTGAGTCTGCTACCAGGGCTGGAAGATTTTCCACTAGGTAGAATAAGAAATGTCCCGTCTCCACACTCAGCAGAATTTGATGTCTATCGTGTGTTCTTTTTGGAAAAAGGCTCATAGTCCAACTGAGTTCTGACCCATAAGCAACAGGCTTGCCTTACGTCTCGGGCAGTTATCTTCATGGACTATTTAGGTTTGATATACTATGTCTTAAGTGTTTGCTGCTAGGAATTTCCTGGCTTATTACAAACCTATCTAACAAGGACAGTGGACTTTTGCAACATGTTCTTCGAGTAACCAGGAACCTGAATGAAGCTGCCTCCCTCATCCCAAAGCCACAGGCTTGGAGTGAGTCTTCCATTGAACTATATCCCATAGAAACAGTCAAATGCAACGAGAAAATGACAGCAAGGAAAATTATTTGGCATGCGGTTGCTAGCCGAAATAAATCTTTCTTGTCATTTCCCCCATTTATCTGTATACTTTCAGGCCTGGGAAACTTGGTAGGGTTCAAAAAAAAAAAAAAAAAAAGGGAAACCAAAAGAGGCCTAGAAGAACAGCTTGATTGTAGACAGAGCCACAAAAGAAACTGTTAGAGATAACATGCCAAGTGATAATTTCCATTTTTGATAATGTGGTTAAATAAAAAACAGAAGCAAATGTAAAAAAAAATCTTCAGAACACTTAAAAATAAACAGATCAAGCCTCACTGATAGGAAGTGTAGAAGCTGGTATTATTGGTAGACCTCACCAGAGTAACATGCCAATGTGGACCATCACAGGTAAGGTTCATTTCTTCCAGCCCCACAGAAAACTATGTTAAGGTATAAGAAGGGATCTCATCTCTGAGATGAAGTTTATAGAAAGAACGAGGCTCTTGGCTATAAACCTTATTAGGAATGTGTTCCAATAGAGAACTGTAAATGGTACTGCCAAATCTAACCGAGCAGACAGCTGAGAGACTCCGAGTTCTCATCCTGGCTGAAGTAGGAGCCATGTATTTATTAGGAATCTACACATTTTTGAGCTGGTGTATACTTTTTTTTTTAAGTATTTTTATTTATTTCTAGGAGAGAGAGAGAGACAGCGTGAGCAGGGGAGGGTCAGAGAGAGAGGGAGATACAGACTCTGAAACAGGCTCCAGGCTCTGAGCTGGCAGTCAGCACAGAGCCCGACGCGGGGCTCGAACCCACGAACTGCGAGATCATGACCTAAGCGAAAGTCGGATGCTTAACCGACTAAGCCACCCAGGCGCCCCTCGAGCTGGTGTATACTTTTAAATAGCATTTCAATTGCTATGGTTCTATGTGGTCTAAAGATGTCACCCCTTACCTTCTTTGAAAAGTTTGGTATGTTATTGCATTTTAGAGCTAGGTAGGCATGATCTTTATTATAATGAAGTCCAGCCCTATGACTTGATAGGTGAGGAAACAGAGGGTCTAAGGGGTCAAGCGTTTAGGGTCTCAGAGATAAATGATGACAGATCCCCATTCTAGAATGTCTACTGCCATGTCAGAGATGCTTCCTTTTCCAGTCTTTTTTTTTTTTTTAATGTTTTATTTATTTTTAGGAGAGAGAGAGAGAGACAGCGTGAGCAGGGGAGGGTCAGAGAGAGAGGGAGTCACAGGCTGAAACAGGCTCCAGGCTCTGAGCTGGCAGTCAGCACAGAGCCCGACGCGGGGCTCGAACCCACGAACTGCGAGATCATGACCCAAGCAAAAGTCGGACGCTTAACCGACTAAGCCACCCAGGCGCCCCTCCTTTTCCAGTCTTTAGATGGAGTCATTTTCCTCTCTGTTGTCCTCACCTCCTTTTAAAGCCCCTACTATCCCTAATTTAGGTGGAGAAGCCAACACAAGAGGTATTTAAAGAGAAGAAGGTGTATGTTTTATTTACCTGTGTCCTCATGCTGAATCTCCCATTTAAATGTATTTCTACTAAGTCTCACTTTACTTCCTGGGCATTTTTTTTAATGTCTTTTATTTCTCAAAATCAAAATAGGACTTAGCTGTAACTCAGGCCGCTGTCTGTCCTCATTTATCTGTTAAGAAATATTTTTGCTTGTCTGAATCTGGAGTGACCCTTACCACACATCCTACTCTTGCTTGTGGGGAAAAATGGGTCATTTTAAGTATTTTAAGGCTACCTTCCTTTGAATGGTCCATAAATACCACAAGCTTGTCAAAGCAAACATAATTCTCTTCAATTTCTGCTGACTACCTACGTTTAGGGGGTATAATCCATGTTAAAGACAGGATATATATATATATATTTTTTTTTTTTTTAAAGACAGAGCCTCAGACCTCCCTACCTGGGGATATCAGAACAGCAGATGAGAACAAAGCAATCTCCTCCTCAGTCAGCTGCAAGGAACACAAATTCTTTGCAAAGTCAAATGCTTCATTCACTAGGTCATCAGAACCTGTAAGAGAATGGGGCAATAGTAAGAAAGTCCCATAGTCAAAAGTCACTCAAGGACTTGCACACTGGGCGACAATATTTGCGAGTTCCTAATAATTATAGAACGAGGAAACTGGGAAACATCTCAATCAAGTACGAAAGTTGACGTCACCAATGAGTGGCTGACAGAAATGGTGTATGCCCATTGCCATATTCCACTGGGAAGATAGAAACGAAATCTAATCTTGTAATGTTGAAATGAGCTCCAGCTAGAAAATTAAATACATGATTTGGGGATCCTTTGGTATAGAGGCAGCATTGACAGAAAACCTAACACATGATACATAAGGGGCCAAGGGCTGTCAGTCTTAGTTGCACTTGAACCTGGCCATGTAAAATGCCCAGAGGCCTCAAACTGAGATGTTAAAAACATCTTATAGATTGAAGATGAGGTGCCTTTCAAGTTGGTAACTTCCCTGGAAATATTACGGAGGGGGCAGGCATTCATTGATTTCTCCTTTCTAATGGATGCTTCGGAGGTCAGTTGCTTAGCAATTGTGAACTTTGGCAAAATAATGCTTCATCCCTACACGGATCCTTGGCAAATGTTTATTTTATGAAGCTGGAAATATACCCGAGTTTCTTGCCAAGGCTTTTCCTCCTTTCTTGAAAGTCTAGCCTTGTAGATGACATGGATGTGTATCACTGAAGAAGGGAAATGCTACCAGTCGGACAAACTTGCTGTTAGCTACCGTATCAACTAACAGCACAAAAGGTGAAAGGGCACTGGCCTTCCGTGATGTCCGTGGGCAGGGTATGGAACAAGTGGCACTGTCAATCGTGAAAACCTTTCCTGGCATCGACCCATCTTTGCTAACGTTCTTCTTATCTGCACCGTGTACTGATGACTGGATGTGAATGATACATGACACTCCCGAAGACTGACTCTGTCCATGCCCACCCACGGGAATGGTCTGGAGATCATTTGGGGCAGGTTGGCATCTACTCTATCTGTGCTTTCAGAACTTCATGACTTAAGAGGAAGAAAGTCAGTGCTTTTAGTGAGAAGCCAGTGAAGAAGTCTTCTTTTAATTAAATATCTTAACTAATGATTGTGAATTTACAAAAGAAACTTAAGAGATCACCCAGGGACCACCACAGGCCTATGTAATATACTCTGTGGGGCAGTAAGCTAGAAGGGAAAATAAAAGTTGATCCTACAAGGAAAGATCTAGAAGGCATCTCAGTTCTTCATTGATTTCTAAATGAAGTATGGTCAATCTCAATGGGGTCTGTAGTTCTCTCCTGCCTTTCATAGTAGGATGCACGATTATAAGATCTCAAGAGTTAGATAAAATATTGAAGGCTCAACTGGTCTAGACCTTATCAAATGAGATACCAGTTCACATTAAAGAATCAAGGCATTTCATTTACCCACTTCGATCTGAGTGGAGAAACTGATGGCAGCTAAGAAAATTATGTCACCATCCAAGGTAAACTTACCTAAGGCCTTGAACATCTGCATTCCTCCATATTTTCCTTCAAACAGAACAGTGTTGTTTAATGGATTGAAGGCACGGCACATTCTCACTAAAACTACTTCCAGGCAACCTATGCATAAAAAAAAAAACCAAAATGGATATACATGTGCAATAATAAAGCATATGTTATTGTATATAGGTCGAGACTTTTAAAAAACTTTAAAACACACCCATGCAGACACATAGACACACACAGTCAGAAATACCTCAGGATACCTTCCCAAGCAAAAGATAACTATATTAGAAAGAAAGCTCTCTACATGCTTATGTGAGGAATTAAAGATAAAAATATACTTTAAAGGTGGCTAAAATGCAGGGCAGCAACAACATGGTTTGGGGAAGCATCCATAGTTTTTTTGGGAGGGAGGGTTGGGGGGGGGGATGAGTATTAAAGGTATTTTCAACTCCTGAATTCACAAGGAGCTTTGTAGCAGGGAAGTCCAGCCTGTCAACATTTGTAGAAATTTTGCTGTTGGGAAAACTTGCTCTCTGGACTTCAGTTTTCAACAGCCTCTGTGTATATTTCAGCACAGGATGACTTTACACAGGAACCCCTTCAGGGTGTTTCCTGAGGGCACCATTTACATCTTTGTAAATGTCTTTGAAATGAAGTTTTCTTGGTCAAATGAGTTTTGGCAAAATGCTGAATATGATCTCACTTTAGAGAGTTATACTCCACATTCACAGATCAAAGGCTTGGGAAAGTCCCAACACGAAGCAACTTGTTCAACCTCGATGGACCCAGCATTTCTCTGAGATCACGGTTAGCCCCATGAGGGCGGGACCTTTGTCTGCAGTCACAGGGAGTTGTGGTTATTTTATTCACTAGTATATCTCCAGGACCTAGGAAAGTTCCTGGCACATAAATAAATATTCAATAAATATTTATTGAATGAATTAGTTTGCTACCTTTGTTTTTCCCTCGAACATTTACTGATGCTCTGAGGAACTATGGTTGTGCAGTTTCTCCACATTATGGACAAATGGGCTTTTGCCCCATAGTGTGTGGGAAGGTGACAGCCAGACTCAGAAGCCACAAATTTGCATGAGGGCGTCATACAGGTGATTTGGCCACACCCACGGTGTTCCCAAGGGTATCCATGGAGCCTTTCTTATGCTTCCATGTAATATTTATGTCTCTGTCTTATTTTTTTGCTGCCATATAATATTTATGTCTCCGTCTTATTGTTTTGATCTGCTGATTTCTCCTTGCTTTCCCTTATATGTCACCTAGCACAGGGGCTTACACATAGGAGACTTGTAAATATTAATTAAAACAGTGCTTTTCTGACAAAAACAATAATAGGTGCTGCTTATTGAGAATTTATAGGGTGGAAGTCACTTTCCCTGTCCCCTTACATTATTTTATTTGCTCCTTACAATACCAATTTAGGTGAATTTTTTAATGTTTATTTATTTCTTGAGAGAGAGAGAAAGACGATCTGAGGCCAGCTCCACACTGATAGCAGAGAGCCAAACGTGGGGCTTGAACTCATGAACTGTGAAATCATGATCTGAGCTGAGGTCAGACACTTAACTGACTGAGCCACCGAGGTGCCCCCTGGGAGAGTTTTATTAGCCCTTTCTGATAGGTGAGTTACAGGAGGCTTAAGGAGATTAAGTACTCTGCCTTTTATATTAGAGTCAACATTTTTACAGCAGGCAGAGATGTTAAAAGATTATATGGTGCAGTGGTTCTCCAATGTCCATCTACGGACTGGTTGTATCTGAGACTTAGCTAGAAATACAGTGAAGTGGGTTCCCTTCTAGGAGATTCAGACCCACGGGCCTTCGGACTCAGAATGGTCAATAATCTCCTTTGATGCTGCTGATGCAATTGTAAGTTTAGAATTCATTTTTTCTGGTCCATCTCTTCATTTTGCAAATAGGGAAGCCGCCATCTAGAGGGTTAGCTCAAGGTCACATATGGAGTGTGGCAGATTTTTTTTTTTTCCCAAAGAGAGTTGCAAAAATATCTTCCATCCCACATGCTTTTCAAGAGCCTTACCACTCCCCCATCAAGAAGGATCCATGTCAGGGCACCTGGGTGGCTCAGTCAGTTAGCATCTGACTCTTGGTTTTTTGGCTCAGGTCGTGATCTCACCGTTTGTGAGTTTGAGCCCTGCGTCGGGCTTGGCACTGATGGCGCAGCGCCTGCTTGAGATTCTCTCTCTCTCCTTCTTTTTCTGCTTTTCCCGTTTGCTGTCTCTCTCTCTTTTTCGAAATAAATAAATAAACTTAAAAAAAAAAAAAAAGGGAAGATCCATGTCGTCTACCCTTGAGCCCAGGTGGGCCGTCATGGCTGCCTCGACTAACAGAATGGAGTGGAAATAGCACTGCATGAGTTTTAAAGGTAAAAAATGCTATGCACTTTGGCCTTATTCTCCTGGAGGGTTAGCTTTCGAAACCTCGCAACCATGCTATGAACAGCCCAAGCGGTCTGTGGAGAGATGATACGGATAGGAACTGGGGCCTGTGGCTCAGAGCCTTGACCAACTTGGGACTGTCAATCAGCACACAGTGCCAGCTGTGTGAAGGAGACCATTTAAAAGCAGTTCCTCCTGCCTTCAGTCAAGTCGCCTCAGCAGACGCCACATGGAGCATTCCTTGCTGAGCTCAGCTCAAATTGTAGTTTTGGGAGCAAAATAAATGATTACTGTCATTTGAACTAAGTTTTGGGGTCACTTGTAGCCAGCAACAGGTACCTGATAGATCGAGTTCATGCTTGGATCAAGGTTTGCATCAAGTTTAATCATGTGGTGAAGAAGCAGCAGCAACTTATACCTATTCTCTTTGGCCCAAGTTCAAACGCCAGCTTTGCTAATGCTTTGTTATACTGAACACAGTCCTTCACTTCTCTGAATCTTCCCCCTCCTTCTAGAACATGGAAACAATACTGGTGTCACGAGACTAAACGAGACGTCATGGGCAAACACTAACATATACAGGTGTGTTATCACACGCACACGTGTACATGTTATACTCAGTACTCTGCCCCAGGCCCACGAGGGTTAACAAACACCATGATGGCTCTTATTTTGTCCTTTCAAAGCAGGGGGCGGGGTTGTCAAAGAAAGAAAATTTGTTTCCTGTTTGGGTAATAGCATCTGCGAGGTCAGTCATGTGCAGAATGTCTTGAGCTCCTTCCTAAGTGTGCGTGTGTCACAGAGCATGTGTGGAAGAAGGGGAGGGAAGGATCAGAGCTCAGGGAGTTTCTCAGGTGGATACTGGCTGCAGGCTATCCTCATTAAAATGATTGGAAATGACCACAGAGGCAGAGCTCTGCTAGCCTGGAATTTTTCCCCCCCAACAGAAGGCAAGCAGCGCATTTTAGAGCCAGCTCAGCAATTCAGCCACCTTGACACGCTAATTACTTGCACTGCCTGTCAAGCTGGGTATCTCAGCCTCCACAATTAATAGCTCCACTTTCAATAAGCAAAATTGTATTTGACTTCAAAGGGGAACTGAATGAGTATCAGGGCATTTTTATTACCGAGAGTTTCCTTTGGGAGTTGGCTGACAGTGTGGGCGGTACAAATGAACTACATACTGGAAGGAAGATCTTCTAGAGCCGATGCTGAGCGAAGGGTTGACCACATCTGGGTCTAAACAAGGGCCCCACCCATGACCCTTCTCCTGGCTTACCTGACTTCAGAAGTAGAATTTGGTCATTTTGACAGAGCTCCATGAAGCCCGTTATCCGCTTCGCGAACTCTACCACATACTGGATGGCGTGAGTGATCTGGATGGCGCATTGCTGCCACAGCGCTTCCCTGGACTTCAAGAGAGGAGACGCACGATGTACATGGAGCGCAGACAATGTGGAGAGTGCGCGAAACACGCAGACTTTTCCTACTGGAGCTTACCCATCCCTGGGGGCCCAATGTGGGAATCCACCCCACTCCTTCCAAAGAGGTGGATGAAATTTTCTAACACCCTGATTTGCCCTGTTTGAGCCCTGCTACAGCACAATGGTCACTGAACTGAGACTAAGTTAATGGAAACATTGTGATAATAGGTAAAGGTAGGTATTTACAGTTGTTTTACTCTCTTTTCCCTCTGTCTGCTCACCTAAACAAATGCAAGCTCTTAGTCCATTTTGTGAAAAGAAACTTTTGCCCTGAGGGCTAGTGGTTGCGTTCCCAGGCTTCTGTCTGGTCATTTTCATGGGTGCCTAACAAACACCAAATTTGTAAGATTTTTTACATTGTGTTCTTTTTCCAGAACTTAGGGAGATTGCTTGTTGGTATAAAAAGAAGTTCACGGGAAAAGACCTCACATCGAATCATTCTCTTAAGTAATATAGGATTGATTCAATATTGATCCAGTAATCCAATTGATCCTTGGATTATTTTCTTTGGAACGGGAAACATAAATCCAAGTGTATTCATTTTGCTTTTTACTGCCCATAACAATATCTATACTTTTGTCTCCTTATTTATATAAAAGTGGTAAGATTTGATTGTTCCAATGGAGAAAAATCAGTATTTTGTAATCATGTTTAGATAGACACATTTATATATTTTATTTAAAATAAAATGATAATGCCAGTCATTTACTAGTAGATCTTGTAATTGTGGATATCAGTTCCACAGGAAAGTAATGTGAATACATAACAAAAACAAATTTCTTCTCTTAAAAATTTCTCTAATGGACACAAAGTAGCAATCGAAAGAATAATAGTCATATGAGATGAGTTGTCTTTTTTCTCTTTGGTCTTTTTAAATATGTAGGGCAAGAAAAACATTAAGGATGCTTTATTGCATATCTTTGTAGTATAAATTTGCAACTATTATTACTGCTATGATTTCTCAATCGTTTCTCTTCTTTGTCTGGCCCCAGAAAGTCACTGTGAAAAGGCCCTAAAGTCATCTGATGTGGACACAGTCTCCCCGGTCACTCAAATAGGGCAATGATTTTTTAATTGGGGTGGTTTTGCCCCCCAGGGAACACTTGGCAATATCTGGAGACACCTGATTGTCACAGCTGTGTGTGTGAGGGGGTTGCTACCGGCATCTAGTGGGTAGAGACTAGGGATGATGCTAGCCACCCTACAACGTGCATGACAAGTCCCTACACAAAGGATTATCCAGCCCCAAATGTCAATAGTGCTGAGATTTGAGAAAGCCGTAAGTAGAGAGATCACAGGGAGAACATTCTCGTAGTTTCCCAGAGTACCTTGCTCTGATAGGCTTTGATTTCCTCGTAGGTGTGGGTCTGCCATGCCAGCTGGTGCAGTTCCTCCATGGTGTACTGACACGTCTCCAGATGGGACTTAATGATGTTCTGTGCAATTCGATCTGTGGGAAAGAATATCAGTTTGAGGGTTTGTGAATAAATTCGCGCACTGCAAAGAGACACGCGCTTGATGTTTACGCCTGGAATACCTTTGGAGACACTCAGTTGTATTAGACTATCTTTAACACTACTCTCTAGCTAACACTCTCCAAACTGTTGCCTTTTTTTCAATTTTCTCTTTTAATCAAAATTTACTGCCTTTTCTTCCCCTTTTCAGTCACAAATCTGAGGGCTTATGAGTTGTGAAGTGTTCAAATAATTATTTTAAAAATAAATACAAATGACCATGTTTCCTGCTTTGTGATCCAAAAGTCCACTAATAGTCTTGACATGTACAGTCCAAAGGCTTTAAAATATCTTGAGAATCACTATAACTTTTCTTTAAAAAGGTTACAAAGAGAAAATGATTATATTCACCAAAAGAAGGAACAAACACAATCGGTTGGTCCTTGGGGGCCGGCATTGTATTTGGTATTAGATCTTAAATACCGAACATTCTGGATTTGGACGTATGGAAATTGAACAACAGAAGCAGACACAGCAGCTCTCCCCAAAATCTGCAGTGAGTTCCCTGAAGTTAGACAGAGTTGAGAGGATGTTCCCTCAAAATCTCCTGAGCTCCTTGAACACACGAAGAAGGCAACATCTTGGGAAACCGAAGTACAGAGGGATTCCGGTTGGGAGGTCTGACTAGAATGATGACCACATTTTCTGCCTAATAACTGTTCTTGGCTCATACAGAAATAGATTTTTTTTCTAGTGTTTTAGGTTATGCCATTTCAAATGCAATTTCAGTTCTTTCTAAATAGCCATATTTAATTTCTCCAGGATAATTCTCAAAGCTTAAGTGCTTAAGTACTTTCCTTTAAACTCGCTAAGCTTCTGGTATATGTGGTGTGAAATACATTGAGATTTGGTGATGTAGAGAATTAAAAAATGTAAGCTTGCGCCTCTAATGAACTTTGCAAAAAAAAACCAACCCCAAAACAACCTTGTATATCCCATCGCCTGGCACATTATAAACACTGAATAAATGTTAGCTACAATTATCATTATTAGGACATTCTATAGAATTTGTCATCGGGGAAGCAATGTGATAACTCCAATTGACACAAAACAGAGGTATTTAATTTTGGAGTCAGTGCAAATGATGGAGGCTATTTCAATATTTATTAGTTTTTCAATCAGAACCATAAAGTGTTAGGTGTAGAAGATGCTACAAAATGCTAACTTATGATTATAGTTCTGCTCTATTGGGTTTAGCATTCAGCATTTCTAGACTTTCATTGCTTATCATATTCTAAAATCCTTTCTTTAAAAAAAACCTATATTCAAAATTTTATTGAATATCCTCCTATGTTGTAAAAAAAAAGGGCAGGAATTACTTTATACATCATATTAAAATAGATTGGTATGTCATGGTTCATCATTTTTCAATTTCACTTGGGCAGTCTAATTACTTAGAAGCTAAAAAAAAATATCTATTCCTCAGTAAGTATATTATGAAAACATAAGATTTCTATGGCTTTCTAGTTTTCCAACCTTTATCTTCTTGGTGTAGTCTGTTTTCATCTTCAAAGATATGCTGATCTGTCAGTAATTTACAGGCTTCAGGGTTTATAAGCAAAACTACAGCTGCCACTCAAAATTGCATTATGAAAAACTCTTTATCTCTTGTTCCTTTATGACATCTCCTGGGAACTACTGGCCAAGATTTAAAAGTTCTCTAGCCTTCTGCCACCAACGCTTGGGGGTATGGGGCATAAGGCAGAGTGAGTGGGCGTAATAAATACATGGACAGATTAAGGCAAAATTGGAAGTTAACTCCACACACAGGTTTTAGGACTCAGCTCAGATGTCCATCACTGGCAAAGTTTTCCCTCCTCCCCTGTGCCCTCTGGTAGAGGGGTCGGCTGCCTTTACACTTGATTCTCCTTCCAGAACCTTTATTCCGCTCAGACTTGCACTGTGGTCATTTGTGTGAATCTGTTTGCTCCTTACCCTTCAAGGTTGTGTGAGTTCTTTTAAGAGCTGGACTGCAGAGCCTAACATAGTGTCTTCATAGACTCATTTAACAAATATTTTTTGTAAGGCTATTATGTACCAGGTTGAAGTATAGATTTTTTTAGAAAAAGGATGTTTTCTCTTTTTAAAAAGGATCTTACAATATCATGTATCATATCATATATCATATTGTATTGTATCGTATCATATCATGATATAATAAGTGCCCGTAAGTTATTGTGGGAGCTCAAAGAAGAATGTCCCTAACTCAGTCTGGAGGAGGCCAAAAAATAACTATAGAGAAGATGCCTGTTGATCTGGGTCTGAGCAGAGGTTTGTCACATGGAGAAGAGAAAGGTAAACCTCAGGTAGAGGGAATGATATTACCAAGGCACAGATAGAAAGCTTGTTAGGAGCTAGATAATTTCTCATATTACATTTCACATCTTTACAGTCCTTACCTTTTACAACCAATTTCCCTTTTACTGAGGAAACGAGGGAATGACTCTAGATCCATTTTTATAGAGCTAGCAAGTGGTGTTTTGAAATCAGGTTGTCTTTTTCCAGCAAGAACACTGTAGTGTGTGCAGCACAGAGTGCGTGGAGAGATGGGGAGAAATGAGATCAGGCAAGGATGTTGTCATCGGAGACCCGACAGCTGAGGAAGGCATGCTGAGGAGTCTGGGAGCAGATTCCCAGTTGCCTTTCTTTAGGCAACTGGGAGCTAGTAGAAGCTGTGAAGCAGGAGAGGGACAGGGTCAGTTCTCTTGTCTTACAAAGGTGACCTTGGCCATGGTACGAAGGTGAAGTGGCATTAGGGAGTACATGAGATTCATCAGGCTTCGGTGAGCATTCAAGCAAGATATGAGGAGATTCTGGATTCAAGACAGTTCTGAAGCATGATGCACATGACCAGAAGATGTGGCAGAGGGGGTGTAGAAAGAAAATTAAGTACTCAAGGTGCTCAACCAATGTTGGGTTAATTAAGGTAATATTGAAAATGTCCATCTATCCATCCATCCCTCCACCCACCCACCCTTCCATTTTCTGCTTTATTTCACAAAGGATTTGAGAAAGCTTATACTGATCCTTTGTTCAAAAATCTTTTTTTTTTTTTTTTTAGTTTATTCTGAGAGAGAGAGTGCACATGCAAGCGAGGGTGGGGCAGAGAGAGAGGGAGAAAGAATCCCAAGCAGACTTTGGACTCTCAGCGCTTGAACAGTGTAGTGGGGGTTCGAACTCACAAGCCTTGAGACCTTAAAGCCTAAGCACTCACAATGGCTTTGGGGTCAAACATTGAACACGCACTATTATTTCCCACCTCCCTGTGGTGAGAAATAGAAGGCAAATCTCTGGCTGACATAAGATTTGTAACTATCAGCGAAGGTAAAGACACAGTAGCAGCAGATGCTGAACAGCCATTCTCCACTTTGTTCCAGAGTCTGCCATGCAGAGGTGAGCCCCGTGCAAAACCCTCTCAAGACTCAGGTCAATAAACCAGAGGGTAAAGCTAGACATGGTCCCATGGGAGCAGGGCCCAAGGGCGCATTCTGTCAATGAGAAAGATGCACCGCCGTCAGAGGAGATGGGTTGCCTGGACTGAGATTCTGCGGTTGTGAAACGGGGAGACGGATTTAAGAGGAGGGGACAAAGGGAGAGACAAAGAACACAGTATACAAAGTTCCTGCTAGGAGCCAAAGGAACTTTCAAGAGTCCTTGCCTGGAAAAACAGAAAAGGTAATAGTAAACGCAGTCCCCTCCGGGGACTGACCACATGAGAAGTCCAGACAAAGAGACTGAGGTAAAAGAGCAGAGGATAGGGAATCTTTCTGGGCAATCGCACACCCTTCATCCGTTTCCCGGACTTGGATTGCAGTTGCTTGTCACAGCCCGGTTCTCCATGGATTCTCTGACCAGCTTGGGCCCTGGATGGCACATGTTGAAGACGGGGCCCGCCTGCACGGTGCCGGGATGAGGGGTCCGGCAGCAGTTATGGCCCAGGTGACTGACGAAGGGGAAAGTTGCGCATTGTCAGAGGCAATGTCCATGAACTCTACCCTCTGCTCTTTGTGATGTCAGGGATGAGGCTAGAGATTTCTTAAGTGGATATGAACATGGAGCTACATTTTCTCAGGAGTTAAGATTTTGTATGTGTTCTGTACATGTTCAGTGAGACAGAGGTTTGTCCAGCTCACTAAGACAACGCAAGCTGCTTTGCTAGGTTATAAAACGATGTCAAGGAATGAGAAAGAACAGTTTAAATGCTCAGTCATTGCTTCTCAGTCCTGGTGAGGTGAAATGCAAATGCTGATGCTGGCAAGGAAAAATTGGGTGTGTAATCCCAGACTAATATAAAGTCCATGATCCTTATTTTCTATTTGTAAACTGGATGAAAAATGGCTTGTTCTCACTTTCTCTCTACCCCCGCCTCCCTCCCCGATAAAATGGCTGTTTTGTTTTTAGACTTGGACTCTACTATTTCTCTTTTTTTAAAAAAAATTTTTTAATGTTTTATCTATTTCTAGGAGAGAGAGAGAGAGAGACAGTGTGAGCAGGGGAGGGTCAGAGAGAGGGAGTCACAGACTGAAACAGGCTCCAGACTCTGAGCTGGCAGTCAGCACAGAGCCCGACGCAGGGCTCGAACCCACGAACCGCGAGATCATGACCTAAGCGAAAGTTGGACGCTTAACCGACTAAGCCACCCAGGCGCCCCAGACTCTACTATTTTTCTTGAAGGAAGGCTTGTTGGAACATAAGACTTATAAGCCACTGATAGAATTTGTAACTTCATGTATTAAGTGTATTTTTCTTTATGAGATAGAAATAACAACGTCTGAGTCAAATGTAGGAGTTATCCTAGAAATCTTTAAAAAAACTGATAGAAGGAAACGTTTATGACACATATTTTGGTATACTTATCTCCAAACTCACTAAGTTGTATATTTAATAATAGGGACAGATTTTTGTATGTCAGTCATACCCCAATAAAGAGAAAGTAACTGAAATAAAAAAAAAATAAAAAAGAAAGTAACCGATATAAGCAAATTACCATTGTTGATGGAAAACAACTTCTAAAAAATATTTTTAAAATGGTCACACTTCCCTGAAACTCTCAGGGGTAATCTTAAATCCACTCACGATGTGGGCGATGAGAAGAGAAAAATTAAAATTTCGAAGGGAAAGCTGGAATAAAATTGATGGTAATTCTCAATGGTGTGTGTAAAAATTACAGAACCCTAGGGCTAGAGCTAACCTCTTTCTTCCATTTCCAAATGGACTGTATCTAAATAATTCCAGAAGTGAGTTGGCTCCCTAGTCTCTGTCCACACCCCTCCCCATCCTCATCAATCTTCATGATGATGTATGGAATAAATCAAAGAGTAAGAAAGAAGTCTTTCCTTAAAGCATTTAGAAATGGTTGAGATGCATATGATAAAGTTCACAAAGGTAAATAGAATGTGAAAGATCAATCGTAGCAGCGTCTGGGTGGCTCAGGCAGTTAAGCATCAGACTTTGGCTCAGGTCATGATCTTGAGGTTTTTGAATTCAAGCCCCGTGCTGGGCTCTGTGCTGACAGCTCAGAGCCTGGAGCCTGCTTGGATTCTGCGTCTCCCTGTCTCTCTGCCCCTCCCCTGCTCATGCTCTGTCTCTCTCTGTCTCTTGATAATAAATAAATGCTAAAAAAAATAAAGACCAATCATAACACTGGGGTGCCTGGGTGGCTAATTGGGTTAAGCATCTGACTTCGGCTTAGGTCATGATCTAGTGGTCCATGGGTTCGAGCCCCACATCGAGCTTTGTGCTGACAGCTCAGAGCCTGCTTTCTGCTGCGGATTCTGTCTCCTTCTCCCTGACCCTCCCCCACTTGCACTCTGTCTCTGTCTCTGTCAAAAATAAATAAACATTAAAATTTTTTAAAAGATCAATCATATCATAACACAATGTAAAAAATAACATTTTGAAGTAACCCTTAAAGAAATACACGAAAAATAATTTTTCATACATGCTGATCTGCATAGCAAAGCAAAGTTTGGAAACAAGTCACCCGAATTAACTAATTCTATGCAGAGAAAAAGGCGACGTGTGTCTGTATCAGCGAGAAATAAGTAAATTGACAAGCAAGGTGACAATTTCTTGTTTATAACTGTAATGCTATAAAATGAGGACCAGCTTGCAGCTTCTAAAATAGCAAGTGACCTTCTGCAGCTCTGATTTCAACCACTCAGCGGGTTTTTTCCACCAAAGGCGCTTATTTTAGCTCTCACTAGACATTTCAGCAAATGGTGTTCTCTAAAGGCTGCAGCATCTCTGACACGGATTACACAGGTGGTTTCATTAGGATCCCACATCCTGGGAGCAGGGAAAGTTGAGTATATCTTTAAAAACTGCTGCTTTCAGTGTTATTACCAAGAGCACTGTGGCCCAACTGTACCACGGTGAGAAAGCTGAGACTCCAGGCTATATATAGTACCAGAGGGGGTTGCATCTGAACTTCCTAATTTTTTCTCCGCCCTCTTCTTTTTTTTTTTTTCATGAGAAAGGATGGTTTCTTCTTGGTGAACTCTACCCTCTATTCATTTTCCTCCACAAGAGATTTCTTTTAAACGTGGAAATATTCTCCCTAAAATACTATCTCAGCCTCAATCAAAATGATTAATGAATTTTTAATTTATCGCTTGCCTTAAGGATCTAGAGAACCGCTCAATTTTCTGTTTCGTTTGTACTACTAGTGTGAAAGTGGAATTCTTAGGGGATTTACTTTGAATTAATGGCAGGGTATCTCTATGGACTTGCTCAAGGGAAGTTTTAAGTGCCTGCATTAGGTTTCGGGATATCACGATTCCTCAGAATCCACGCTCTGAGGCAGGGACTATGATATATTAGGACAACTGGTTGAAAAGTGAAACATTTAACCAAGTGTGCATTTTGTCTTTTTGACCATAGACCACTAGTTTTGTATGTTTTCTATCGTTAAACAGAACAAGTGTACTGGTTAGGATGTACTAGGAGACAGTGTCAGAGAGGACAATGTCAATTTTAAGACCTTTCTGATTTGTCTAATCTCTTCTTATTTTTTCTAGCATAAATAGAATTGTGCTGTCAGCATAAAAACATCAACAACATTTAAGCTTAAAACAGCTATCTATTAGTGATGCATAGCTTGGACAGGAAAGTAGTGTATTTTTTAGCATTTAAGTTTCTCAAATTCTTTTAAGAAGGAGTTGGGGCATAAATAACCTCAATTCCTTTGTTGGCTCTGTTTCACAGTCTAACCACTCATCACTCCCTCACCAGTGAATTAAGATAGCTTCCGGCCTCTTTTTCATACACATTCTATTGCCAATTATTATATCAAAAAATGGTATAACAGATTTGTACTTCATGTGGACCAAAACCAAAATGTTCTTAAGAGTTTTTCAGAAAAAAATACATTAACAAAATAGGACATTATGTCATTCGCTATAAAAAATGATGAAAAGGTGATCAACACAGTTCAATGAAATAGGAACATAGAGAAAAACAATGAGAAATTCAGATAAGTAGTAATAATATCAGAGCAAAGACTGAATGAATGGATGGCTAATAAAATAATTAATATTTTCTCAAATTTCGGGAAGCTCGGGTAAGAGCATTTTAAAAGAAGGAAAGAAAGCACAATGTAAAGCAAAAAGAAAATCTGAAAGAATCTATCCAGCACTTTTGTTTAAGCCAAATGAAAAAAGCATCACAAGCAGCAAAAGAAATTAACCATCAAGGGGCTGCTTTCTTAATAATTTAATAATGGAAAGTTGTTTGGGATCACAATGTTTTGTTTTATTGCAATGATGTATGCCTAATTTGGGGGGAAATTACAGTTCCTTTTCTTCAAACTAGAAAATAAAATGGAGAAAGACTCTATTATGAAAACATTACATTTCAAAGTTAACTTTCACAGTGAAAGACCTCCTTCACAGAACAATCAGAAAATATCACCTTACTTTAATATCCTAGAATTGATGAGTTCTAAGGGAGCTATCTTGTAAAACAGTGGAAGCCAATATAGACCCCTTCAGACTTTTACTTTGTGCCCTTTGGGAAGTCACTTAATGTCTTAAAGTCTTAGTGTCTTTGGGTTTGATTTCCTATCTACAGAAGGATTTGGCAGCAGAGACATCTTCTAAGGGCTGTGTGAAGCATGGCGACTTGAGTCTGAGGAGCTACGTGGGAATTTCTCTTTGTTTTGACTCAGGAGGGGAAGTCTTGCAGAGTTACAGACAGTGAGGGTACAGCTCACAGTCTTAAAAGCACTTTAAGAGTCTCAGATGGAACAAACAAGAGCAAGGTAATCTGGAGCCCATGAAAACCCTTCCCTAGTCTCTTTAAAAAACAGCACCTCCACACAATATCCAAAGGACAATTAGTGGGTCACAAATGATGAAAACCTAATTATGAAAATTGCTCAGGGCCATCATTAGGATTGACTTTTTCTATTTGGATTTTGTTGACATATGGATTGACCGTTAAGCAATTAATTTTAAAGTTTTATTTATTTATTTTTGAAAGAGAGAGGGAGAGAGAGAGAGAGAGAGAGAGAATCCCAAGCAGGCTCTACACTGTCAGTGTAGAGCCCAATTCGAGGCTCCAACTTATTAACTGTGAGATCATGACCTGAGCCAAAATCAAATCAAGAGTTGGATTCTTGAGACACCTGGGTGGCTCAAGTCGCTTAAGGGTCCAACTTCGGCTCAGGTCATTATCTCTCAGTTTGTGAGTTCGAGCCCAGCATTGGACTCTGTGCTGACAGCTCAGAGCCTGGAACCTGCTTTTGATTCTGTGTTTCCCTCTCTCTCTGCCCCTTACCTCCTCACACTCTGTCTCTCTCTCAAAATAAATAAATAAACATTAAAAAAAAAAGAGTTGGACACTTAACCAACTGAGCCACCCAGGTGCCCTGGACTGACCATTAATTTCCTCTTTCCTTTTACTCAATGTACTTCTGACCTTTAGGAAAAACTAATTCAGAGGAAATATTTGGAGGTAACTTTTACATTTTCAAACATTTAATCTAAAATTTTAAAAGTAACTTGATTACTTAAATAAGACCTTTAATTGACTAGTGTTTTAAAATAACTGTTTTCTAAGTCATCAAGCACCAAATCGTCCTATGACAAACCTGTCTGAAAACCACAGAGCAATTTCACAATGAGCCTTACAGATGTGACTCAAATTTAATTAGAAAATTTTTTCTCCTCGGTGTTGAAGACATTTTGTCACAGGAAAAGGTAATACCCTAAAATAAAAGCAAAGCAATAATAAAGTAAAGTAAAGCAGACAAACAAGAAGTCTTCCCAGCTAGGAACACGTCCAACAGATCTCCCCACATTTGTGAACATTACAGAGGTAAATTCTGGACCTGTTGAGCGGGAGAGCCCCTGAGTTGGTTGTATCCTCTGTCAACAACACCCAAGTGTACTCGCCTTCGGTAACCTGGCCATCAAATGACATGTCTGTGTTCCGTGGTCCATGTGGTACTTTAACCTTAACCAGTTCTTCCCGAAATAGGTCCTTGAGAATATGGTGAAAGAAGTATGTATCCACTGCAATCAGTGGAAAAGCAACTCAGGGTTCTCACCAAGAGCCAGTGTCAAAGCTCACAATGACTTGAAATGCTCTTCCCATAGTGGACGCTATTTCAGAGGCTATCGTATGAGCATAAACATTTCCTCCCTCCACAAGCTATAGGAAGAACCTCTTTCTCCTTTCCTCTTCCTTACTGCAGAATATTTCATATCTACTATGGCTTTTGAAATTAAGTGTATAAAGTGCAATTGGTTTTCTAGCAGCTTCTCAATAGCTTTACTTTTATTTATTTATTTATTGGTTGGTGTGGATTTTAGAGTTTTCTTATGAAGTTCTGAATTCTAAG
Organism: Crocuta crocuta; assembly: GCF_008692635.1. NCBI lineage: Eukaryota > Metazoa > Chordata > Mammalia > Carnivora > Hyaenidae > Crocuta > Crocuta crocuta. Next base: position 6,524,406 of record NW_027529428.1, read on the forward strand.
TTAAAAATTAATTCCAAACCTGTAACTCTAGGAAAAGTCCACTGAGGATGATCAATTTTGCACAGTGAAAAAAAATTTTTAACGCTTATTTATTTTGAGAGACAGACACGATGTGTGAGCAGGGGAGGGGCCGAGACAGAGGGAGACACAGAATTGGAAGTAGGCTCCAGGCTCTGAGATGTCAGCACAGAGCCCGACACTGGGCTGGAACCCACCAACTGTGAGGTCATGACCTGAGCTGGAGTCAAATGCCACCCAGGTGCCCCCAATTTTGCACTTTTTCAAATGAAACTCGAAAAGGTGAGTTTGAATATTTACCTCATGTAGCAAAGGCTAGCATGTTAGGAAAGCTTTATTGGTGGGGGTACAAGCATGTAGTGACTAATATGCATTCATGTACAAGTACTCGAATTGCACATATGTCTTTGTATTGCTTATAATGTAACCCATCCTTATATTTGTTTAGAGCCTTGCTGGTCACAAAGTGCCTTTGTCTACAATATGCCATTTACTCCAGTTGTGGGGAATCGCTGCACTGAACATGATACTAGAGTGGCTACAAACATATCGGTAGGTGATTTTAGATCACCTTTGTGAGAAAATCTAGAAGGATATGGATCTGAATGACCCTAGCAAAGAACTATAGTTCCCTGATCCTAAGAGACTCTAGAATAATGCATGGCTATGGACTGGTCAATACAATAGTGTGACCATGGCGGAGATCCCAGAAATGTGACAAACTGAGTTGACTGGCCCAGTCCCCATACTCAGGAAATTTCTCTTGAGATAGAAAGCAAGATTCCAGAAATAGCAGCCTCTCCTGATGGTGGCAAAGAACAAAGCGGTGTTAAAATTTCAGAGGACTCGAGTAAGACTTGACCGAGGTGACCCTGGATGGGTCTGGGAGGTGAGGACAGGTGGAGTTACCCTGAAGCTTGTGTCTGTACAGCATCTCATCCTTTACGCTGAGTGTACATAAACTTGGGGCATTTAGAGATTGTTTGCTACCTTCTTTTTGAGCTGCCTTTGGTTATCCTTGATGCTGATTTTAATCTAATTTCTTGTTTTGTTTTGTTTTGTTTCAGGAACATGAATGGAGAGAAGAGGCTGGTGCATAGGTCTTGGTTGACTGTGGTTATTAACTGACAGGGTCATCCCAGCCCCCAGGTCTTCCTTTCTATGAAGGAGGGATGGCTGGCCATGGCCTCAGGACAGTATAGTTGCCTGCAAGCTCCCCCTCTCCACCACCCTGCTCTTCTCTTTGGGAAGAGGCTGTAACAAAGGGAATGTCTGTACCTAAAGTCGCGGTGGGAGAGCCATAATCTTTCAAGTCATTTAATCCAACCCACCTTAATTTTCAGATGAAGAGACTGAGCCTCAGAAAGCTGATCTAAGTTTGAATACAATCACATGGCTAGCATGTAGATTAAGGACTCTCAATTTCAATATGTGGTCCCTAAATTACCTGCGAAGGGTCTGTGGTTGGTGAAGGGGGCAAGAGGTATCAGAGAACAGTGGAAGTTTACGAGGTGTCTTCCCCCAAAGCAAGACGGACAGGAAAAACAAACGATACAGGATTTTCCTTTCTGCATACTGTTTGAATGATTTTTCTCATTAAGTTAGTTTATTTTTATTCATTTCAATGACCTACTAGACAGTTGTTTCTGAATCACATGCCCACTTGTGCCATGGGAAGGACAAGGGAAATATGTAGCTAGAGTTAAATTCTATTCTCGGTACCATTTCTGAATGAGTAGTTAAATATGCATAGAGAAATGTACATTTATTAAATATACATGTGAATATGCATAGATAGATTTAAGCAGTTCTAAATGATTTATCTGTAGAAGCATGTGTCATTAAAGGTGCTGCTTTAACACCATAGCACCTGCTTGGCCTTCATAAGTAACAAGTGAAACTCCAATGTGGATAGAATTCCCTCAAATAAAACACACTAGTGATATCTTCTATGTTTCTGTGTAGAATTGATAGAATAAAGTGGTAGTAAAAGGGACTAGATCAGTTGCATAGTACTCTCTTTTTGTAATCTCCTCTATTAATACTCAGCATCTGGAACAGGTAACTTTTTTCAAAAAAGAGGTTTACGTCTAGTTTTGAGGCTTAACATTCCAGCCTCCATAAACAGAACACATAAGAAATATGAAATTAAATCTACACTTAGGATTATATAGATGAGGGGTGCCTGGGTGGCTCAGTTGGTTGGGCATCTGACTTCGGCTCAGGTCATGATCTCACAGTTCGTGGGGTCGAGCCCCGCGTCGGGCTCTGTGCTGACAGCTAGCTCAGAGCCTGGAGCCTGTCTTCAGATTCTGTGTCTCCCTCTCTCTCTGACCCTCCCCTGCTCACACTGTATCTCTCTCTCTCAGAAATAAATAAAACATTAAAAAAAAAAGAAAAAGAAAAGAAAAGGATTATATAGATGAGACCAAGGAATTCATATCTCTTTGCTTTTATCTGGAGAGAAAATTACTAAATACAACAGCCAGCTCAGGCCATGTGTATAAAAAGCAATTTATCCCCTTAGCTTCACAGCTACTTTGATGGACCCCCCCACCCACTGTTTTTAAAACCATGTTTGTGGGGCACCTGGATGGCTCAGTTGGTTAAACATCTGACTCTTAGTTTTGTCTCGGGTCATGTTCTCAAGGTTTGTGAGTTTGAGCCCCATACAGGGCTCTGCGCTGACAGCGCGGAGCCTGCTTGGGATTCTCTCTCTCCTTCTCTCTCTCTCTCTGTCCCTCCCTTGCTCGCTTGCTCTCTTTTTCTCTCAAAATAAATAAATAAACTTAAAACATTAAAAAAAATAAAAGCACATTTGTTTGGCTATTGGGACTGTCTTGTTGTCTAGGACCTCATAGATGTATTGTCAATCATCTTTGAGCTTAAATGAGCTTTCCTTAGGAGCATTAGTCTTGCAGAACCCCCCAGCCCATCTGAGAGCTGTGGTGGGGCGCGCATACACGCATTCCTTCTTTGCTTTCTTGCTGGGTACCGCTTCCCCAGGGTCCCCTCCCTGCCCCCAACCACTGCAAAATTTTATCCTGAAAGACATAACACATCCTCACGCCAGCTTGCGGTAAAATTCCAGCTAAACCCAGTTAATACTCCTTCCTAAATATTCACTTGCAGCTTACTTTTGGTCCCTGTCTTATTTCATTGCTTTTTCTCCGATGGGATTTTGAGAAACCCAAGAATGTAATTCTTGACATGTTTCATATTTTTCTGTTTGTTTATCCACATTTTGTTTTGTCTTTCCGAGACCATGGGAAGAAGCCATTTCTGATAAGAGATTGGCTCAGGGTCAGCCATACCCCCGCTCCCCTCACCTCCAGGAGGGTTTATGGGAACATCATCCCCAGGACTTAGAATCTATGACACACCGAAATGCAATGATTATTTTTTTCCATGTCCAACTCCTAGCTGGTGAGGGCAGGAGCCATGGTCTGCTGCTTTTGAGTGCCTGGCATGTTTCAAAATCAGTTTTGGAAAGAATGCCTGGCAGTCTAAGGTAGTGGAGTAATCTGTGTTAGAATTTAAGCTCTACCACTTCACTAACTCTCTTCTAGGAAAATCCCTGCATTTCTTCATCTGCACAACAGGATGATTCCTTCACCACCCACTTGAAGGCATTGCTGTGAGGCTCAAAATGGCTAAGATGCATGTTCTACACTTTTCTCCCTACGTTAAGTCTTAGGTCCTTAACCTAAGAAGGTTGTAGTTTCTTTGGTACATTTTTAGGAAGACAAGTTTGGATTTTCTGGGAAATAGTCCTGACTGATGGTATTCCTTTAAAGTTACTTTTTGGGATCTGCATGCTGTTGCTTGTACAGTTGTTTGATTTTTTTAAAAAAATTATTTATTTACTTTGAGAGTGGGGAGGGAGAGAGACAGAGAGAGAGAGAGAGAGAGACAGACACACAGAGAGAGAGAGAGAGAGAGAGAGAGAGAGAGAATCCCAAGCAGGCTCTTCGCCATCAGCATAGATCTGATGTGGGGCTCAATCTCACCAAACGTGAGATCATAACCTGAGCGAAAATCAAGAGTTGGATGTGTAACCAGCTGAGCCACCCAGGCGTCCCTGTTTGATGGTTCATAAACAGGCATCTTTATTAAACTATTCCAAGCTGTAAGGCCATGTTTTACACTAATTAGTCCAAAACCTGGTTTTAGAAAAACAGCTGCTTTTATGATAATTCAATATCATATCAACTGCTTGTACACAGTTCACCATTCCTTCAGAAACCAGAGGAGGCAGACCAGGGCTTCTGACAACCAGGCGCAGTGTTCAAAAATTCTGTAGTGCCTTTATAGCCTTCAATTCACCAAGTGAGAATGTGGCTAACATCGGATTGTCTCTTTTGTCTGCACAGACTTCTTTCTGTGACAGCTTGTCACCGGCTAGATTAGTATAGATGCTCATTAATCAAGTCAGGTCAGAGGCGCCTAGGGGGCTCAGTCGATTAACCATCCGACTTCAGCTCAGGTCACGATCTCACAGTTAGTGAGTTCGAGCCTCGCGTTAGGCTCTGTGGTAACTAACAGCTTGGAGCCTGGAGCCAGCTTTGGATTCTGTATCTCTCTCTCTCTCTCTGCTCCTCCCCACCTTGTGGGTCTCTCTCTGTCTCTCTCAAAATTAAAATAAACATAAAAAAAAAATCAAGTCAGGTCAGAATGTCAGCTTTCCCACTCTGTGAGCTCCTCTGTAGCACCTAGAAGGATGATAGGCAGGCTGCACACACCAATGTGTTGCTGTGGGAATGCCAACTGATTTGTGAGGGGCTCCCTTCATCTGGTGGGAGGACATTTAGTATAATGGTTCAAAGAATGGCTTTTGGGGGCGCCTGGGTGGCTTAGTCGGTTAGGCATCCGACTTTTGCTTGGGTCATGATCTCGCGGTTCGTGGGTTCGAGCCCCGCGTCGGGCTCTGTGCGGACTGCCAGCTCAGAGCCTGGAGCCTGTTTCGGTCTGTGACTCCCTCTCTCTCTGACCCTCCCCTGCTCACGCTGTCTCTCTCTCTCTCCTAGAAATAAATAACAAAACATTTAAAAAAAAAAAACAACAAAGAATGGCTTTTGATGTTACTAAGACCTGAGTTCACAGGCTTATTATGCTTTTTTTTTTTTTACAAGTTTTGTAACTTCTGAGCCTTTTTTCCATTTGTAAAATGGACATAAACACACTTCCATAATAGGCATAATACAATTGTTATGAGAATTAAAATAGGACATCGCTCAGCACAATGTATGTGCTCAACAAAAGGTGATTATATTACCTGCAATAGCTGGTAATGTTATTAATTGTGATGAGAGGAAAAAAGTTGCAATACTATTTCTATTAAGAATAAAGCTCATGCTTGATTGGTACTGTCCTAAGAACTTAGGAATATTAACTCACTTCATCAACACACACTGGTGGGACTACTATCGTTTCCGGTTTACGACTGACACTCAAAGAGGTTAGGTAACTCGCTCATGGGAAAGGGTACGCCTAGTTTTGAATTCAGGCAAAATTCAGCTATGGAATCACACCACTAACCCCCACTACTGATGCCTTTCTGCCCAATGACCCTGTTTTGGACTTAATGTTTAAGTGAAATGAGTGGCAGTTTTCTGGATGGTTCAGGAAAGAACAGTGTATCACATTACTGCCGCTTGTCATAGGTACCTACATTTGACACCCATAGCAGGAGTCTGTGTCCACTAGATGGCGCTGTTGTGTTAACGAAATGTGACCCAAGTCAATACTTTGGCTTAGGAGCCTGCTGAATTTGAGAACCCCAGCATGACAATCTAATTGCATGCCTAAAAGTCTGATGGAAGAAACCTCCAAACTTCACAGTATATCTAGAGATCTCTAAAGACTAATGGTGTCGAGAACTAGTTAGAAAAGTATATACTCATTTTTTCTGGGCATCAAAGTCTGTATCTGGAGGAGTTTTGAAATCATCTAGTCCAAATGCATCAGTTCATAAATAAATAGACTGAGAGCCAGAGAGGAGATGTTACTTGGAGAACATGTGATGGCTTTGGCTACAATTCTCTTTCCCTAATACTTCTAACTGATTCTATTTTTTAAATGTTTTATTTATTTCTGAGAGAGAGAGAGAGAGACAGCGTGAGCAGGAGAGGGTCTGAGAAAGAGGGAGACACAGAATCGGAAGCAGGCTTCAGGCTCTGAGCTGTCAGCACAGAGCCCAATGCATGGCTTGAACCCACTGACTATGAGATCATGACCTGAGCCGAAGTCGGATGCTTAACTGACTGAGCCACCCAGGTACCCCAATTCTTTTTTTTTTTAATTTCTTTAATTTTTTTTTTAATTTCTGAGAGAGAGAGAGAGAGACAGCGTGAGCAGGAGAGGGTCTGAGAAAGAGGGAGACACAGAATCGGAAGCAGGCTTCAGGCTCTGAGCTGTCAGCACAGAGCCCAATGCATGGCTTGAACCCACTGACTATGAGATCATGACCTGAGCCGAAGTCGGATGCTCAACCAATTGAGCCACCCAGGCGCCCCAGGCACCCCACTTCTGATTCTAAATCACAATGAAACTGTGGTTTCTGAATTCTTAGAAGACTTTCTAAGTTTTCGTATGGGGCAGAAGACTGCCCAACGACGAGTTTTTGCCTCATTATGTTTTATACATATGTTCAGTATCAGACTCAGACATTTAGATATTAAGGGGAAAAATGGTGCCTGTTTCTTTTTCTTTTTAATATGTCTCCTTGGAAATTGAGTGACTCCACTTTAAAAGGCTGTCCCTATTGGTTGACAGTACAGTTTGTGGACTTTAAACCCAGAGCAGGTAACAGGGTAATGAATAAGCAAAAGGACTCTGGAATTGGATTGCCTGGGTGGAACCGAAGGACCCTGGGAAGGTCATGAGACACATCTAAGCTTCTGTGTCCACATCTGTAAAATATGACTCCTATTTTTACTTAAAAGGTGTTTGTGAACATTAAATGTATATGAAGTGCCTAAGACATAATTTAAAAAAACAAGGTTAAAGGGAGCAAAAATAATGAATAATGAATTTTTGTTGTGATGGTGGATGTTCAGTTTTCTGTGTCTCTCAGTAGTGAATGTCATTACAGGTGCTTTGTCAACCACTTCTTCAGTCACTGTCACATGCTAACTTGCTAAACAAGAGGAAGAGCGTTTCAGGTTGTATAACTGTGTAACATCACTTCTTCCTCACCCAGATGGTAGAAGTAGCCAGGATACATATGGCATGTACTTCATTATGTGTTCACGTCAACTTTATTTAAAACACTCGTAGGCTCTGGGCTCCTACTCACAGTTTAGACAGAGAAGGTGACTGGCATCCAAATAATAACAGCTAAGAGCTACTGAACACTTGCCTAGTGTCCAACATCACTCTGTTTTGCAAGTATGAGCTCATTTAATTCTTAGACAACCGTGTGATCTAAGAACGAAAACTTTCCCCTTTTTAAAGATGAGCAAGCCGGGATCCAGCAACTCGCCCCAGCTTCAATGATAAGCCAGAGTCAGCATTTGAACTCAGGTCAGGATGAGAGTGGGGGGTTGCTCCAAGCTTGCTTTCCCCCCACCTCCCCACCCCAAATACCACAATGAAGCCTGATAGAGACACTGTTTGGGTAGGTCTTCTAGGCCACTGTTAGCATGCAGCTTCGTTATCCAGGGGCTCATGTGTTAAGCCTACATCAATATTTTTATGGCCGTTAGCTAACGAGATTGACTGGTTAAACATTTAATAGACTCCTGAGTTCAACAGGGTAAAACAAATTTTTTTTAGGTCAGAAGAGAGCATGCCTAGGACAGGGCACTCTTGAGGACCACTCCGTAAGGGATCAAAGTTCACTGCAACTGAAGGAGGGTTAGGTTGCTGAGGCCATCATGCTTGGGACTAGCCCTGTTCGCTGCAACTTATTTGTTGCTCGTATGTTCTGTGAACATTCCAGACCAACCTCTTTTCACTGCCATTGGTTCAGACTCTACTCCCATGTAGGATTCTTGAATTCAGGTTTACAAGACACTTAGCCAGCTTCTGGTCTACTACCCCTCTACCTTTGAAAAGAAGCAAACTGAGGTCCCATTTGCTTATGGTTTGTCCCAAGTTATCTTAGAGGAAGAGTTGGAGCCCTGCTCCTTCAGTTATTACATACTGTTTCTACATCCCTTAGCTAGTTTATTTTAAATGGTATCGCTCGGAAAACTTGCTGAAATTCTTGTGTTTATACCAAATTGAACCCAAGTTCAACAGGTAGCGTCTGTTCCTTATGGGTAGCATCTTTCTGTTTTTAATTTCTTCCTTCTTCCTTTGCTTGACATAAACTTTTATGGGGCTGGGGAACAATGCCGTTTATTAAAATGTATTTTTAAATCAAATAGTTTATTTATTTATTTTTTCATTAGAAGCCACGAAGGCAAGTCATCGAACCTAGACCTGAGAAAATGGCCAGACTAAACAAAGACGGAGGCAACTTCAAAGCGCCATTGCCAAAAATGAGGCAGTGGGGGTGGGGGTG
>NW_027529428.1:6533061-6535205 GCF_008692635.1 Crocuta crocuta
TCAGTCATCGTTATCCCGGGTGCTAGCTGCCCGCTGTTGAAAGAGCTATAGGTAAACAAGTTGGGTACGGACGTGAGGTCATAGATAGGTTCTTGCTTTATCTGTTTGATCCCAGTCATGTCAAGTCCTGACTGATCAGGGGACGGCTGGCCGGAATCCACGTTGTAATAACCCTCGGACTTGGGCAGGTCGATGACGTGTCCGTTGGCGTAGGTGCCGCCGGCCTCGCTGCCCAGGCTGCCCAGGCCGTTGCTGATGCTGCCGCTGTAGACCCTGGCCAGGGCTTCCGCCTCCCCGCTCTGCTGCTGCCGCTGCTCCTGCAGCCGTTGCTGATGCTTCTGCACCTCGGCGTACAGGCTGTCCCTCTGCTTCTTGGACATCCTCCCGAACTTCACAGCTGCGTGGAGACACAAAGCAGAAGAGGACACCTGCGGTTACCACTCTCGATCCCTCCGAGGGGACACGGAGAGCTGTCCCCTCGGCGGCCGGTGCACAAAACCCCAGCTCGACGGCCCAAGGCTCCCTTCTGGCCCCCCACGGGTGGTGAAAGGCTACGTTCAGGGGTGTCGTGCTGGTTGGGCAGAGTGAGAGCTAACCCCAAGCTAGGAAGAAATGCCAGGACTTATGTATTTCTGATTGCCATGAAGTTAGAAGGCGTATTTCCTGGTTCTTTCTTACGCGTGGGGGAAAAAATTCCACAAGCCAAAAACTACCAAATAGTACCTGCTGTTAAAATGTCAGCCAACATTCATCATCAGCTTCCGCAACTAAGCGTTAGATTACTGGACTGTTTATAAGACCCTATTATTTCACTATTTTCAGTTTTTTCAAATCAATGGCCATGCCTCACCTTTTAAAATAAATGTTTATTTCTGAGAGAGAGGGAGAGAGAAAGAGAGAGAGAGAGAGAGAGAAACACATGGGGGGAGGAGCAGAGAGAAAAGGGAGACCCAGAATCCCATGCAGGCTCCAGGCTTTGAGCTGTCAGCACAGAGCTGGATGCAGGGCTTGAACTCAGGAACTGAGAGATCATGACCTGAGCCCAAGTTGGACGCTTAACAGACTGAGCCACCCAGGCGACCCTCACTGTTTTCTAAACAGCATGTTGGGTAAGACCAGCGATGTGGGGCAGGGTGATAAACACATTTTTAAGTAAGTATTTGTCTTCAGCTGGCTTTTGGGACCAAATTCAAAGAATCTTTGGATAATAGCAATCTTATTTATCCAATGCTCAGCAAGGGAGCCCACAGCTACCCCCTTTCTTGTTCTACCAGCCCCACGTTTTATATCGCCCTTCTCTTCGGGCAAAATCCTCAGCCATTGTGAGGAAAAGGGAGGAAAAGGCTCTGCAATTGGCCACAGAAGAGAAGATGCTTTGATCTGAATTCATTGTTTCTTAACTAATAGAGTTTAACCTCCTAATTATTATGGATATTGACATTTCTCCTCACAAACTGTCAACTCCCAGTGTAGGCTGTGAGTGTTTTACGCAAGAAGCCACATTGTCTGAATCATCAAACTCTATATCCTGCAGTTCATGTTAGTGGTGGGAATTATGAGAAACTCAAGGCTCCTCTCTGAATTCCCGTTTCCTTTGCTTTCATGATAGTGTTCTTATCACCTGTTGGCATTTGGAAGCCCAGGGGATGTAGAAAAAAGAACGTGGAGGGGAAGAACAGGTCCAAGTCCTGGAGTAAGTTACTCGGATTGATGAGAATAATTTCTGAAAATAACTAATGGTGAAGTGCTCAAGAACTTTCCAGAACAGAGGGCCCACAGAAGAGATTCGTATTGTGAAACGGCCACCCCTTTACCTCCCGGCCATGTTCCATCAGTGTTCATCTTCTCTCTCTGTTGGTTACAGAGCCACCAAGTTTTATCTGAGCATCGGCTGTTCAGTATGGAGACCACATTTCCCAGCCTCTCTCACTGCCAGGTGCCGCTATGTGATTAAGTTCTGGGTTAACAGGAGGTAAATGAAAGTGCTGCATATACTTGTGAGTGTCCAGGCCCGCTGTTTTCTTCTTTCCTGCCTGCTGGATTGTGGGTATGAGGACTGGATTTGGAGCAGCCCAAACTTCCTGTTTTTCCTTAATTCTCAGTAAAAAAAAAAAAAAAAAAAAAAAAAAAAAAATTTTGCCATT
>NW_027529428.1:6535210-6639952 GCF_008692635.1 Crocuta crocuta
AAGGGGTGAATGTCCAGTAAGTTTTCTGAATGAAGACAATTCATCTGTTCAATTCAGCCCAAACTCCCCTTTCTACCTCAGCTGTCATTTTTATAGAATCTCGAAAAATTTAAGATCATTGTGTTTAACTTTGTTGGTAGAGACACAATCTTTATTAGATTGTTTCTCAGAGACACATGGATTTGCTTACTAATTGCAGTGATATTTCCAGTTTGTCCATGGGACAAATCCTAAAGTAAATTTTAGAGAAGGCATTCATTTGTACCTTTAAATTATAACTTTACAAATATTATATCATATAATATATAGTATTATATATATAATTTTAAATAAATTTTTTTATTTTTATTTTTTAATATTTTTAAATTTATTTCTAGGAGAGAGAGACAGCGTGAGCAGGGGAGGGTCAGAGAGAGAGGGAGACACAGACTCTGAAACAGCCTCCAGGCTCTGAGCTGGCAGTCAGCACAGAGCCCGACGCGGGGCTCGAACCCACGAACTGCGAGATCATGACCTAAGCGAAAGTCGAACGCTTAACCAACTAAGCCACCCAGGCGCCCCTTAAATAAATATTTTTAAATAAATAAATACAAATTCTCTTGGGGAAAAAACTTCTTGTATAGGAAACAAATATCATAACTTTTGATTCAGAAAGAACACTCCCACCTCCCCAAGAAATTAATGTGACATGCTTCCTTATTTACTAACCTGTCTTGCATTCAGGTAGGTTCAGAACAGCAATTTGCTACAGAGCTATGGAGGGTGATGCAAAATTTCTATCTATTGCTACAGATTAAGATTTTATTTTGGCCTAAGTACATCTATCTTCTGAGTTACTTTAGTAGAATAGTTTCCCATATTTTTTGTTTAAAATCTGTAGAGAAGAAAGACTGAGAAGGAGAAGCATTTCTATCATGGAGACATAAATGTAGTGCCTTCTTTGAAAACCCTTTCCATTTACATCTTGCTTTAGATTTCCTTACGATCTATATTTAGGTGAAATATACTTGTGGTGGATGGATTCTATTAATGATCCTGATTGCTCTTACCTACTTCCATGCCCTTCCTGGTGTAAATATGCAAGGCTCTTTCATTCTGGGCAGACACTGGGCCTCACCACTTGCTTCAAGGTCCTGTAGCTGTGAAAGCGTAAGGCAAGCTGACAGGCCACAAACACCCCCACTCCCAGGAGGGATGTGTGTGATACTCCTCAGGCACTCCTGGCTGCCCAAGAAAAAAGGAAAGGGGAAAATGGGAAGGTCCTGAAGGATCTAAAAGTCTCCATCACCCTCCATAGTGATATGAGAAACAAAGGCAGAAGGAAATGGCAGATAGAACTTCATTTCCTTATAACCCGCAGCCCATTGACAAATACTTGAGGCTGGCAGAGTAAAATGTTTCTCCAGGAACTCCTTACTGTCTGCATGTTAATGATTTGCTAGAGGGAAAAACAGCTTTGGCTTGACAATAGCTAGGCCTCCACTATCCTAGGAGTCAAGTTCTTTAGCATATGAAAATCTTACTGGAAACTTCCTCTGGACTTTACTTTCCCCAACCCCAGAGTATATAACCAGTCTCTCCTCAGGTTCCCTGGGCAGCTCTTCCTGCCCACAGGTCCTGTCCCCGGTTTTAAATGAAATCACATTTTTGCACCAAAGACGTCTTCAAGAATTATTTTCTGATAATTGGCTCCAGACCTCATGAGCCCCACTGTCACCCCAAAAAAACCTCATTAATGTGACCTGCTTTGGGCCATTGGGATATTGACATATGTGATACAAACAGAGGCTTCAAAAGTTCTTGTGTGATTGAATATCTCACCACAAAAAAAGACGTGCCTAAACTAGCTTCCTAGACGATAAGGTTTGTGAAGCAAGGCTGAGCCACCCCGGTCTTTCCAGGCAAGGCCATCTACCCTCAGCGGCTGACCTATAGACGGCGGCTGACCTATAGATGGCGGCTAATGAACAAACCCAGTTAAGACCTTGCATTTAATAAGTTTAGGTCCAGAAATCTGCTGTTGACCACAGATCTCGTAATCCAAGCAAACAACGTCAAATAAGTACGCTGTCAAGACCTCTGCCTGGTAAACATCTGAAAACACAATGGTGAATAGTGATGCCTCTTCCAAGGTATTAACTTACCAGGTCACTGAAAAAATGGAAATATTTTCAGAGGCAACTTAGAGCTCTATTACATTTTGGAATTATCAGACTTCATCCTAAATCAAGAACTATGCTGACAATTACTCTAATACTATTTTAGAATAATTTTTCCATTCACTTTAGAAACAGTGATGACCCACGGTTTCAGTTTTGTGCCCCTTTCTTATAATAAAAGTAGTCCCATATTTGGGGAAAACAATTACAGTACATGGAACAAATAAATCTACTCCGCTTCCCTGACATGTATATAATCCGTTGTCACAATCTGTAAAAAACATTTGTTGTATTCATAGGCCTATTTTTAGCAAAGGCTGTATTACTGTTATATTTTCAAGGATTAGCATTCTTCTTACCACTACTCATTAATCAGAATGGCACATATTTTAAGGGTTTGTCCCTCTCAGACTTGAGTCATTCTGTTGATGATTTTTACTTGAGTATGGAGGCAGCCTCTTGTTAAACTGCTAGTTCGCAAAGAAACTTGCACAGTTCTGTATACATTGCAAGTGCCTTCTAAATATTCAGGGATGGTGGTATTTGCTCACGATATGCTCTGATCACTCATTTTGATCTCACACTAGCAAAGAGCGATTTTATGCAAAGTATTGGGAATCTTTTAACTTATATCTGGATTGTGGGATGCTAAGTGGAATGGAAGTTTTTGGGGTAACTGTAAAACAAAGTCATTGCTTCTTTGAAGATTTCTGCTAACCAACACATGACGGCTAGATATAGGCTGCTGGTATCAAGAGAGCCCAATTGTAGAACTATCATCTATGACCTTCCATGGTCATTTTGGAAATTATTTCTTCTTACAATCTTCTGGCTGTAAAGTTCTCCATGCTCACATCTTGTTGCTTACCAAGGAAACTGGTCTTAATTTAGCTCTTTTCAGTTTCAAAGATGTGACGTTTTTATAGTACTCAAAGCTTTGTAGAAAAGATCAGATTCAATCTACCCAACCCTATTCCTAATTTCAAAATATTCTCTCGCATCCCTTTCTTTTTCCAATAGAACTTCCTGTGATGATTGAATGTTCTCTATGGTTTCCAATATGGTAGCCACAAGCACATGGGACTATTGAGCACTTAAATACAGTAATGTGACTAAAGAAGTGAATTTGAAGTTGTATTTAATTTTAATTAATTTAAATTTAAATTTAAATTTAATAATGACATGTGGATACCATGCTGGATATTGGACAATGCCATTCTGGATAGGTAGAAACCTACTTTATGAAATCTATCCTTGTTAGGCAGCTACTTACTGCTTTTTCACACATGCATGTCATCGGAAGGATGCATACTCAGTTATTGCAAGGTGAGTATCATGTTTTCTCCTTGGGGCCCAGTATCTTCCTACTGATGCCAAACATTTTTCTGGTTTTTATTTGTTTGTTTGCAGTAGTACAATTGGAAACAGTTTATCCTAAAGACTCCTGCAACTAACATTTATGAAGGGTCCAGTTAAAAAGAAAAATAAATAAGATGGTGGAGAGTATTTGGTGGGCATACATGCTATCAGCTCTCACACATAAATAATGCATGCCTTCACCTTTAAAAAAATTTTTAAAGTAGTCTTCATGCCCAGTGAGGAGCCCAGTGTAGGTCTTGAACTCACCCTGAGCTGAGATCAAGAGTCAGATGCTTAACCAACTGAGCCACCCAGACTTCCCGCCTTCACCTTTTTATACACATAAACACACATTTATGTATTTCAAGTGGATTTGAGCTTTGATTCTCTGCCCTAACTAAATATGAAAAAATTTGTTATTGCTGAGGTTTTTGTCTACTCATCTATGTGCCATGGCTAATAAACCACTATTGAAGTGGAAATTCAGGAGAGAATGAAAGTCCAGTGATTTAACAGTCATATCAAGCTATCTACAAGTAGCCATCCATGGTTTTTCCGTGGCCAAGCAGGCGAAATAAACGTTCTTGGTGCCATGCATCCCTGACAGAAAACAAATGCAATTATCCAAATGAAGATGCCACTTTGTGTCTGAAGGAATGTGGGCAAGGTGTATGTGGAAATAAGGTAGGTGTGAGGGCATCTGACTTTGGTTACTGGCACTACTACGAAAGCGCTTGAAAATACCTGCTCAACAAACAGAAGGTAATCATAATGAATTAATGGCAGGAGAAGTATCAGCTCTCATTGTTGAGTCCTAACTAGAAATAGGCAATCGCCCATAAGTTCAGGGCTTTCTAAGCCGTCAATACCAGTCAAGACATTACATATCAACAGGAGGTAAAACCTATTCAGCGATCCTGGTATTAGTAGAATTTATTTGGTCTAAAGTAAGTACTCTTTATAATCAAGGTTCAGATGAAATTTCCTCTACATAACTTAGTCAGGAAGAATCGTTCTCCATTAGACGAATCTTTTCTTTTTTCATTTTCCTTCTGCTGAAACCTCTTATCCTCATTCCCAACCACCACTTGCACCTTCTGAGGGCATTTCTCCTTGTCATCATAGACAAGGAGACATAAGACATAAGGAGGCATTTGGGAAGATGTCCCTGGCATCCTCAGAATGGTCTCTGGACCTAAGATAGATCATTTTCCTGAGTCTCCAGGATCTTTGGACACTATATTGATTTTACTTGCAAACTGATGCACTACACTAAATTTCTTCCCCCTTGAGAATAGATTGTGGCTCTGTCTATTAAATAACCCTCCTCCCACAACACACTTCCTTTTGTACCANCGCACCTTCTGAGGGCATTTCTCCTTGTCATCAGTTTGACATAAGACATAGGAGGCATTTGGGAAGATGTCCCTGGCATCCTCAGAATGGTCTCTGGACCTAAGATAGATCATTTTCCTGAGTCTCCAGGATCTTTGGACACTATATTGATTTTACTTGCAAACTGATGCACTACACTAAATTTCTTCCCCCTTGAGAATAGATTGTGGCTCTGTCTATTAAATAACCCTCCTCCCACAACACACTTCCTTTTGTACCATGGGATTCAGACAATCTCCTAGATTTTGTGAACATTGGACCATATACACATCTCTTGCCCATGATTCTGTTCACCAGCACAGACTCCAAACGTCTGCCCTTCCAAAAGAGACACTTCCTTTTCTTGTAGGAACAAGTAACAAAGACAAATAACCAATGGCTCATTCTCTTTGCACAATTATTAATGGAGTTTTCATATACTGTCAATTAATATGCTGCCTCCATATAGTGGAAACGAAGTACAAAATCATCAGCTCAAGTTTCCATAGAATTGCACTAAATAAATCCTTAAAACCACTAACCCCCCCACCTTCCACTTTCTTCACATGAGTTATGTGGAAGTACACACCCTAGGAGTATATTTACATGGTTAGCAAGTACAGAAAAGCAAATAAACAAAAAGTTAGTTAATAGTAAAACTTGGAAACATATCTCCGTAGCCTTAGAAGCTACCTATAACTGAAGGGCTCAAGGTCAAATTCTTTATATTTTCTGGATCAAATTTACCTTATAGGTATACTTTTATGCAAGACAAGTTTAGGTGGGTTGGGAAGTAGAAAAAAAAGGTAAACATTCCTGATATACGTATTTGGAGAATACAAGCTAAGAAGTAAGCAGTTTGTATGTTTAAATATCAAACTTATGCAGAACTGATTTTATCCAAATGATAATCTGGATAATTTCATAACTCATAAAAATCCCTATGTATCAAGAGACCAGTGCCTGCCAATTATACTTATTTCTTTAAGATCTGGAAGTCAACCCCCCCCATCTTTCCTTCCTTCCCTCCTTCCTTCCTTCTCTTCTTCCTTCCCTCCTTCCTTCCTTCCCTCCTTCCCTCCCTCCTTCCTTCCTTCCTTCCTTCCTTCCATACTACCTTGAACTTCATTAGAAAGAGTGTGACCAGAGGTAGAGAATCTACAATGATTCACATAAAGAGAGTAAGTACCAGGGGAACAGTCTGTGTCTTGGACTCTGGGTAACAGAGAATTCCATGGTTCATTCAACAAACATTTAGGTGTGTGCCTTTAACCGGACCCTGAGGATACAGTGGGAATAAGACAGAAGTGTCCCCAAGACTCAGGGTTGTTCACAACCTGATTGATACAGGAGTGCTGTAGCCAGTGTTGGGGAGTGGGAAGGTGGGGAAGATAATTAGTTTAGATGACTGCTTAAAAATGGAAGCAACACTAGATAAAATTCTTTGAGTTTGAGTTTATTTGTCTTCTTTCATTAATCTAAGATATTCAATGGGGGACCCAGCTCACCCATTTGGGTCATATTCCGATGACACTACTTCCACAGCCCTTTTAGGGCTTGGACTTCTGTTACAGCCTTTGAAATTTTCATGATGCTTTAGAAAAGTCCATGCCCCAAACAGTAGATCTTCTGGGCTTCCTAAGGAAGTAGGTTTTGCTCCTTAACATCACTGCACAGCACGCACCTTGCATACCAGTCAGACTCACCCAGTGACCAAATGGTCCTGGTTTGCCTTACACTTTCCCTGGTTTTAGCTCTGAAAATCTCACATCCTAGGAAATGGCTCATGCACAGGCAAGCTTTTGAACCTAGGCCAATGTGGCTTTCACCTAACCTTGTTAGTACAGCTTGCTCCATGAGCTCCAGTAAAGTCTTTCCTTTCTTCCTATTTCATGGGCAATGTGACATTTTTAGAAGTTCTACCAGAAGACAGTTTTCTTTTCTTTTTATCCCCAATTCCCTTTGTCTAAAACCCTTCTGATGGCTTAAACAGACTCCAGCAAAGCATCCACGTGAAAGCCTTTAATTTTTAAAAATGTTTATTTATTTTTGAGAGGGAGAGAGAGTGAGAGAGAATGTGAGCAGGGGAGGGTCAGAGAGAGGGAGACCCAGAATCCGAAGCAGGCTCCAGGCTCTGAGCTGGCAGCACAGAGCCCAACGCGGGGCTGGAATTCATGAACCGTGAGACCAATACCTGAGCCGAAGTCAGATGCTTAACCAACTGAGCCACCCGGGCGCCCCACGTGAAAACCTTTAAGCAAGAGCCCGGGAGGCAGTGCCTTACCATCTCTTGACATCCCTAGGGCAAGACACTTCTGCAGCCGGCAGTGCTGGCAACGGTTTCTATTGGTTCTGTCGATCAAACAGTTTCTCTGCCTTGGGCAGGAATATGATGCATTGTTTTGCTGGCTCCTCCTAAAGAACCCCTAGAAGCAAAGAGAAAGGAAGGGAGACATTATTTATAAGAAGGAAGACAGATACAATTAACATACACGGTGGCTATATTTTCTTTTTTTTTCTTTTTTTAAAATTTATTTCTGAGAGAGAGGTTGAGAGAGAGAACGTGAGCAGGGGAGGGTCAGAGAGAGAGGGAGATACAGAATCTGAAACAGGCTCCAGGCTCTGAGCTGTCAGCACAGAGCCCGACATGGGGCTCGAACCCACAAACTGTGAGATCATGACCTTGGGCTGAAGTCGGATGCTTAACCGACTGAGCCACGCAGGTGCGCCTATATTTTCTACTATGAACGTAACGGAGCTTAATAAAAAAAATTGTTTTTGATACTTCTTGGACACCTTACAGATGTTTCTCCTGGGGGAAAATATGTACCCTCTACAGAGATATGAAGGCATCTTTCATTCATTCATTTAATCAATGTTTACTAAAGACACGTGTGCACTGTGTTGTTCTTTGCAAAGAAAAACAGAACGGAGTTCCTGGCATCAAAGGAGTGGCAGAGGACAGTGTCACTGCTAAGGCAAATATGACAAAACTTGATGGAGACAATAACACAGGCTTATGTCAAGTGCTGTGGGGGTGAGGAGCTTGGGATCTTGGCCACAAGAGTTGTACTGAGAGGAGTGGGCTCAAGATGTACCAATATCTTCCCAGTTTCTAAGAAGCAATTTTACCCATGTGACAAATTTAAAATATGGCCAGACGGCATCTGCAAGGTTGTTTTGTAAACCAGTGTGTGCCTCATAATTAACCATATTTTTAAAGGAAATATGGTAAATAAACTTTTCAATAAAAATAAACAATAAATAGACTACAGAGATGTAGGAACTTTTCATAAAAGTTTCTTTCAGGTACACAGTTAACTGCCATGGACTGTACGTAACCATTCTAAATAAATCCATAGCTGAGTTAATTGTTTAAAAAATTCTTTGGGGCACCTGGGTGGCTCAGTCGGTTGAGCATCTGACTTCAGCTCTGGTCGTGATCTTGTGGTTTGTGAGTCTGAGCCCCGTGTCGGGCTCTGTGCTGACGATTCAGAGCCTGGAGCTGTTTTGGATTCTGTGTCTCCCTCTCTCTCTGCCCCTCCCCTGCTCTCATTCTGTCTGTCTTTCTCTCAAGAATAAATAAACCTTAAGGAAAATTTAAAAAAACAGTAAAGAAAAAAAAAAGAAAACTTTAAAGGGGAAAATGTGGGTTTCCTTGATTATCAACAAAGGGACAGAGCAGGGCTGAGACTAGGTGTGGCTAGTGAGGCATCCATTTTGGCCACAAAATTTAAGGATTGCCACAACTTGTTAATTAGGATAAGTAATATCTTAATACAATATATTAAGAATCAACATCAATGCAAAACACCCTGAAAAGTTTAAAAAGGATCGAGGTCGGGGCGCCTGGGTGGCTTAGTCGGTTAAGCGTCCGACTTTCGCTTAGGTCATGATCTCGCGGTTCGTGGGNACAGAGAGAGGGAGAGAGAGAATCTCAAGCAGTTGCTGCACTGCCAGCACAGGGCCCGCTTCAGGGCTTGAACTCATGAAACCGTGAGATCATGACCCAAAACCAAGAGTCAGATGCTTAACTGACTAAGCTACCCAGGTGCCCCAAGCCCTTGCCACGCTTGTGAAGAACTTTGGAAATGGATGGCTCTTAGAGAGAAAAAAATGCCAACTGGTTTTGTGTTGTAAGCTCCAAGCCATTCTAAACAAGGACTAGTTTGGTCCTCACAGACCCTAGTGTGTTATTTATATAATGGACCAGTAGTGGCAGGATGAGATATCCAATTGTTCAGTGTGAAGGAATTCACGGAGGGAGCCCTTTCAAACAGAGCCCATCCAAGCCCCCAGGGATTGAAAAGATGTGCTCCATATACAAACGGTCCCTGACTTATGATGGTTCAATTTCTGATTTTTTGACGTTACAGATGGTCCGAAAGCAATACACACTCAGTAGAAATCATACTTCGAATTTTGAATCTGGATCTTTTCCCAGGCTAGTGACAGGCAGCATGATGCACTTTTGTGACGCTGGGCAGGGCTGCAGCCACAGCTCCCGGTCAGCCCCGTGATTGTGAGGGTCAACGACCAATACGCTCACAGCCATTCTGGTTTTCATGGTCAGTCCAGTATTCAATAAATTACATAAGACATTCCATACTTGATTATACAATGGGCTTGATGTTAGATGATTTTGCCCAATTGTAGGCTAATGCAAGTGTTCCGAGCACATTTAAGGTGGGTTAGGCTAAGCTATGATGTTTACTCGGTTAAGTGTATTAAGTGCATTTTTGACTTAAGAGATGTTCGAATTTATAGGGACATAACCCCATGTAAATCAGGGAAGATCTGTACCATCAAAGGTGTCAGGAAGCATAACTTCGGCCCATCAGTCTTGGTAAAAGATGACTTGGAATTTACATTTTAAGAAAGAATTGGTGCTTTTTATCATTGGATACTCTAGTGCCACTTAGCAAAAGAGCTGACAGAGAAGACTTCTGAAGTCACAGCTACAGGCCTAATGTAAGGCCAATTTGACATTAATTACGAGACATTTCTTGCTTATCTGTTGCTCATTATTGCAAATGAGGTTTTTGGCACGAAAAAGAGAGTCTGTTTCAAGTGTTATTGAATGAATGGGAATTTGAATAAGTGCAAAGCTGAACCGATGTTATTTAAAATGGGCTGTTTACGTTGACTCAGAATGGCATTATGAAAATTCAGAGCTTGATACCGAAGGTGCTGACATTGACATCTTATGCTGAACGGAATTTCTGGAGTTTTCTAGTTGGAGAAAAACACAGCATATTTACAAATGTAGGGTTTTTTCCATGGAATGAAAAAAAAAGTAGTGTGGTATACAATGTCCTTTTGACTAAAAGTTAAGAATAGCTTCAGAAGAGCAGCAAAACTTCTTTGACTGTGTTTCCTGCTTTAAATAGAAATGATGGCTGTACCCTACACGCCTGTTTCTGGCTATTGACCTGTGGAATATATTTGTAAGGTCGGTTAAATCTTCTGGAAATTACTGTTTAAAATGTTTTGATTTTTTTGGTCATAAAACCAATTATTTAGTTGAAGCTATAAAAAGAGGCAATATAATCGAGAAAAATAATTAGGAAAGAAGATTTACCATGTGTCAACAGATTTAAAACAGGGGCAGGGCACTTTACAAAAAGTTGGGTGGGAAATAAAATTCTTGAACTCTAAGTAGAAATGTAACATTACAGAGCATCTTATAAAATACAATTGCAGCAATATAAAAGGACTGTGGAGGCTCCAACTCTGGAAACTATTCATAATGGCTAGATATTTAGGTTTAAATGGAGAGTTCCTGGGTATGAGAATCATATTACTATATACATCTTCCAAACGCTGAGCAGTATTTTCCAATTAACCACGAGTGGTATCATCTTCTACACAAAATGCTTTGCTTTCTAAGATGAACAGACCTTCATATTTTGAAATCAGGCATTTTCCAAAGAGAGCTCATACAATGAAACAGATTTCCACTTTGACATTGATCTAAAAATATATGTATTTGGTGGATACTTAATAAACTAGACCAGAGGCCTTAAAAATATCTACTCAACCAACACGGTGGTGGAAATGCTTTCTCTGGAGGCTTCGGATTCTGAAATTATTAGCATTTATGAAGAAAACTATTTGTCTACCTCCCTGAGGTAGTAACAGCTTACTCTAAGGAGGGTAAAAAATTGCTGATTAGTAATTTTGCTTTATTGTGTCTTCTGATGAGTTGAAAAAAATGCATGAAGGTGGATAATGTGCAGTGCTTAATTGTAGATCCACAGCGCAACCGGGTGGTACAAGGCACATCTCACGATGTTCAAATATGGATTATCGCTCTGAAGCAGGTCAGGATGTCGATGGGTTAGTTACATTCATTATTCTCCCTTCTCTGTGCCCTCTTCCCACTTTAGTTTCATTTATTTCTATTCCTTTTCCTTTTCTTCACTTCAGTTTCAATTTCAGAAATCATATTTTTGAGACCATAATGAACACTGCCAAGTTTTCACATAGTACCCCTACTGGATAGTTACGGTATGTTTTGTTTCACCTGTTTGACTCTGTGAGGATTAAGGTTAGTCCTTAGAGTTTATGATTTTGCTACATCTCTTTCAGGCTACTGCTTTTTTTTTTTAATTAAAAAAGTGTTTTTAGGAATCTCTATACCCAATGTAGGACTCGAGCTCACAACCACATGCTCTATTGACTGAGCCAGCCAGTGCCCACAGTCTACTGATATTAAATTGATATTAAATTCACTCTGGTTACATCTTTTTAAAAAATTTTTAAAAAGTTTTATTTATTTATCAGAGATAGAGAGAGCACAAGTGTGGGAGGGGCACAGACAGACAGAGACACAGAATCTGAAGGAGGCTCCAGACTCTGAGCTGTCAGCACAGACGGGGCTTGAACTCACAAACTAAGAGATCACGGCCTAAGCCGAAGTCAGACGCTTAACTGACTCAACCACCCAGGCACCCCACATTGCTTGCATCTTTGATCAAAAACATAATTGTTTTCATCAAAAACTTTGCCAAAATATCACTTTTCACTCACAGATGATAGCTGCATTTTGGTCTGGTGACAAGTTGCCCTTTGAAATTAGGTGTGGAATTGTTTATTTCTCCCTTGATACTTAGTCTCTCTCTCTTGTTTTTTCTTCTAAGGAAGAATTTTAAACACTTACTGTTAAGTTTCAAGTTTCCCTTATTTCAGATTAGGTCTATGTTACTGCTATTTTCAACTTTGTATTTGAAGAGCATCTTGCTCATAAGGAATTAGTTTGTCTTTGGAAGGATTGGTTCAATTGTCCTTGGAGGGAAACACTGGACCAAGAATGAAAAATCCTGTGCTTTTGGCCATACTTTTTCACTAACTAGATCAGCGATGTTGGCCAAATGACATCATCTTGTTTATACTTCATTATCTCATTGAAAAATGAGGAGGTTGGGGCAGATAATTTTTAGTTACTTTAGAGATTATCTGGTATCCTTCTAACATTCCATGATTTTATGTCTTCTTTTCTGGAATGTGAGAATAAAGGATGAACATATGCATATTGTAACTGTTACCTTGAACTTCTTTCTCAAGCAGATAAATAAGTATAGGCTGTTGGCTTACCATATTTAACCTTTAGTTGTTTCGTAAAGTAATAAATGCCCTTGAGTTTACTGAATACAGTTCTGTTAAAAGAGCAAGAGGCAGTATTTATATCTCTGTAAATGTGAATATTTCAAGCTCTTAAGTAACAGTCCATTTTCCAGTCGCTGCTGACCAGTTAGACAATCACAAAAGGCTGAAAGGCCAAGAACAGGAAGTCAACCCACCCACACACCAAGCAGAAATTCCCAAGCGTCAGCAGCAAGCCCAAGAATCCTTTAAAAAGATGTCACCATGTGCACGGTGAGGTACACGGATGCCTCAGGGCAAACACTGACGCTGTTGCAGGCAGTGCTGTGTGAAAGTCCCCCCTACCTTGCAGCCTTCGCACGTGATGACTCCGTAGTGGATCCCGGAGGACTTATCGCCACAAATTTTGCATGGTATCACTTCAATTTGTGCTGAAAGGGGAAAACAGACATTTTGAGCTCCTTCCTTTTGCCCGCCTGTCTCCCTCTCCACCTCCTCCTGGCACGATGTGAGTGTTTGAAGACCCTGGGGTGGGGTCACCCACCACTATTTGAAGGGCTTCCTGAAGCTTCTTCGAAGTGAAGGGGTATCCCTCCATTTACCACGGTTTGCTTTGTTGTTTTAAAACTACAAAATATAATTAGGGACTGGAAGCTTTCTAAACTCTTACTTCACTGCCTTTTCCTTTTTAAACCTGACCTGGTTATTGGGGCACCTGGGTTAAGTGTACGATTCTTGATTGAGGCTCAGGTCGTGGTCTCATGGTTCGTGAGTTAGAGCCCTACATCCAGCTCTGCACTGATAGCTCAGAGCCTGGAGCCTACTTGGGATCCTCTCTCTCTCACTCCCTTTCTCTCTGCTCCTACCCTGCTTGCGCATGCACTCTCTCTCAAAATAAATAAGTAAACTTAAAAAAAAAACATACTAAAAAAATAGACCTGAGCTGGTTGTTAATTTGACCAAAAAATCCCTTGAACCCCGTGGCTTCCGTTTTCTTATTTTGCACTTCAACCATTAAGTCCCAGAGCTATCACACAGCCTTATTTCAACAGTATTTTAAATGAGTAAGCAAAGCAAAACTGGAGTGGGAGGGTGTGATTTTATAAATAACGTGGCTGGATGTTTACTTGTGAAAATGTCAATGGTGACAATATTTATTGAGCACCCTCCATATGTCCGCTAAAATAAAAGTTGTTGGCACGAGATATGATATATTAATGACACAGATAATTTCATTCATAAAACAAAACTAATGCATGGAAACATCAGAGAAAATGATAAAACATGTGGCTTCTATGACTTCAATGCAAACAATAATTTCATGGAGATGAAGACGTTACGGTTGATTTTGAAGAGTGTGATGATACAGTTGGGCTGAAGTGAAAGGCAAAGGGCATTTCTGCAAGCAGAATGGAATGAAGGAGGTCCACTGGAATGACTGTGGCTCATGATTGTTGAGACAAACAACTCGGCTCTACTGGAAACATGGGCCATATGGTTGGGTAGAGGGAGTGATAAGACATTATGGAGCTCCTGGGAGTTGGGCAGAGGAATTTCCACCTATTACCATGGGCCACAAGGTTTCAAGGAAGGGACAGCATGATCAAAGTGGTGGTTTGGGTACCTTAGCTAACTGGAAAAAGCCAGAAGACTAAAAGGCTATTCCAAACCCCGTGTCAGAAGATGAAAGCATGGATTACCTCAATGGCACTGGGTAAGTGGAGAAGGAGAAGCAAATAGACAGGTCAATGAAGATAAAGAAAGGATACGGAGGTGGAAATAGATGAAGAATCCAAAGATGACTTCTAGCTCCACCCTTGAGGGGTGAGGTTCAACAGGAGTTTTGACACAAGTGGAGTTGTTGGTAAGGCAACTACTTTGCAGAACATGGTGGGACGCAGGGTTTCCAATTTGCATGTTTGCATGTGCAAGCACCTGTATACAGAACCCTCTGGAAAGATGATTTTAAGGCATCAGCATGGAGGTTATGGATGAATCCACGAGATAAACTTTATTTAGAATGTAGTAATTCCTATGTCTCTGGTAGTATTCTAAGTGTTGTTAAAATTATACACACCAGGAAGATCTGCTATTCCCGTTCCCAATTTAAAATAATTATGCAAAATATGCCTCAAAATGCTTTGTACATCAATCTGCCATGTGGATGCTTTTCTACAGTTTCTCACCCTTGAATATACAAAACAGATAAATGCAAGACATAACCCTCATTTTCTTATTATTTTACATTTTTAAAAAAGATAATACTTAGCTTAAGGAGAACATATTACATTTTTTTTTGAAATTCAGTATTTCCCGCTATGTTCAAATCATCTTTATAAGCAAAAATCTGAGTATTATGATCCTATTTTTCATATGAGAAAACTGAGAATCCAAGTGGTTAATGGTGTCCTTGAGTTGATTTGGGAGATGACCACCACAAATTAGCCAATTTTCCTGATACTTTGTTCAGTGACCTTTCGTTGCCCTACCACAAAGACACGATATGAATACAATTTTAAATTTCTTATTATTCCAATAGTACCAGCTAAAGAGACAATGATAAAAATATCAGGAGACGAGACAAAGTCAACTAAAATACTAAACTAAGTATTTCTATTGTTTCCATTTTTTCAGCCTTCAGATTATATGAACTAGTATTTGTTTTCAAGATTTTGTGATATGGGGAACAATGTGAGATCTGGTGTAATTTCTATTCTGTTTTCCTGGATTCCTGTCCGTAATCTGTTAATGATTAGGTCCATAGCTAAGATAAAAGTCTTGTTTCCTGGTTTATAAAGTTAGCTGACAAACTTCATAGATTTCTGAGGTTTAATGAGATATTTTATGTAGAACTGCCTTGCAAATAGTGAAGAGCTACAAAATGTCAGTCTTAATCAGCATCAGAACCATTGTTAACTGGTATTTCTAATACTATTGGACGAGAATTATGACAAGCCACATTATTGTTCCTTTACTAAAACCCTTATTTAAAAAACACAAATGAATGACACTATACATAATTTGCACTTTTTTTTAGTGATAACCTTTCAAACAGTGGATTCTTTACAATGATTACAAAATTGACTAAAAATACCAGGTATCCATTGTACAGTTGTTAAGCTTATATGATATTAAGTCAGAGGCGCTCTTTGCATAAATTACTCCCCGGGGAGTAACTTACACGTGAAGAGAATCTGCTTCAATAAGTTCTTAATTATAAAATGATCTAACTCTAAAGGAAATGAAAATAGAGGTAATTTGCCCCCTAGGGTGTGAGAAGATGTTTTTGAAAGCCACAAAGGTTATCTTACACAACTTGGGAAATACAAATGGCATCAGGAATGATTCGATAGAGCATCTGCATATTTATACATATTTATTATCTTAGCTCAACATGTAATCCTGAAGAACCATAAACATTTTAACAGTATTTTTAAAGAGAAAGAAGTCACTTAAAAAGATATATGTGTGTTGATATGTGTGGAGGGATTATCAGTTTGGAAAATCTATGATGATTTTTACCTATTATGGCAGAATGGGTCATATGAGGTTTGTTATACGTTAAGATAAAAATTTATTTTGAGAAAGAGAGAGGGCGCAAGTGAGTAATGGGCAGAGAGAGAGAGAATCCCATGAGGAGCAGAAAGAGAGGGGGAGAGAGAGAAATGGGGCTCACCCCAAAGAGGACTTGTGTTTTAGCGGAGGTGGGGCTTCACTTCACCCAAAGTGAGACACAAGCTTACCAGCGGTGGGGATCATCCTCACCTGAAGCAGGGGTCGAGCTCACCTGATGTGGGGCTTGAACTCACGAACCTTGAGAGCATGACCTGAGCCAAAGACAGATGCTTAATGACTGAGCCACCCAGGTGCCCTAGGTGAAGATAAATTTAAATAATTGAAAGCACTAATCCTTTTTCCTTTGCTCTCATTTAAAATAAACTGTTTCTGAGCTACAACATCGTAGTTCATACTATGCATTTTATAAAGCACATCTTTGAGGCGGAGTATTTCAGACACTGATAAGGACAACACATGACATTGCTCCGATGTTTGCCACTTGTAAATGTCTAGCCATTACTCCAACCATTGTCTCCTTGGGCAGTTATCTTGCATGAATGCAGATCTGGTGACATGCTATTTCTCATGGCTTCAAGCTGAACGTCAAGGGAGGATTTGGTGGCTTGGACCCCACCAGCTGTGACAATGAAGGTGCTATAAGGAAACTGAGTTCAACCTTCCTCCTTTTGCATGACTCATGGATTAATTCGACCGAAGCGTTCTCTGAGAGACAAACGTAGAAGAGCCCAAATGTCCTGAAAGATGGCTTGAGGTGTGCTCACTTCTCAGTTTCTCCATTTCTTGTATCTTTCACTCACATTGTTTCTATTGCTAACCTTCCGTGGAGACTCTAGTTAACATTGCATTTGCCAATTACATATCTTTGTATTTAAAAGCATATATAATTTTTTTGGAAATGATATTCTTAAAGAGTATCGTGAAAGGTTGAAAATAATTTGATGTTGTACCTTATACACTTGATGAAGTACAATTAATTTAATACCCCACGATTTGGCAGGAAGGTCCTAGTCAACAATTATAAACTAGTCACAGTGTGTGTCTTCTTCGAACATGGCAGTTCTCTCCTCGTCCCCAGCACCTCCTGAAGGCCCTTCCTTGCTTAGCATTCCTGACTGCAAAGCTGCATAAATCCACTGTGTGTTCAGTTCTTCTCGATTATCAAAATATACACATCTTTTGTTTTGTTCCCTCAGAATGTCCTGCTGGTGAAGGCAGGTGTTAAGTGAGATGAACTAATCCAAGCTAACACATTCACTAGATGCACCAAATTACCTTAATTATTTTTTAAAGTTTATTTATTTATTTTGAAAAAGAGAGAGAGAGAGAGAGAGAGAGAGAGAGAGAGAGAGAACGAGGCTGAGCAGGGGAAGGGCAGAGAGAGAGGGGAGGGAGAATCCCAAGCAGGCTCTGGTGCCGTCAGGGCAGAGCCTGACCCAGGGCTCGAAACTCATGAACTGTGGGATCATGACCTGAGACAAAATCAAGAGTTGGTCACTTAACGAACTAAGCGACCCAGGTGCCCCCCAAATACCTTAATTCTTAAAAGAATCCATCAGGAATGGTAGTCACAGTGAACAGGTCAGGTACTTTCTGGTTGAAGGAAACATTTATACTGTGTGTGTTCTTGCGGCTCTCAATTCCCCACTCCATTTCCTATAATGCAACCTGGCCATTTTTATAGTCTGGGCATTTTAAGTCCATTGAGGAAAGGGTCCAGGACCAGATAATACTTAAAAATTTTTGTTTCTATAGAGACCAAAAGAGAATTTGTATAGCTCCTTAAAGCAGTAATCCTGGGGCCCCTGGGTGGCTCAGTTGGTTAAGCGTCGACTTCAGCTCAGGTCATGATCTCACAGTTTGTGGGTTTGAGCCCCGCGTGGGGCTCTGTGCTGATAGCTCAGAGCCTGGAGCCTGCTTCAGATTCTGTATCTCCTTCTCTCTCTGCCCTCCCCAACCTGTGCTTTCTCAAAAATAAATAAACATTAAAAAACTGAAAATATGAAGGAATAACCAAAAATTCTCTCTCTGTGCCCTGACCTTTGGTTTGGGCTATAGTTGTAGTGTCTTCTTTTTTGCCTTTTATTTTTTTTTCCTTAAGGGAAATAAGAAGCATCTACTCAGTCCACAATAACTTCCATTCCTGTATACTGGGTTTGCCCCTCAGTTTTTGTTTCCCAGAATTCTACAGTTATGCTAAAAGTGGGCAGTGCAGGAAAAACTCTTAATGTTTGAATGAAACACAAATTGCACTTACCAAACTTCAATAAGGATGACTATTTTGGTGAAAATTCCCTCTGCACATGGTATCAGTAGCCCAGGTTGTGTC
This sequence comes from Crocuta crocuta, assembly GCF_008692635.1. Taxonomy (NCBI): domain Eukaryota; kingdom Metazoa; phylum Chordata; class Mammalia; order Carnivora; family Hyaenidae; genus Crocuta; species Crocuta crocuta. Next base: position 6,553,613 of record NW_027529428.1, read on the forward strand.
TTGTCAATCATTTGTAGCAAGTCCACATTAAAATATCTGAATGTAGTTTTTCCCTCACTTGACTAGCAGACAGTAAGTGTCTGCCTTTATGAGGCATACAACCTTCTGATGTCACAAAGGATCAAACCTGCAGGATGAAGCGAGTATTTCTAAGATCTGGCTCCACTCTAAATTTTGATCAGAAAAGAGCCCCAAGATTGAGATGGAATGGAAGTGTGGAAAAATGAGACCCTCAGGAAAAGAAGTAAACACCTTTGATCTTTGGTATCACACTGGGTGGTGAATCTAAAAGATTCCCGACATTGGATCAGGTATGTGTTCACATATGTCGCATCAGGGCACGTGGCATCTTAATCCCAGTTTCCTGCTTAAATGTCATGTGTAGTTCTTGCAATTCAGTGCACTCTGCTTCTTACTAGAATTCTTCCAATTCCTGTATCAGCATTTGGGATCTCCCTTTCTTCCTAACCTCTCCTCTCTCTCCTCTGTAATATTCTGGGAGGTGGTCTATGTGAGTCTTTACTTCCCTTCAGTTAATAGACAGCTTCTGAGTGACCTACAGATGACATTTATTTTTCTATTATTATATCTCTACACTACATGTCATTGGAAACTAGGGTAAGAAAAAAATAACTCTCAAATGAGAATGGCAAAAAACGATTTTTCTCAAAGGCATGGTTTATAGGATTATTATGACGGGAATTGATTTATCTCACATAGGAGCATTCAGCCCAGAAGAACTGCTGGCCAATGCTAACTCTTCAGAAGACCGAAATAACAGGGAAGGAGACTAACACAGGACAGTAGCAGCAATTAGTATTATCATTAATAGCAATTACTGATAATAAGTGAAATATCCCCCTTGGAAGTCATAGTGGTTTTAAACTCATAAGCTATGAATTAATTACCATTAAATACATCTTGTCTTATCAAAGGTTTAATTATAACCAGATACTGTGTGTGTAGGATCTGACATCATTCAGGACAAAAGCAGTGATGTCTTCTGTGACCACTCACAGTGTGGCATTGGCGTGATCTGGGGGCATGGTAGAAATGCAAAGGATCAAGACTTAACCTAAGACCGATCTGAATCAGAATTTGCTTTTTAACAAGCTCCCTAGGACAGACAGCACTGAAGTTTGAGAAGAATTGCTCTATGATGTCCAGTTAATTATAGTTGTAGCAATTCTGAGAACTAATGGGGTTTTTAATTTCTCTGGCATTAAGGGAAATTAGAAACTTTTACAGGATTCAGGAAAAGCAGTTTCTGCTATTGTCTGTTAGGTATCTCTCTCTTGTTCAAAAGGCAGTAGGACACTTGAAGGGTTAGTTACAAAAAACCCTGGTCATTAATTGACAAGGCAGAAAAAAGGAAAGCCAGAAACATCTTGCATTACTGTAATTAACACCCAGTGGCCCGAGTTTCCTTTACAGATTTCACGATTGTCGACGGCGTCTACATCATCTCCACGATGTAACACTGTGTGGCAGGACATCCTCCCTCTTCTGTGGATGTTATGGACTTGTTCTTGGGGTCTGGCCCACTAGCTCACTCTCTGGATACTCTGGGCACAAAAAAAAATCTCCTTTGAGAAACTTTTCAGAAGTAGTTTTTCTATTTAAAATTTTTAATTGCACAAAAAATTTTTTTGACTGCTTTCGGTGGAGGTAAGGATGAAATGATACTTGAAACAGAAATGAACTCATTTCGGCTCTGTGTGGTAATTCTGGAAATGATACATTTGGAAAGCTGCCCCATCTCGTGAAGGCAGATTAGGTAACCCAGAGCTCAGTGGTCCTGATGGCCACGCATCTGTCTGTCATCACGCTGCCCTGAGCCATAGTACTCCAAGTGTGGTCCTGGACCATCAGCACAGCATTGCCTGGGTGCCTGCTAGAAACTCAGGCATTAGCTTCTACCTTAGACCAGTATCATCAGAAGGTGCATTGTAACCCCATCTCTGTGACTCATATGCACAGGGAAGTCTGAGAAGTTCTGGAAGAAAAAAAGGCAAGGTATTCTACAATGTAACTCTCAGGGTGTCTGTCCCCAGACCATAACTCCATGTGAGGAGAACGTCATATTGAAGAAAAAAGAAGATATATATTCTTGACAGCTAATTTTTTCAGTTATAGAAAGAAGGAAACAGTGATTATTTTGCATCAGTGAAAACCCTGTATCTCTTTAGTCCTTCATATGTTTCTGAGCCCCTTTCCCTTGTCTCCATTCAGCTGAAATCTTCAACAGGAAGCTCAAGTTTATGGAGCACCGCCTTCACTGAAGGAGAACAGGAATGGATAACTCTGCACACCGGGTCACACAGACGACTCAGAGTGAACAGGCAGGCTTGATTCCCTTGATAAAAATTCAAAAAGACCAAAGACCCCAGTTTCTGGAAGATGAAAAAAGGCAACTTTCCTATGTTAAAAATCAAATTGCATGAAGAGTATAAAGAGACAAATCACAGACAGAGAGAAAATATTGTAGACCACGTGTCTGACTGAGGGCTTTTATTCAAAATATTCAAAGACTTTTCAAAATTGAAAAGAATGGACCAAAGACCAGAATTGTACACCTCAGCAAAGAAGATACATGGATGGCAAATAAGCATATGGAAAGATGCTCAACATCCTATGTCTTTAGGGAATTACAGATAAAAACAATGATGTGATGCAACTGCATGCTTATCAGAATGACTAAATCTAAAAAACAGACAATACCAAATGCTGACAAGAATGCAGAGCAAAAGGAATGCTTATTTGTCACTGGGGGGAATGAAGAATGGGACATCCACTTTGGAAGGCAGTTTGGCAGCTTCTTATAAAACGACATGGTCTTACCATGTAACCCAACAACTGAATTGAGAACTGTTCACGCAAAGACCTGTACATTAATGTGCATGGCAACTTTATTCATATTTGCCCCACAGACAAGATATCCTTTAAAGAAATTGTTTCAATGTTTATTCATTTATTTAGAGAGGGAGAGAGAGAGCGCAAGCAGGGGAGGGGCAGAGAGAGAGAGGGACTGTCAGTGTAGAACCCAACGTGGGTCTTGAGCCCATGAATCATGAGATCATAACCCAAGCAGAAATCAAGAGTCAGACACTTAAATGAATGAGTCACCCAGGTGCCCCCAAACAAGATGTCCTTTAATGGATGAATGGATAAACCAACTGGGGGCATGCAGACAAGTAATATTATTTAGTGATTAAAAAAAGTGAGCTATCAAACCATGAGAAAACATGGAAGAATCGCATAGGCTTACTGGTAAGTGAAAGAAGGCAATCTAGACAGGTTATGTACTGTATAATTCCAACTATATGACATTTTGAAAAAAATTTTTTTTAAATATTTTTATTTCTAGGAGAGAGAGAGAGAGAGAGCGCATGAGCAGGGAAGGGTCAGAGAGAGAGGGAGACACAGACTCTGAAATAGGGTTCAGGCTCTGAGCCGGCAGTCAGCACAGAGCCCGACGCAGGGCTCGAACCCACGAACCACGAGATCATGACCCAAGCGACAGTCGGACGCTTAACCGACTAAGCCACCCAGGCGCCCCCAACTATATGATATTTTGGAAAAGACAAAATAGAGACAGTAAAAAAATAATCAGTGGTTGCCACAGATTCAGGGGATGGAGGGGACCATAAGTAGGTGAGGCACACAGAATAGGGGTGTGAAATTATTCTGTATGATATAAGGATGGATACATGTCTATCTATTTGCCGAAACCCATAGAATGATACAACACAAAGAGTAAACCTTAAAGTATGGACTATAGTTAATAATGTATCAGGATTGGCTCATCATTTGTAACAAATATATCACACTCATGCAAGATATTAATAATAGAGGAAAACTGTATGTGTGTGTGGGGGGGGGTGAGTAGATATATGGAACTGTACTCGATTATTCTGTACATTTAGAAATACATTCAACATTTTATTAAGTATTTAAAATAATTCCACAAAAGCACTTCTTTTATCGAGGTAATGAGGATCATCTGAGATAACTCAACCAAGACAAGTAAGGGATACTTTAAGAACAATTAATGCAGCAAATATTTTTGTGTTTTAGGCCACAAATACATGCACATTCAAGCTTCCATCTTCAAAATGAATACAGTAATTGGACAGCCCCACACAGGTCTAAATAATTTGAATACAGGGCCGACTGAGAGACTGCTAGATGCCCATGGGGAACAGATGTTGATTTTAACTTAGGGGAGCTGGGAAAGTTTGGTGGATGAGGTGGTTTTTGAGCCAGGTCTTAGACGGCAAGCAGGACTTCAAAGGGGAAGTATGGAGGAAAATGGCAAACTTACAATTGGTGACTAAAGATGGAAAAAGGAAAATTCAATGATGAGAGTAAAATTTCACACTAGGAATGTAAACTTATTTGGGGGGCCTTGTTATGGGGTTAAATGAAAGTAAATAGTAGCAGAATGCTTTCAGAATTATCAAATGACTATGCTTTCCATCTGTAGTCACAGACAACAAGTTGAAATACAGGAAACTGCCACTTTTTTATGCAAGGAAACACTCAGCATTGACAATTTCATATGGCTCAATAGAGTATTACTGTTGACTGTAAGAGGCAGTTCAAGACCAATGAACTGGGACATAAAGATAAATATGAAAACAAAGACATTAAACTGTATGTCTGAAAATTCAAAGGTTGGAACAGGAACACTAATTAAACACACACACACACACACACACACACACACACACACACACACACACCAAGAAAATCCCAAGTAACTCAAGTTTGGGATGGAAAGCACACAATACTACTTCTCATTTTCTTCGCGGATAGAAGCAATAGAAACCATTCCTGAAGTTCTCAGCACCTGTTCAGAGAGTTCAAAACTAAGAAAAATATGTCTTCCCTGCTTGGTGGAACAGAAAAACCAAATCTCTTGAAATATGTTTAAAAAAGAGACAAGGGAGGAGCACAGAGAGAAGAACTAGGTTATATTCTAAAATGCAGTGACCAGAATCCAATTTCAATGCCTTTGCTCTGGAAAAGAGAAACCTCATAAAACAAAAATGACATGCCCTTTAAAAAATTTAATGTTTATTTTACTTTTGTGAGAGACAGAGCATGAGCAGAGGAAGGGCAGAGAGAGAGGGAGACGTGTCATTTTCTTATAAGATATTTGGGTGGATTACTGTCCCGCAGGAAGACAATGTCTACATAATATCAGAATGTTAGCACCATGTTAACATTTTTCCCTCCTAATGTAATAATTAACAGGCTCATAATGTCCTATAATTTGCTTGGATGGCCAAAAACTCAACTGTGGTATTATTTGTCACCCTCTCATATTTACAAGCATATCTGTTTTTTAATATTCCCTTAGCCACTGATGCAGCAGATGATTATATAAGCACACTTTAGAACACAGATGAAATATTTACATCTGTTTTATGTGTCAGAGAGAGAGAAAGAGAGAAGGAAAAAGAGAGAGAATGAAATGGAAAAGGAACAGTTACTTTAAAGACGTTCTTTGCCATCAGAGAGTTGATTTAGGGAAAAATTTTGGATGAAGAGACACTACGACAAGACTTTAGAGAGTTTTCACTTACGGGAGGACACTTTGGACATATAATGGCATCAGGGACTGTACTATAAGTACTCAGATTTTAGGCACTCATTTTTAAAAAAATGTTTTAAAGTATATTTTTGAGAGAGAGAGAGGGCATGAGAGGGGGAGGGGTTGAGAGAGAGGGAGACACAGAATCCGAAGCAGGCTCCAGGGTCTCAGCTTTCAGCAGAGAGTCCAATGCCGGGCTCGAACTCACAGACTGCGAAATCGAGAACTGAGCCGAAGTAGGACGCTTAACCGACTGATCCACCCAGGCGCCTCAGAGGCACTCCTTTTTGAGCTCATCTGCAAGAGCTTTCATTTTATTTTTTAAAGTTTATTTATATATTTTGAGAAAGAGAGAGAAAGTGCATGCATGCAAGTAGGGGAGGGGCAGAGAGAGAGAAAGGGAGAGAGAGAGAATCCCGAGCAAGCTCGACACTGCCAGCACAGAGCCCAATGTGGGACTCGAACCCACGAACCGTGAGATCATGACCTGAGCTGAAACCAAGAGTCAGATGCTTAGCCGACTGAGCCACCAAGGTGCCCCTCATTTTATTTTTAACACAGATATTATACAAGAGCAAAATGTATGGCAAGTTTCCACATTGAGAATTACATTATATCATTTTATGTTCTAGCAAAGGCATGTATCCGTTTAGTTTATCCTTACATAAACGGCCTTTTTCGAAAAAGGAGACACATAGGTTTTAAAGGGAGGTGTTCTCACCTTCACGCAGCACCGGAAATTATTTTAGGGGTCAAATGATAACTCAGGATGTCACTCTCAAAGCTCTTGTAATTTCACCCTATGCTAAACATCCCAAAGGCCCTCTATCAATGTAGGCAAAGGCTCAGCTACTCAACAAATGGAGAATTATGAGTGCACAGCTCCCTCGGAGACCAAAGTGTCTGTTCTGCTCATACTGCACACTTTCCCTAAAGAGATTACAAGCATAATCCTAAATATTACAGGACCCAAGCTACCTTATTTTTGAGCTCATCAGCTCCAGCGTGCTGCATGTAATCCGTCACAGCTTTATTCAGTGTTTATGTAAGCTGGGGAAAGAGCTGTAGACCAGCGGTGACCAAGCACTGAGAACAAATATCGTCATTTTCAAAATATACCAAGTTTCTGTTTTATTTCTACAAGCAGAAAATGCACAATCATTGTTTGATAGCGCATGATAACATTCGCGCGGGGATGCTTACGGCTGTTCCATTGTTTACTATACGTTCATTTCTACCAAAGGCCTTCTGAGGCTGCCAGTGGACTGAATTGGTAGGAAAAAGTAAAGTGGTTGTGTTTTCTTTTCTTTTCTTTTCTTTTCTTTTCTTTTCTTTTCTTTTCTTTTCTTTCTTTTTTCTTTTTTTGTCATTTCTTTAGGGGTTGGAGTTACTTAAAAGAGCAGAGATACTTATTTGGGGGGAAAATAACAGAGAAAAAAAGACAAGCGAGGGGCGGCTGGGTGGCTTAGTCGATTAAGCGTCCGACTTTCACTTAGGTCATGATCTCGCGGTTCGTGGGTTCGAGCCCCGCATCGGGCTCTGTGCTGACTGCCAGCTCAGAGCCTGGAGCCTGTTTCAGAGTCTGTGACTCCCTCTCTCTCTGACCCTCCCCTGCTCACGCTGTCTCTCTCTCTCTCTCTCTCCTAGAAATAAATAAAAATATTAAAAAAAAAAAAAGACAAGCGAAAACCAGCAATTGCTAAGCACAGTACTAGGTATTCTACTATAATGACTTTTAAAAAGCTGCAGCTTTAATTGAGGATATTCCTTTCAATTCCACTAAAATTTAACAGGAAAGTAAAGAGGGGCGCCTGGGTGGCTCAGTTGGTTAAGCGTCTGACTTCAGCCCAGGTCATGATCTCACAGTTTGTGGGTTCGAGCCCCGTGTTGGGTTCTGTGCTGACAGCTAACTGAGAGCTTGGGGCCTGCTTCCAATTCTGTATCTCCTTCTCTCTCTGCCCCTCCCCTGTTCATGCTCTCTCTCTCTCTCTCTCTCTCTCAGAAATAAATAAAACATAAAAAATTAATAAATAAAAGGAAAGTAAAATATTTCTTTCTCTTTGCAATATGTAAACACATATTTGCTCATATAATTCATTTAAGAAAACGAGTGTGTGTGTGTGCGCACGCATGCTCATAAAATCAAAAACTGTCTTCTGTAATTTTACAACAGAGAGAAAATTCCTGATTCCACCCTCCTCCCCCAACCAACTCAGGAGAGAAAGGAACATTTATGGGCACCTGTCAGCCTCTGCTAATTGTAATTCAGACCCAAAGAGGATTAAGTGCATAGATGTTAATACGTCCAGGGTTATTAATTTCTAAACAACAATAGCAACAATATCTCGAGTAAATCTGTCATTAGTAAGGATAAATAGTTGTTTCAAGACCCCATTGATGTCAGAACTGCAGTCTGCTCGTAATGGCTTATTTTACAGATACAGTCTTCAAATATATACATTGTGAAATCATCACATAGCTACATTGAAATAATACCCATTCTTTTCTAAAATTACAAGCACCAGGAAGCTCCAAGCATTGTGCAAAGATGTAATTCTGAGTTTATATAATATTTGGAGGAGTTTTAGTTTGATTAGTAATTTTTGTGAATAATTGTTAGCTTTATATTATTTGAAACTAACAACTATATTAATTTACATTTTAATATCCCAACTGCTGTTCATTGCTATTTAGTACTAGCCGAAAATTGGCAACAAATCATACCTCATATTACCCTGATACATTTTTTAAAAAATGCTCAAAAACTTTCTATGTTACGAGATGATGTGCATTTAGGAAACTAGGTACTAACGTAAAAAATTTAGTAGAAAAACTCAAATAGGATTCACCTGATTGTTCACCTGATCATTCAACCAAATAGACCTTCTCTTTCTTTCTTTCTTTCTTTCTTTCTTTCTTTCTTTCTTTCTTTCTTCCTTCCTTCCTTCCTTCCTTCCTTCCTTCCTTCCTTCCTTCCTTTCTTCCTTTTGGAAACTAGATTTCTTACATATGAGAAACTGTCTGATATAATATATTTATAAACGGAATATTTAAAAAGTCAGAAAAGTAAAATGATCATAACAACTGTAAAGCCAATGACTAAAATCAGAGCTACAAAGTTGTGACAAGGATGTTCATAGAGTTAGCTTCATGTCCGTGTAATGTGTCAAGTGACTACCTGAATTCATTCTCAAAACTTATGCATTTGGTAACTCACTACAGGGTATGATAATACTTACATATAAATATGTTCTCCAGTGTAAAATAAAGCCTGAGTGGCTTATTTATTATATACATTCTCAAGTCAGGAAATATTTTATTGTTCCCACACCTTGCCATCAATTTATTTTGCTCAGAGCTTATAAACACTGTTTTGCCTGAAGGATAGTTCATACAGCTAAGCGTCAGAAGAGAGAAGAAAATGGAAAACTCACCAGTGGCGTCAGCTTTAGTTTTGAGCTCGTTCTCACACATTTTGACGTTAGCAATTAAAAGTCTAACTGAGAAATATTGCACTTTTCCCTGGAGGTCTGACGGCTGCCCCTGTGTTACTCTACGACTGGAATCCCAACAGACTGCATTAATGAGATTAAATGAAAGAGGGAGTTAAAGGCATCAACCGTTCCATTTCATTAAGTAAGGGTGAAGGGCTGCCCAGGCCAGGAAGGCAGGAGGGAGGATATTGGTTTTTCCTTTTGATACCACTTATTCACGAAAGAATGCAGCATTTGCTAAATCACAGTCAGCAGTTTAAAAATATTATCCCCCCGCCCCCCGGAATTGTATGGAAATATATTGTTTATGCTTAAATTCTCCTTTGCTCTCATCCCTTTGGAAACAGATCCAATGGGCATAATGGGCATATGCTGTGTAAACAAGGGTCGTCTCTGTGATTATAAAAGTATAATGAAAATTTCCTTTAGAATTATTATGCCTCAATGATTCTAGACCTTCGAATGAGGTCCAGGGCTGAAGGATGGTATCACCATGGTCCTTTTTGTCCAAATGCTAGATCATACTTGTCTATGGAGTAATTAATACAGCATGGGCACTTAGAAGAACATAGTAGAAGAAAATACGCATGCCTTACAGCATGCCTGTGGCAACACAATCTGGGAACCTGGTCTGAGGACTCAGCCCAGGTGGGTCACCAACCTCAACCCTGAGATCTAAAGTGACTTCATTCTCCCAGCATGCCTCAGTGCTCCCACTCCTAAAATAAGAATGACAAAGACACCCAGACAGAAATTTCTGATCCTCAACCCTCATCACCAGGAAGGATAAATATATTAGTACGTAAAAATTACTTTAACTTCCATAGAAAAGAGCACGATCTTCATGTGAGAGCAAAATGCTCATGAGTGGCAGCTTTATTTAACCTTTGCTTTGAGTTACCAGATTGATTCAATGATGGATCTTAAACCTTTCTCCTCACCTTTTCCTTTCCTGCCATCTGGGACAGCTCTTATTTTCTTTTCACTAATCACTTGTCACAAATGGTTTCTTGATCTTCTCTTCCTCTCTTCTTTTAAAAACCTGTTTTTTCTTGGCCTGCAGCGTAGTAGAAAATTGCTTTTCTTCCTTCCTTCCTTCCTTCCCTCCTTCCTTCCTTCCCTCCTTCCTTCCTTCCTTCCTTCCTTCCTTCCTTTTGAGAGATTTATTTATTTGAGAGAGAGAGAGAGCCAGGGAGGAGCTCGGAGAGAGAGAGGGAGAGAGAGCATCCCAAGCAGGCTCTATACTGTTTGTGTAGAGCCTGACACGGGGCTCCATTTCATGAATCAGGAGATCATAACCTGAGCTGAAATCAACAGTCAGACTCTTAGCCATCTGAGCTTTTCAAAGGGAAGATGCATCAAAACTGCTTTTCAAAGGGAAGAAAGGCCAGGAGTGGTGAGGTGGTCAGAGGAGGCTTTGCAAACCCACTCAATATCGTCAGCATGATGGAGCTGAGCCCAGTGGTTCTCAGCTTTGGATGCTCATGGAGTAATCTGGAGAACTTAAAAGTATTGATGCCCAACGATTTCGCTCTTACCTTCCATTGATTTGTTTCGTGTGGGCATCTGGAGTTTTTAAACATTTTCAGAGTGATTCTGATGTGTAGTCAGGACTGAAGACCCCTGGAATGTGTCTCAGAGTCACCACAGATGCACGTCAAATGTACAGATTCCTGACGCCCACCAGCTACTGCATCAGAATCTTCTGAGGAAGCCTGGGAAGCTATTGCAATTTGCAATGATTAGATAAATTGGGGGAAACCTTGGACTTTGAATTAGAATATCTGGTTTTGAATTCTTGGGTAAGGCACTTAACTTTTTCTGTGCTGCAGTTTGCATATCTCTAAAGTTAGATCACAACCCCTACCCACTAGATCACTGACCACTCCCACCACCATGATTACCCCAGGATCCTATGTCTCCACCACTCATTGGTCCCAGTGTTCTTCATTAATCCTTCTCATATGCTTATGTTTAACCTTGACTATAAGCTCCTTAGGGATAAGCATTCTCTGCATTTCCAGGTGTCTAGCGTAGGGATTCAATCAAATGAATGGAGCCTGTCAGTGGGTGAGTATATGCCTACTGATTGACTCCATCACTGGGGGACCACACATAAGTCTCACTGTCTGTCCACTCCCACCGTTTCCTTTACCTCATGTTTCACTTTTCTGGCTCATCGTTGGACCTTTGGGGCTTATTGGTTTGCTGCTCCTTAGTGGAAACAAGAGAAGGTTAAGAAAAAAAGCTTTTGCCTCTTTTTGTTCTTTATTTAATCATAATTTGGAATTGGTTCTTAGTGTAGGAACAAGGAGGCTGGAGCAAGTAACCTCTTTTGATTTCCTCTCTTCCCTTAATCTACTACTCTTCCCTTCATCCCCTTTGTCTGTCATTTAATTGCCTCTTTGAACTGATGTACCATTGGCTTAGGCCTTTCTTCTGTCCTGTTGGTTAGACTGCTTTTTCTCTGGCTAGGAGTATTATCATTAGTTGACCTCTCCTCTTGGATGGCTCTCCCTCAGCCCCACTCTGCTGTAGGTAAAGGCTACAATACACTTCTCTCTCTCTCTCTTTTTTTTAATATTTTTATTTATTTCTAGGAGAGAGAGAGAGAGAGACAGCGCGAGCAGGGGAGGGTCAGAGAGAGAGGGAGACACAGACTCTGAAACAGGCTCCAGGCTCTGAGCTGGCAGTCAGCACAGAGCCCGACGCGGGTCTCAAACCCACGAACCGCGAGATCATGACCTAAGCGAAAGTCGGACGCTTAACCGACTAAGCCACCCAGGCGCCCCTACAATACACTTCTCATACCAACGTGGTACTTAGACTGTCCCTGGAATCACTAATCATTAAGCTAGAGGGACAGAAAAGTTCTTAAAAAAACAATAAAAAAGAAACAAGTCCCAAAATTCAAGGAGTAAATGAGAGACGAAGCTTCTTAAACAAAAGAAAGGTCATAAAAGAGAAATGGCTTGGGATGCCTGGGTGGCTCAGTTGGTTGAGTGTCTGATTCTTGGTTTTGGCTCAGGTCATGATCTCATGGTTCATAGGACTGAGCCCGTGTCTGGTTCTGTGCTGTCAGTTTGGGGTTCTCTGTCTCCCTCTCTCTCTGCCTCTCCCCTGCATGCATGCACTTTCTCTGTCTCTCTCCCCGAAATAAATAAACAAACATTACAGAAAGAGGCAGAGAGAAATAGCTTGATTTCATGGGAAACTCTTCTTTGGCATTGGGTTCTCAAAGTGCAGCTCCCCAGACAAGCAGGATCCGTAGCAGAACCTGGGAACCTGTTAGAAACACAAATTCTTGGACCGGGTCCAGAACTACTTCATCAGAAACTCTGGTGTGTGTGGGGGGCGGGCCAGACGAGTGATCAGCACTCCATGCTTTCACAACCCTCCAGCTGGCTCTGAGGCTCACTCCGGTTTCAGAGCCACTGGTTTGCAGCACAGGTGTTCAATCAGGAGGAGCTAGAGGGAATTCACAGCTCTGTCACATACTGGTCATGTGGTTCGGGCAAGTTCTTTAATCTTCTGACACCTCGGTTCTATCATTTGTAAAATGGCCATTAGAACACCTACCTGATGGAAGTGTTGAAGAATTTAAAGTGAGCTAATTCCTCTGAAGTATTCAGCACAGTCCTGAGCACAAAATAAGCACTCAGTTCCTCCGGGCCATTACTCTGATACTACCTCAGGGAAGAATAGAAAGTGTTTTGTACTCTAAAAACCTCCGCTCTCTGTTTTTTCAAATGTCTCAAAATTTAGCTGCACATTAAAATCACTTGGAGAATTAAAAAAAAAAAAATCTGATTCCCAAGAGACTGCAGACTAATTCAGTAAGAACTTCTGGAAGTGAAACCAGGCATTTTTACTTTAATTTTACAGAGGATGACAAGATGATTCTGATATACAGTGTAATACACTGTTGTTATATATTAAAATCAAAATTAAAAGAGATGTGAGATTAAATGCAGGTAAGAATTAATCATCAGGAAAGTCAGATGTCATATTCATTATTTCCATGATTTTGCCCTAATTTCAATGTACAGGAAATTCAAGTACAGAAAAATGCTAAAATGTAAGTTACAGAGCAAGGTTTCCCATCTTGCTATTACTGACATTTTAGGCTGGATAATTCCTTTTTTATGGGCAGCTTTTCTGTGAATTGTATTTATCTTTGGCCTCTATCTGTCTGTCCACTAGATGCCAATATCATTCCACAGTTGTGACAACCAAAAACATATCCAAGTATTGTCCAGTGTCCCCTGGGGGATGAAATAGTGACAGCTCTAATTCTAGAGTTTCAGTGTCTGGATACAAACCCAGGCTTTACTATGTAACAGCTATATGACTAGAGCAAGCTACAATCCTCTGTGCCTCAGTTTCTACCCACGTGAAATGGAGGTAATAATACCCACCTCATAGAGTTCTGCTGTGCTGTTTGAAAGATAAAAGAGAAAATGCATCTAAAGCCCTGAGAACACTATCTAGAGCATAGTAGATGCTACAGACTGAATGGTTATGTTCCCCCAAATTCTGATGCCGAGATCTTAACTCCCAATGTGATGGTACAAAGAAGTGGGGACTTTGGGAAGTGATGAGGCCACGAAGTAGCGCCCTCGTGGATGGGATTAGTGCCTTTCTGAAAGGTCCCTGGAAAGCTCTCTTGCTCTCTTTTCACATTGTGAGGAGACAATGAGAAGTCTCCAGTCTGTAGCCTGGACAAGAGCTCTCACCAGACCCAACCATGCTGGCATCCTGATCTCAGAGTTCCAGCCTCTAGAGCTGAGAGAAATTCGCTGTTTATAAGCCACCCAGTCGATAGCACTTTGCTATCATAGCCATAGTACATATTTAGTAAATGTCAGCTATCATTTATGCATATGTGTGTAGATGTTGTTATATATGTATATATAGCATATGTATGTGTTATATATATATATCTCAATAGTCTTATTTTGATTCCAAAAAACTGAGAGAAAACTTTTCCTGAAGTCTTTACATGCAAGTTGTATATCCATTCATTGATTTATCCCCTGAGTAATGAATCAAAATGACTAAATACTCATATACATCCTAGAGTATGCTGCAAGGTATAGAAGACAGAGAGAAGAACGAAATTATGCCAGATTCTGAGCAGGGTTGTTTCCATCCTTTTGGAGCTATGCATTAAATTTTTTTTTTCCGTTTATTTATTTTTCAGAGAGAGAGAGAGACAGAGCATGGGTGGGGCAGGGGTAGACTGAGAGGGAGACACAGAATCCGAAGCAGGCTCCAGGGTCTGAGCTGTCAGCACAGAGCCTGGTGCGGGGATCGAACACATGAACCGCGAGATCGTGACCTGAACTGAATATCATGACCTGAGCCACACAGGCGCCCTGTAGCTATGTGTTTTTAAGAAGTGATTGAGCCCCTGAGACCACTGTTTCGTCCTTGGTAATGTAGGAAAATAATTACTATTTCATGGACTTGTTTTAAAGATGTGAAAGCCTCTAACCCAATATCCTGGCATATACAGAAAGCACTCAATAAACATTTAATTCCATAATGTATGAATCACATTAGTTGGAAACAAGGTGGGTACTGACTCTGTCTTTGTGGACGTGGACTTCAAATGGCATCATGTCCTCTAAATGGACAGGTAAGCAGTAAAAAGGGTTTCTCCAGTCATGACTACGTTTTGTTCTGTCAAAATTGCATTTGCAAAATGATGTTTCTGAAGGGTATTTAGTAAAATTAAATACACACTTAAAAATAGGTATTTACTGGGGCACCTGGGTGGCTCAGTTAGTTAAGCAGCTGACTTAGGCTCAGGTCATGATCTCGCAGTTCGTGAGTTCGAGCCCTGCGTCGGGCTCTGTGCTCACAGCTTCGAGTCTGGAGCCTGCTTCAGATTCTGGGTCTCCTCTCCCTGCCCTTCTCCAGCTCACACTTTGTCTCTCTGTATTTCAAAACTAAACTAAAAAAAAATAGATATTTGTTTCTGTGCAGTCAAAACTATATATTCTCCAAAAGGCTAAATGAATGTGTTAATCTACTGATGGTTTTATAAATGCATCACTTATGCCACTGCTCAACAGCAAACTTGTAACCTCTTTATCCACTAGATGCTAGTATCAGCTTCTAGTAGTGACAATAAAAACGTTTCCAAATCTTGCCAAATATCCCTTGGGAGACACTTACCTTGCACAACCTATTGAAGAAAGTTCAACATTTTACTTTTGGAGACAGTGTACAGTAGTGATTATTACTTGAATCTGTAGCTAGATTATTGTGGTGACGGAGCTTGTAAATATTTAACTTCAGGTCAAGCCCGTGTTATAAAAACCATTCACATTTCCTAGCATTTCCCCTACAATGCTCCCATATATTTTCCATTCCAGGGAAAGTTATAGACAGTAGAATCAAAAACAAAAAGAGACTAGCGATATACTTACTGGATGGCATCACTGATACTACCCAAAACTAAAATGGCAGAAATCTTTAGTCTTGGTTGAATACATACTAACACATTGTTCAGCTTTCCTCCAAAATGTTAAGTTTTAAACTTTAAGAAAATGAACAGAAATAACTTCCAAGTATTCTATAAAATAAATTCTTTTCATCATATGAATTATTAGATGGATGAAATATATAAGGTAGACTTTGGAGAACAAGCAATTTTTTATTTGCATAAGAAAGTACTGAATATTTTTTAAAAGCTTTTATTTTTTAGATCAGTATTAGGCTTACAATAAAATTGAAGGAAAGAGATTTTCCATATATCTACTGCTCACCAATGTGGATACTCTCCCCCATTATCAATATCTATCACCAGAATGGTACTTTTTTTTTTTTTTTTAAAAAGAATGAACCTACATTGACACATCGTTATCACCCAAAGTCTGTAATTTACATTAGGGGTCACTCTTGGTGTTGTACATTCTCTAGGTTTGGACAAATGTACAATGACTGTATCTAATAATATCATACAGAATATTTTCATGGGCGTAGAAATCCTGTGCTTTCTGCCTATTCATCTTCCCCTATTGGTTTCCCAAGCAATCACTGATCTTTTTATTATTTCCATCATTTTGCTTTTAATATTTTTGATATTGAGGAAACACTATCTAATTCGCTATCTAATTCTAAATCCCAGCCATTTAGGAGTTGAGACCTGAACATTGGAAATGGCTGAAACCCAACTTCTTGAGTTGGGTATTTGTTCATTTAGCAAATGCACATTTGTTGAATGCACCTAATATTCTGGTAACTGAGTTAAATACCTTCCCTTATGAAATCCCAGCATGTAAGCCTACTTTGCAGGAAGGCCCAGAGATTTCCCTGGTTCTGGTTCTCACATAGCATCTGTTTGGTTACATTCAAGGATGGGAGGTTCAGCACTTTGTGAGACAATCAGTCTCACTATTGCATTCTCCTGCCGATCAATCAATGATGATTTCCTAAAGCCCACATGCTGTAGTATGCCCCCAAGCCTTGCTGAAATGAAAATATGAAGCCTCTGTGGTCTTCTTGGTCTTATCATATTACAAACACTATCAAAAAGTGCTCGGAGGGGGGTGCCTGGGTGGCTAAGTCTGTGGCGTGTCGGATCTTGACTCAGGTTCTCATCTCACAGTTCACAAGTTCGAGTCCCGCACCGGACTCTGTGCTGACAGCTCAAAGCCTGGAGCCTGTTTCATATTCTGTGTCTCTCTCTCTCTCTTTCTGCCCCTCCCCCACTCACACTCTCTCTCTTTCAAAAATAAACATGAAAAGGAAAAAAGTGTTTGGGCTTAGTTTGTCATTACTTAATTTATGGTGTTTCAGGATGAGTGCTGGGGATAGTTTTACCTCCCTGGTCCTATGGCTCTAGTCTGCAATTTGTTCTAAGGTTTTGCTATTGAGGGTCTTTAGTGCATATGTGTATATATGCATATATATGTATAGACATAACACATATCCATATCTGTATACACATATGGTATAAATACTTGCCTATATGTAATTCATCTTTCTCTGCCTGCTTCTGAATGTGGGGCATTTTAGTTATTTCTAATCTTTGGGAAGATTTTAGTTTGCCAGGAATCTCAAAGATCACCACTAAAGAAGAAACAATCTGCAGTCTCCAATATAGCATTCATCTGGAGACTTGTCCTTACTTAAAGTAGCAAACTTCACCCTCATAACCCTCTACTCACCGGTAAACTTCAACCTTGCCTTAATGACTCTTGTACCTCCCCAGTCTGAAAGTCATTCTCCCGAGTGGAGGAAACACCGTTCTTAAAAAGATGCAAAAAGATCGATACCCTAAGAAGGTCTTGAGTTGGGTATTTGTATCTTAACAAGGCAAGTATCTTAACTTGGAAGTTGACTTCGGATAAGCTCTTCCACAAGCTTGTGTATGACGGCGACTAACATTATCCGGCACCATGAGAGACGGTAGTAATTTTGCATGTTGCTGGACTTGTATCAGTGGATGAGCTTGGAGGGCTTTAATCCCGGGCACAGGGCTGCAATCTGCTGCACCTTGGATCTACAGGATTGTATACTCTTGCACGGGCTCCATCCATACCAGCTCAGAATTTTCAGAAATAGCAAAAGCATGCTTATTTCTTAAGAGCCTGGTCTTCTTTCATTGTGGTTATCAAGAAAAATAATTTTATAAACATCAGTGATTTTTAACCTTAGCTATCTAGGCTCTGTCACTTATTTCTATTGCTTAGATTATATTACTTTTTCTTTCTTTTTGTATAAAGGCACCAACAACATACCCTAATTTACATGAGACAGGCAATCCTGTCAGAGAATTCAGCTACAGTCATTAGTGCTAAGCCAACTCAGTTTTGCTCCAAAATCAGCAAAGGAGTTGAGTTTCTCATCTTGTATCTTCTAAGGAACATATATTCACCAAGAGACGTTTTAATGACCAGATACAGCAAATCCACTTAAAAATGTAGAGTCCAAGAATGGTAGCATTATCTCTGTGTGCAGTCCACGTTTGCATTAGGAGAAAGAAATCTGTCCCTAAAGTACCTTACAAGACAGAACTGTGTATGGTTCTCTTCCTTCACTCCTCCGGGGACATCTTACACATCTCACGGCCAACCAGAATCGTGAATATTTTTACTGAACAGAATAAGAAACAAATGGAGAATATAAAACTACACAAACGAATCACATGTTGGTAAACTAAATGTAGATTTAGCGTCCTTGAAGAACAAAATCTTTCCTTTGTAACTCAAAGGTGAAAACAGGAGTTCACTCTGATCTAAAATTCAAAGCAGAAAATCCAGAGGACTCTGATCAAAGGCAAATATATGGGGCGCCTGGCTGGCTCCGTCGGTGTAGTATGCAACGGTTGATCTCGGGGTTGTGAGTTCGAGCCCCACATTGGGTGTAGAGATTACTTAAAAATAAAAGCTTTTTTTTTAAAAAAAGGCAATATATAAAGCCACTCACTGCTTCTATGTGTGGAATCCCCTCCAGGGCCCACAGAACTGAAGAGTCTCAGCTAGCAGAGACTGAGAACTTTGTGCGATCTAGGCACTGTGTTAAAGAGCTCTCAAAACTGTGGGAAGTAGCGTGAGTACCCTGAAGTGGCTGGGAAAGAGACTGGGTCACAGTGGGGCTAGGGAACAGAACCTTGTAGTGGTGGTTTAAAAATGTGGTCCACAGAGAAGCAGCCCAGTATTGCCTTCCATTCCCCTGTCCTTGTTAGAAATGCACATTCTCGGGACGCCTGGGTGGCTCAGTCGGTTAAGCGTCCGGCTTCCACTCAGGTCACGATCTCACGGTTCGTGGATTTGAGCCCCATGTCAGGCTCTGTGCTGACAACTCAGAGCCTGGAGCCTGCTTTGGATTCTGTGTCTCCTTCTCTCTCTGCCCCTCCTCCACTCATGCTCTGTCTCTCTCAAAAATATTAAAAATCAAAAAAAAAAAAAAAAAAGAAATTCAGATTCTTTGGCCCACCTTGGATCTACTGAGGTGTGGTCCAGAAACTCCAAGGAGGAACATTATACCAATCTGTGTTTTAAGAAGCCCTCTAGCTGACTTTAACGGCTGCTAAAATCTGAGGACAGTGCCTTGTATTACACACTTAATAATGGTGGATCCATTTCTCTGTTGATATTTAAGCCCACGCTCTAAATCATATACACAAGCTATACAGACTCATTCTCAAAGATGATATTTAGAAGCACCACAAGGAAGACAGACTTTTTACTGTTAAGTATTAAGCATTGCTTGTTTCTTCTATTTGAGGAAGTCCTGAAGGCCTGTTACCAGCCCTGGAGATTTCAGCAGGCCTAGACGATTCCAGCAAACAAGAACAAGTTGCATGTTATGCAGGCCTTTCCCTCTTTATTTTTAAGGAGCAGAAAGACACTGGGTTACCTCCTTTCTGGGCTCAAATTAGTGCTTGCCATGGTGGATAGCATGCCTGTACTGTGAAAAATGGAGCACGTCATGATTGCTGCGGTCAAAATTCCACAAAATGTTTGTCTTGCGGACACTGCTGGCCCATAGAAAGTTTTACTAACCCACAGTACCCTGAGTTTTTGGTTCTAAAGTCGATCTAGGATCCTACTAGGCCTCATGGAAATTTGATAACCTATCATAAATCTGTGTGTCTGGAGGACAAAAGAATTGTGGCTTATTTTCTCTTTCTACATTTTAATCATGATATTAGACTGGGGTGGCATTTTTGTCGCTACTATTTTTTATTATCATTAGTACCTTTACTATTATACTTCATGGGGAATGTTGCTTCAGACTGAAAAAAAAAAAAGATTTAAACTTTAGACCCCTTGGAAAAAGAAAGGGGAACAAAGAACAATGCATGTTTAGGATAATCTCTCCCTTAGCTTCCTAGGATTAAAGGGTTACTGCANCACTTCATAGGGAATGTTGCTTCAGACTGAAAAAAAAAAAGATTTAAACTTTAGACCCCTTGGAAAAAGAAAGGGGAACAAAGAACAATGCATGTTTAGGATAATCTCTCCCTTAGCTTCCTAGGATTAAAGGGTTACTGCATACAATTGGGAGGCTTAGTCTATTTTGCCATAACAAAGGGTAAAATAATGCAAGGGGGTTGGGGGGGCGGATACAATTTAGCGAATGTAGTAGCATCTGCCCTTTCATTTTCTTCATATCTTGTTTTTTTGTCCTTAATACTTATTAGATGTTTAAGTCACTGTCTTAAGCACTATTAAGTGGTAAATTAAAGTTCTTTTCAAACTGCTTGAAAAGCATTATCAAAATATTGCTGTTTTGGAGGTCAACAAAGCCTGGGGAATTTTTAGTGATAAATGTCATATCAAAGACTTAAAAGATTTCTTTTCTTACCCTATTTAGGCGATTTTTTTTCTTGGGCTGAGATAAAATCACCAAGTAGAAATAATTGCTAGTTAACATCATGGCGTTTAATAACAAGTAATAACCGGCTGATCTGCAGGAATAAACGTTGAATTATTGTCTTATGGCTGAAAATTAAAAACTGTATCCCATAGGCTAAAAAATTTTTCAGATGAGTAGGGCATGAACGCTGCAGGAACATTTCAATAAATAAAGGACAATATAGATCTTCGACTCTGTGATGGAAACTCTCATAGAGTGAATAACCCCATTTGCCCATGCCCTTGCAGCTAATGGGCCCAAGAATAGTTAATGCTTGGAATCTAAAAATTATCTTTTGTTTGCTAAAGGCAGTTGATGGGTGATGTGTTGGAGAAGCAGCTGCCTTAGGTATGTTTCAGAAAAGTGCTTATTCTGATTTTCTGAAAAAAGGCCAAATGGCCTCACTGAAGAGTTTATGTAGCTTAGGGTATGAAAAAAGATAAAATCGTTAGGATACCTTAAAACAGGAAAGAATTCAAATATTTCCTCAAAAAACAAATAAATGTGAGACTTGAGCCAGTGCTAATCAGTACAGGATGCATTGTCCTGCCTTATTTGAGATTCTAGATCATTTGTTCTGAAAATAACAATGGGTTTTTTTTTTTCTTTAAAGGATCTTATACTATATAAATTACAGGGATATGTGAACAACAAAATAACGTTTTGTGCTTTGGTGTATATTCCCTGTATAGGAAAATAATGCCAGCATACTGTGTTCTGTCCACATGTAATGGAATAAACTCTTCGCAATGGACGGAATGTTTGTGTCTCCCCAAAATTCATATGTTGAAACCTTAACCCCAATGTGATAGTATTAGGAGGTGCGGCCTTTAGGGAGGTAATGAGGTAGAGAAGATGGAACCTTCCTGAACGGGATTAGTGTCCTTATAAGAAGAGGGTAGGGGCGCCTGGGTGGCTCAGTTGGTTAGGCATCCGACTTCGGCTCAGGTCATAATCTCACGGTTTGTGGGTTTGAGCCCCGTGTTGGGCTCTGTGCTGACAGCTCGGAGCCTGGAGGCTGCTTCAGATTCTGTGTCTCCCTCTCTCTCTCTGACCCTCCCCTGCTCACTCTGTCTCTCTCTCTCTCTCAGAAATAAATAAAGCATTAAAAAATTGAAAAAAAAATAAGAGGGCAGACAGCGAGCTAGCATGTGAGGATAGGAGAAGTCTACAATCGAGAAGAGGGCCCTCACCAGAATCTGAACCTGGTCCCAGACTTTCAGCCTCCAGCACTGGGAGAAACAAATTTCTATTGTTTCTAAGCCAGCAAAGACCATGGTACTTTGGTATAGCAGCCCAAATGGACTGACTCTCTTCTCTCCCTTTCCATGTTAACATGATGGTAAAATTGGAGCGCACTTAGACAAGGCCAACACCTCAGTTCTCCTATGCCACCCCCTCCCACTTTCTAGAGGATTTCCAACTGTCTGCATGTTTACATATGTAAAGTAGCAACTTTACAATGTCATATGTTAATCTGAGTTTCTCACAGAATAATAAATTGGAGCCATCTATAAGCTACTTAGTAACATGTTAATTTCAGTTAATCAACATGTTAAAACATATAATCCACCAAGTAAGTTACTAGTCTTATGTGCAAATGAAACAACGGAACTTTCATTTGCCCATTTTTAAGAACTAGAAATAAGACGGGTTTGTAATAGTTAGAGCTTGGCCTTGAGGCATTTGTCGCCATCCCAGTAAATCGAAGATCACACTTTGAGAGACCCTGGTTTGCAGCATGGGCTCTGGACCTGTGCTCATGTTCTAGTTTACTCAAGAGACGCATAGTTCATTAAGATGACCAACCTCTCTGCATCTTGGTGTCCCCATCTAACACATTGGTGTGATGACTCCTACCTCAAAGGGTTACTGAAGGAATAAAATGATATCCCATTGCAGGATAACTGGTCCATGCCTGGCACACAGGAAGTGGTCAGCATATGGTAGTCATTACTACACGTGAAAACTGCCCATCCCATAGGTGAGTTTGCTGCCCAAATGCCAGAAGAGAGCTACAACTCAAGACATGCAGGGCGCTGGCAATTTCCTTATTACTGGAGGTCGAGAGTCCTCCTAGGTGGCTACCATGGGGGACACATATGTTTGGGGGTTGAATACCTGAAACTCTTATGACTTGGCACATCCTATAACAAGAAGAGCTGTCCCACAGACCATGCGTTCCTCCCTCAGATGGGACCTCACCCCCAAGCTCATTCTTACTCCCTTTAATTCCATGACAGGAAAAATTACACCTACTGATTAATTCTGCAATAAATTCTTATCAAATGCATACTAATTGCCTAGGCCAGTGCTCATTTACACTCTCTAGTTATGCAGCTACCGAGTTGCCTGTTATTTTAGGAGAAAATTATAAACGCTATCATTCTTACACTAATTATAACAGCAATAATAGCTATCATAAATAACAATACTTTATATGGCACATTTTTATGTACATTTCTATGTGCGTGTTAAAATTTGAAAATGTTCACCATTTATAGATGAAACCAATTTACATAGTGAATGATTTCTTGACAAAACGGAAGAAAAGGTATTAAATAACCAGATACGGGGAGAGGAATTGTTGCCCCAAAACTGGAGTTCTTCAGACAAAAACAGTGCTAACGTCATTTTGGGGTCATCTGTTTTCTCCCCGGTGCAAGGATGGCTCAGTTCAGACTAAACAGCTTCAGGACACAACCACGTGTTAACAAGGTCAGCTGCGAAGGGCAGACCGACACTTGGGGTCACACTGTGCATCCCGTAATCATTAGAGCCAAATGCTACAGCACGTCTTTCTCAAGCAGAAGTTCGTAGGCTCTTTCCTTGCCCCAAAGACTCCTGCCCACACTGTTTTTATATAACATGATATACAGTGCCAAAAGACATCATGCACACATCTCTAAAAAATATTCTTTGAAACAATACAAAATTCATCCGTTTGAAAAATTACTGGGTGCTTATTTGTGCTGGGTTCAGGAATTTAACCAACAGTTTATATAACAAACTTTATTCACATCTTAAAAGTTTATTTTAATGTTTTATTTGTTTTGAGAGAGAGAGAGAGAGAGAGAGAGAGAGAGACAGAGTCAGGGACTCCCAAGCAAACTCTGCACTATCAGCACAGAGCCCGATACAGGGTTCAAACCCACGAACTGTGAGAACATGACCTGAGCTGAAATCAAGAGTCAGACACTTAACTGACTGTGCCACCCAGGTGCCCCACATCTTAAGATTTTAATCTGATGAAAAAGCACAAAGTTTCAGCAACAAAGCCACCGTGCAAGACTTTTTATTCTGCCCGGAGAAACAATGGGTAGGGTTGCCATCTAGGGTTTCCAGTTTCTTGCAAGTACTGTGAGGGTGGTGGCACTGACGGAAGTCCAGCTAGGAGTTAGATGCACTGTACTGATGTAGCTGGACCCCTGGTCTAGCAGGAAGAGTTGGTGCTGGGTTGCTAGGCTATGCCGTGAGCTAAGCTAAGTTCAAGGTCCAATCTTGCTTCTAAGGGGAAAATGTGCTTCTTCCTTATCACTATAGCTTGTGCCACGTTTGGGGGGCAATAGTTACTTTGCTTATTCTGTACATTTATACTAGAAGTAGAGTCTTCTAATAGCTATAGTCTAGTCTTACAGAAAGGAAAACTCATTCACTCCCATTCACCCACCGAACTCTAACAGCTCATTGGGAGTTTGGAGGGAAAGTGACTGCCTGCATGACTCCAACTCCTTATTTTGGTCCCAATAGACAGGTGGGCAAATAGGGATTTCTAAGAATGTCACATGGTATTAAGTCTTTCTACAATGAACATTTTGGAAATCTCATAAGAGTCTTGATAGTAAGAACTGAGATACTTAAAGTTGAGTAATAATTTCTTTTTACAAATTTATTATTACTTTTTTATGTTTTATTTATTTCTGAGAGAGAGAGAGAGAGAGAGAAAGCAGGGGAGGGTCAGAGAGAGAGGGAGACACAGAATCTGAAACAGGCTCCAGACTCTGAGCTAGCTGTCAGCGCAGAGCCCGATGCGAGGCTTGAACCCACGAACTGTGAGATCATGACCTGAGCCGAAGTCGGACGCTTAACCAACTGAGCCATCCAGGTGTCCCCCTTTTTAGAAACTTAATATAAGTGTTCTCAAGGGAAAATAAATATTTTAATCACACATGTTAGAACTTGTATGTGCATAAAATATCTCTGATATGATGAATAAGAAACTAGTAATACGTGTCTCTGTAGAGAAGGTTAGAGGTGAGGTGAACATTTATGGAATACCTTTTGAACCAATATTTTAAAATATTGTGCATCTATTATTCAAATATTCCCTATACAGGATTAAATTCAATTAAAATTTAAAATAAAAACCAAACAATTGTTAAAATATTCTCAAATAAACATTAATTTTAGGAGATATGTAGTACTGCTTTAAATTCATTCAATTTTATCATAAGTGGGTATTTAAGTTGTTTCTAAGACTTTTTTCCCCTATAGTAAAATGCACATTTCTGTTTTATTTTCTTAGATTCCCATAAAAGGAATAGCTAAGAAAAAGGGCATAATTATTTTAAAGGTTCTTTGAAACACTGAGCATGTTATGAGTATGCCTGTCT
Organism: Crocuta crocuta; assembly: GCF_008692635.1. Lineage (NCBI taxonomy): Eukaryota > Metazoa > Chordata > Mammalia > Carnivora > Hyaenidae > Crocuta > Crocuta crocuta. The sequence goes on from NW_027529428.1 coordinate 6,578,695, forward strand.
CATTATATTCTTTCTGGCATTATTATTATTTCAAAACTGTCACTGCTAATGGAATAAGTGAAAAATGGCCTCTTGATATCTCAGAGTTATAATGTGATAAGATATTTACCCCAGATTCACTTCTATCTACTATTTAACGTGAAATTTTGTTTTTTGTAGGTTTTGTATCTGAGGAATGCAAATTACCAGAAAATATTAGTCTAAGAAAATTATCTTTTTAAAAGGAAATTTGGTCAACCCTAGGTAGAAATAGTCTTTAAGTTTCTGATGGTTTTGGTAAGATCTGCACTATTTTAGTTCTTTGTTGGATGGACAATACAGAAAAATATTGTGCTGATACAGATTGTACTTCAACAAAGATCTTAATTTATTGATGTTTCTAGCCCTGGAATTCATCTTTGGAGTCATATACTACCTTAATATCTGAGTCTACCTCAGTAAGGAAATTATATCAAAGCCAACAGGAGACCTTTGAGTTTTAGTTCAAGAAAATTATATCAAAGCCAACAGGAGACCTTTGAGTTTTAGTTCAGTTCATGTTGCACCAAATGACAGGTTTGGAAAACCAGGTTTCCATGGTTCAGGTGAAATGATGACCATGAATGACAGTCTGGGTGGCCCATTAGTGATCTCAGGGACACCAAGTGCCCTTATGAGAGACTTTGTGAAGGTTTCTGCATCCTAACTTTAGGGAAGATGGCAAAGCATCTCAGTGGTGAAGAGAGAGGTTTAGTTTAATTTTGAATACAAACTTTGCCTACAGATAGTTTCCATAATCTGATTAAGGATGCCACCAAAAGTCTGAAAATATCTCATTTCTGATCTGCTCTGTGTCTGAAATTTCCCATTTGATCATTTATTCATTTGATGAAGATAATTGCTATCTCTAAGGAATTACTGTTTTAAAAATTTATTTATTTTGAGAGGAAGCACGAGCAAGTGGGGGAGGGACAGAGAGAGAGAGAGAGGGAGAGAGAAAGAATCCCAAACAGGCTTGGTGCAGAGCCTGATACTGGGATCAATCACATGAACTGTGAGATCACTACCTGAGCTGAAATCAAGGGTCAGATGCTTAACCAAATGAGCCACCTAAGTGTCCCTGTAAAAAATTACTTTTAAGAACTAAACCACCTCTAGGGGCCCCTGCTATTCTGAATGTGAACTTACTGTTTGGAGATCAGGAGGAGCTCAGCAAAGCTCCAAGTGATGGATACATGGGATGGATAAGTTTTAATGGAGATGGGGCAAGGAATATGTCTAGAGCTTCCCTGAGTGCCACATTGAAAAGTACTTTTCATGAAGCAGTGGCAAAGTTTGGCTATCTTGGGAGATGACATGAGACCAGTCAAGAGATGGCAGGATAAGAAGCAAAATCAGAAATCTGTTAAAGAAAAAATTCAGCCACTTCACAATTTGTCTAAGGCTGGTCCTTGTCTTCAATTGGTTTGGGGAAGTTCCAGACCAGCAGTTTCTAACATAGCTTGGGTTTGAAAAAAAGTTGTTTTTTTTTTTTAACATTTATTTATCATCAAGAGACAGAGAGAGACAGAGCATGATTATGGGAGGGGCAGAGAGAGGGAGAGACACAGAATCCAAAGCAGACTCTGGGCTCTGAGCTGTCAGCACAGAGCCTGATGCAGGGCTCGAACTCACAAACTGTGAGATCATGATCCAAGCTGAAGTCGGATGTTCAACCGAGCCACCCAGGTGCTCCTAAAATAGCTTGGGTTTCTGGGATGTTTGACATTTGCTTGACATGGTCTGGCTCAGAGATGATCACGGGGCAGCCATCAGGCCCCCAGAGGAAAGTCAGATATGGTGTAGCTAGAAGACAGAGTCCTGACCCTGCCACAACTCACCCTTATGACCCTGGACATTTCTTTGAACTTTACTTCTCAATGTAGCTATAGTACTTATGACATACTGGCAGTGATTTTTTATTTCAAATGAAATAATAAAAGTTCTATAAATGCTAAAATACTCTGAAATTACAGAATGAATATTATTGTTAGTTTTGCTATTAATATTAACAATTCTCTAGGATTTTGCAATCTTTGGCGGCAGGGGAGGAAAAGAGGTGACAGCATCCATGAGTTTAGTAGGTTATTTCAATTTTCTCTCTTAATTCTGGAAGAAATTACATAACATATTTGTTTTAAGTGTGCACGTTCATGGTAAGTATATTCACACTGTTCTAGATCCATCATCCCCATTCACCTCCAGAACTTTTTTGTTTCCCCAGACTGATACTCTGTACCCATTAAACACTAACTCACCATGGCTCCTTCCTTCTAGTCTCTGGAAACCACCACCCTTTCTGTTTATAAATCTGATTCCTTCTCGATTCCTTATCTAAGTGGAATCAAACACCCTTTGTTTTTTTATGACCGGCATATTTCACTTAACATAATGTCTTCAAGATCCACCCACAGTCAGAATTTCCTTCCTTTTAAAGGCTGTATAATATTCTATTATATGCATACAACATGGTATGTTTATCCATTCATCTACAGGTGGCTATTTGGGTTACTTCTGCCTTGTGACTAATGCTGCTTTGAACATGGTATATTGCTTTCCTTAAAAAACATTTCATGTGTATGCAGTAGAAGTAAGTTCCATAATTTTGACTTTGGTGGCCATTGAATAATAGCTGGGCTTTCAATCCATGGGGTTTTAGTGTCTGATGGAAAGACTTTTAGAGTTGGGAGCCCAGTGTTTTGCTCTACACAGTAAAAACAAACCCATTCTTAGCAGCACTCTCAACAACAGCCAAAACACGGAAAGAGCCTAAGTGTCCATCAACAGATGAATGGATCAAGATGTGGTTTATCTATACGATGGAATACTACATGGCAATGAGAAAGAATGAAATCTGGCCATGTGTAGCAACATGGATGGACCTTGAGGGTGTTATGCTGAGCGAAATAAGTCAGGCAGAGAAGGACAAATACCGTATGTTTTCAGGTATAGGAGGATTAGGAGGAACTTAACGGAGGACCAAGGGGGAGAAGANCTATTTGTAAAAAATTTTAAAAAAATTCTGTATCATTAAAAAACAAAAACAAAAACAAAAACAAACCCATTCTAACTTAGCTATGAAGATACATGTTTAGGAAGTGAAGCCCAGTTAGAAAAGGATGCGTGACTGGTAATATGGGCCTGCCATGTAGTTCTCTGTGGCTTACGGAGATTCAATCACCTTTTTCTGACATGCAGATAGACCATGAGCGGTCATGGGCTTGAAATGACAATCTGTGGCAGGTTTGCACAGCGTTTGGAAGAAAAGCAGGGGAGAGAGATTATCTCCTGGCAGCTCATCATGTAGGAATTACAGACTTTTAGAGTATGATAGGGCGTTTTGAAGATCACTAATCTACCACTCCTGTCCTCCAGCCGAGGACCCCAAACAATTGATGGGAAATTGATAGCCCAAGAGAGTGAAGTTAAGTTCTAGATCAGCACAGCCCAATAGAAATACAGTGCAAACCACCTATGTAATTTAAACTTTTTCTAGCAGCCACATTAAAAAGTGACAAGAAACAGTTAAAACTAATTTCAGTCTGTTTTATTTAGCCCAATATGTACCAAACGTTATCATTTCAGGATGTAATCAGTACCCAGATTATTACTGAGGTATTTTATCTACTTTTCCCAAACAAAACCTTCAAAATCTGCTATGCATTTTACACGTCCATCTCAATGCGGGTGTTACATTTTCAGTGGTTTAAGTTAAATACAGTTCTGCCAAAACAATACAGCTGAAATAAGTGGAAACGTTTTGTACACTGCTTTTATATTTAAATGATAATTAATTAAAAGTTAAATAGCATTAGTTTTCATTTTTAGAGGGGTACTTCTAGCACCCACTAGCCACATGTGGCCAGTGGTCATTGCCGTGGACAGTGCAGCTTGAGATAATACTCCTGTTCAGTCACAGAATCGAGGCCTGATATGTGTAGCCCCGTACTTAGGCTGCTGTCACTCCTATTTCATAGACAGCATGGTTCTCAAAGTGTGGTTTAGCGAATAGGAGCATCTGCGTCACTTGGGAACTTGTCAGAAATGCAAATCTGTGGGACCTCTCCTAGGCCTACCGTGTCAGAGATTCTAGGGGGTGGGGCGCAGCAACCTATATTTTAGCACGCCGTCCAGGTGACTCTGATTCATGCTCCAGTTTGACAACTACCACGATAGGTCTAAATCTTTCCTTGGGGTGAAGGGTGCCAAGAGAACAAGAGCCTCCAATGTGCAGTGCTGTCCAATAGAACTTTCTGCACTGTCTACTATCATAGGCACCAGCCACATGGCCACTGGCCACGTGAAACACGGCTAGTGCAATAAGGAACCAGGTTTTAAATTCTATTTAATTTTAATTACCCTAAATCTAAATTTAGGTAGCTGAATTTGGCTAGTGGTTATCGAATGAGCCTCTCTTACAGGCACGGCGTTTAGTGACTGTGCAGGGTCATTGATCCAAACCTGGAGGGAGTTTAGGGTTAACTTGGAGGCGGAATCTGATAAGCAACAGCCCTGCCTTCTCCAGGGTTACTCTCTTAGAACAGAGATGAAGTGGATTCACTGAACCCCTGTGTCTTCTAAACCCAGGATTACGGTAGTCAAAACAACCTGTAGCTCACTGCTTGATCAAGACTTAGGGACTTACTTTTCCAGGTCAGAAGTAGAACCACAAATTCTGACAAGGAGGCTATGGCACAATAATGATATTTGGTAATTAATGATTGCACAAGCTGTTCTCTTCCTTTGGCCCTTGAGTTATGAGAGTGGACAGTTTATTAATTTTTTAATGGTACAGGCAATCAGGCTGTGCTTATCACTATAAGGCCTTTTGAATTTTATTTGTTCATTCTCTTTTCTCAAAAATGCTTTCTGGAGCTGACAAATGTCCCTGCCTTTCTCCTGGACCCTTTCCCCTTCCACAGTCCTCGAGCGATGACTACAGTTTCCTTGAGCTTCCAAAGTGTAAGCATTTTCCACAGTGACAGAAAAAGAAAATGGCTGTGTCTCCAGGTACTAGATGGAAAAAGCCTCAGTGCTATGGCTCTTATTATTAAAAATGAGAGTGGACAGGAAGACAAATGGCTTGGATTGTTTTGTTCGGATCATCACACCTTCCTTAAACCAACTTAACTGCCATGTTTCCCTGGATGTGCGCCATATTTGATCATGTGACTGACGTAGGTACTATGGAGCCAGGATGTGGTTTCTGATCAACTGTAGCTGGCAAAACAGAAGGACAGCATAGCTGGCGGCATCACTGGGCCCCATCACAACATGCTTTGTAACGCAGGTGCAGCCACGAGGGTAGGGGCGACCTTAGAACAACTACAGCTCCTGAACCTCCAATCTGCTTACTCTTCCCGGAGAAAGGAAGCTCAGCATGTACCTAGTTGTAAATGCTATAACTTTTATGAGGGCTGTGTCATTTTTATTTCTAAGTAGAGCCAAAAAAATAAAGAACCCACATATAATGCACAGAAGGTACCACATAAGCAGATAACTGGCAAAATAATTCTGTCTTTCACCAAAGGAAAGTGACACAAAGCTGTTGTTTTTGATATGTCTACCTGAAACCTTCCCGAACAATGGTCTACCTCATCCATCTGATGCTTTAATTGGCAGACAGGAAAGTCTGATGGGAAAATAATGATCTCTTAAATACCTGAGAATGAAAAGCAAATTAAGTTAGCACAGTGTAAAAGGCAAATAATTACATAATGTCAGTCCCGTTTTATACTGTTCAGTCTTAAACAGCACACGAAGAACGGGCATGTTTAGGAGAGGAAAAACAAAGTACCTCTTTAGATGAGTTATGCTCTGCTTACTTGGTTGAACAATGGTTGTACCCAGTGAGAGGCTACCTGTCCCCAAAGTCTTCACTTTCTCTAGCCTGTCCTAATTTGTACCAACCCATGACAGGGAGAACGTCATTTTGAGTCAAGGATTGTTTTTTGGTTCATAGATGTGTTCCTGAATAGGAAGGTGACCAGGCTGCACATGGGACAAAGAGAAGAGAGTCACAGAGATCCTTATGTGGCTGGGAGCGAGAGACCCAATGGAGGGAGGGTCCCGACCTTTGGCTGTACGCAAGTCTGGTACTAGGTTACTTTGTGACTTGAGGCTGTTTTTTTTTTTTTTACCACCCACCCAAAAGGCACATTCTCGGGGATTGGATGTGTAGAATCATCCGTGGTGATGACAGGGAAGCCCCATACAATAGAAAAGGCAGGAAATCCCAGAACGAAGAAGGATGAAGGGAAGCTAACAGGCTCAATGGCATGCAGAGTAAAGAACCCACCTGCTCATTCTCCCAACCCTCTTTTCTCCCATTCTCCCTTCCTACTTTTCTCCATTCCTTTTTTTTCTTTCTTTGCTTTCTTCCTTTCTCTTTCTTTCCCTCCATTTCTTTCTTCCTTTCTTTCCAAATGGAAATACTAGTATTATGTGTGTGTGTGTGTGTGTGTGTGAGTGTGTGTGCGCGTGCTCTTTGTAAAAAGCTTATAGAATGCAGAGATATAAAGAACAAACTAGATGCAAATAGTCCTATTTCCGAGAGAAAAACCACTGTTAAAGAGTTTAGAGTGTATTTTTTATGAACGTTTCCCTGGCATATTCCCATTTCTCTCTCTCTCACATATATGTGTGTGATAATGTAATATAAAATATATATTTGAATTAAATATACTATATTAACATACAAGTTATGTACAAATTGTACATACAGTTTCCATGATCCTTTATACTCAGCCTTATATGCAGAAGCATATTCCCTAAGGAGCAGGAAAGTAGGAGTCATGATTCTTTTGTTTGAAGTTTAGTTGAAACGATGAACCTGGAACTGGGGTTGAAATATGGGAAGGGTATGCTGACATCTCTGAGTCCTCAGATATACCGTGGGCAAATGCTATGCAGTGTTCATAAATGTGTATCTGGTACAAAAGCTTCTTTCATGCAAAAGGTATACTATATTATATAGTATGATTTAGTGTCCAGGGGCATCTGGGTGGCTCAGGTGGTTAAGCGGCTGACTTTGGCTCTGGTCATGATCTCATGGTTTGTGGGTTCGAGCCCCGCGTCGGGCTCTGTGCTGACAACTAGATCAGAGCCTGGAGCCTGTTTCAGATTCTGTGTCTCCCTCTCTCTCTGACCCTCCCCTGCTCACACTGTCTCTCTCTCTCTCAGAAATAAATAAAAGACATTAAAAAAAATAAATTAGGGTCCAATAAGGAGGATGTTCTTAATTTCAGTTTGTTGATGTTATGCCAAGTAACCTTTATCCCTTTAAAAACATACTAAAGCCTCCTATATCCAGAAAGGTATAGCTTGAGCGTTTGCAAATTCCCCTTAAGTGCTGTGGTTGCTCATTCAAGCATCAAGATTTTTCTCCTGGAGTCTGTTTTTGTGGAGAGCTTTCTAAAATAGGTTACATAAGTTTTATCTTTCTTTAAACTAGTATTCTGAACATGATTTAACTTTTTGTGAAGGTGCAGCTCCCTTAAAAGGATCCATTGCACTGATGTAACACACTGTGGCCCAGATCTTGGGAGGTATTTAGAAATGTTGGTATCAACACAGAAATGGCTTGAGATGGCTGTGCTGTCTAAGCTTGTCTGTCTTCTATTTGCAGATCTCTGTCTCTTTATTTATGGACAATCTACTACCCTTCTGGCTGTATCAGTGCATTTTCCCAGGGCAACAACATTAACTGTCCTGTCCCTTTCTTTCCATCCATTCCAATCCGTTCCTTCTATGGAGGCCTTGGAAACCAGATAACCAGGCTTGCTGGAATTGTGTGTAAAGTAGAATAAACAGATAAATAAAAATAGACTCAGCATTAGGCCCATCCTGATTCTACATGGAAGAATCAGCTATGTTAGCTTCGGTAATGATCTTTGTTGCCTATTTTGGTTATTTGAAATTTTTTTTAATTAAAAAAAATTGAGTCATGAGTATGGAGCCTGACACAGTCAATAAATACCTGTCAAATGGAATGAATCTAAATTTCTGATGTGTATTGGGGGAAATGGCATTGCCAGATAGTTGGGTTATCGATGGATGAAGGGCTACACTTGGACACTGGGTGGACCCTTAAAACCACCGCAGGTAGAAAGCTGCTGTGACTGTCATTGGCTCAAGAAACAGTACAGATATGCAAGCAAGACCTTCCTAAACTTCATTCAGCTCTTCATCAGGCCTGTCACTAACAAGATTCTCCAGTTCCCTAACTCCCTTCACCCTTGAATCGTGGCTTTTAAAACATCCTTGATAGGCTCACAGTGTCTCCTGGTATCCATTACAGATTTTGAGACACATTACTGACCATTACGACCCAGCCTGGGTCTGGCTTCTCAGATGGCATACAGGCAGTATCTGCTTTCCCCTTTGAGGTCCTCCACATCTACACTTCCACTGGCCCCTAAATCACCCATTTCTAGAAAATTTTCCCAGCAGTGAATGATACAAGAGTATCATTTTCTCGACACCCTTGGCTGTTTCTTACTCTTCAGTTCCAGAAAATGTCATGAGGATATTTAAAAAAAACCTGGGGGTTGGAGCTGGCTAGCAGGATGGGGGACCAGGGCAATGCTTCCTCAGCCTTAAGGTACACAGGAATATTCTAGAAATGCAGATCCTGGTTCAGTAGGCCCAGGATGGACTTGAAAGTATGCATTTCTAATAAATCCTTCTACTCCGAGTATTACATTTTCTCTACCAAGAAAGCCAACCCCTGTCTTGTTATTTCTGAAGTTCTGCATTCCCAACTGTTATTTTCCATTAAATAAAGCAAGAAGCAGGAGATTGAGGGCTCCTTGCAAAGTGAATATGGGTGGTGATGGTCACTTTCTGAACTATCAATATCAGAGCTACTGTAGACAGTAATCCACTCCCCATGTTGCTAAACCAAACAGAGAATCAAACAGGAAAATCAACTGTCATCTCATATCACAAACACACACACACACAAATTTCTCAATAACATTTCAGGCTTTAGAAATGATGAGAAACATATCTGGTTAAATGCAGGAGTTAGGGTCTCTTCTATTCCTTGTACATTAATAAATGAAATGTAGTTATCTACTGGAATCCCTGTAATATAAACAATTTAATGGGAATACATGTGGCTTCCAGCTGTCAGTGAATTTAGGTAAATCCAGCCTTGAGAAAAACATGCTTTATGTGAAAAACAATTTCAAATTCCATGAAAGCACCTATTTATTATCTCCACCATATCACTCTAGAGCAGTTAAATGAATAATCAGACCAGTCACCAGGACTTTATGATCTGTGTCCACTTAGTATCAGCTATCTACCCTAAATCAGAACGTTTATGTTTTTTTTTTTTTTGGCCTATTTTTTTTGCTATAAATCTGAAGTTTTTCTTTTTGTAACTAGAGTGTGTATAACTTTTGTGGTCTCCTAAAACATTTTTAAAGCTAAGGGATTTCATCTTAAAAAGGGAATTAATGAGAAGACCATGATATTTTACCTGCTGAGTAGACATTGACTCCCACCATGGAAAGCCATTCATTTACATGCACAGAGTATCGTGGTCCCAGTTCAACACTGGAGGTCACTTTTTAAGGGCAATATAAGGTTAGCTGAATTTTAGAAGTTCAGCCTACATTAAAGTCCTTCTTATAAGAACTCAATTTGGCTAGAAATTTCAGGGCTTTCTAGTATTTGGTGGAAGATGTCTTCACCATTCTCCTCTTCCACTGCCATGCAACTGCCCCTGAAATTTCCTTTAAAATAACCAAATTGCTCAGATTAGGAAGCTTTCCAAAGTGAAAATAAATTTCCCACTGTCACACAATATGTCAGTGTAGAATCATAACTTGAACCAAGGTCTGGCTAAGGTTGGAGTATAGATGATAACACTATAACTCTTAGGTTATAACCCAGACTATTAGCAAAAACTGTTATTATATGACTGATAGAGAATTTATATTACATTTCAAAAGGATTCAGAATTGATGCAAAAGCTATCAGTCTGTCAACAAGCATATATGAATGCCTATTATGTGCCAGAAACAAACCTAAGCACTGAGAACAGTGGTAAACAAAAGAGATGTGCCTTTCGGTCCAACAAGGGGTGCTGCTACTCAGTGCGCTTAGTGTACTTAGTACTAGTATCGGTAACAAGTGCTATTACTCCTACTACTATCACTGCTACTATGACTTGGACCTTGCTATGCGCCAGGCAGGATTTTAAATGCTGTCTCTATTATCTCCTTGAAACAGGAAGTATTGTTATCTGTGTGTTACAGATGAGGAAACTGAGGCACAGATATTAAGTAGCTTGCCCAAGGTCATTCAGGTAGTCAGTGGAGGAGGTGGAATTAGAATCTAGGCAGCCTGACACCAAAGTCCATGTTCTTAGCTACCACAGAAAGACAATCATTATGATTTAATTTAATCCTGGCATCAATATTTAATGCTATATAATGAGTTAATAGCAAGTATGCAAATTGCAACAAAGAAGAATAAGGTGTGGGGTGCCTGGGTAGCTCAGTTGGTTAAGCATCCGACTCTTGATTTTGGCTCAGGTTCACAGTTCATGAGGTCGAGCCCCACGTCAGGCTCGGCATTGACAGATTGGGATTGCGACAGCCTGCCTGAGATCTTCTCTCCCTCTCTCTCTGCCCCTCTCCCATGCACACTCTCCCTCTTTCTCTCTCTAAATAAATAGATAAATAAGTAAATAGATACACTTAATAAGAAAGAAGAAGAAGAAGAAGAAGAAGAAGAAGAAGAAGAAGAAGAAGAAGAAGAAGAAGGGCGTAACTAGAGACCCAACCTGGTGTCTGGGTTTGAAAATACTTCTTGGAGGAAGACGGGAGGCTTGCAGTTTGGGGTGAAGTGCAGAGAGGGCCAGCTCAGCAGGTCCTTGAGAGAGGACAGAACGGGACATGCATGAAGGTGTGTGAGAAGCCCTTTTACCTTATGGTTTTTCCTTTTCCTTTTAAATTTAGTGTCATGATGTGGAGATAAGGAAGGAAAGTGTGGAAAGGATAATGAATATTTACTGAGTTAGGGTATTTTACTAGATGCATTCCAGACAATAAATGATTTTTAATTCTCACACGTCCTATGAGATAGGTCTTGACACCATTTAAAGAATGAGAAAACTGAGGCTTCCAAAGTGACTTGCCCAGACTCCCACAGCACATATGTGACAAAATCAGGTTTTGAATCTAGTACAGTCTTGGGTTCTTGACACTGACCCATGGGGATCCTGAATTTTTTTTTTCTTTTAATGTTTGAGAGAGAGAGAGAGAGATAGAGAGAGAGAGAGACAGAGAGAGAGAGAGAGAGCGCACAAGTGGGGAAGGGGCAGAAAAAGAGAGGGACAGAAGATCCTAAGTGGATTCTGCACTGACAGCAGCAAGCCCAATGTGGGGCTTGAGCTCTCAAACTATGTCGACTGAGACACCCAGGTGCCAGGGACCCTATTTGAAGAGAAAACTAAGTCATGGAATGGGGTCAGAGGCTGTATAGCCATGTTCCAGAAATGGAAGAAATAGTAGAGAGACACAGAAACCCCATGACAATTCTTTTAGGATCACAAATTCTTTCAGTCGATCACTGAAGCACTGCCCCTTCCTGAATCTTCCTTTGTGCCCATTATATTTGCAAAAGTATTAAATTGTTAGATTGAATCTAATGGTGGGAAAAATGATTCCAAAAAATATTATGACCTCAAACATGGATAAATTTTTGAAAGGAATGTTTTAAAAATGTTCCATAATAGCATGTCCAAACCATCTGCTCTCTGAATGTTACCACGGTGTTTCAGTATAGAGAAAAATTATGGTTAGAATCATTCTTTTGCCAAACATGCATGTGAACGCCTTTACCTCTTCTTGGGTCTCTTGTTTTGTTTTGTTTTTTTTTTAAATCCCATCGAATGGTCAGAGCCAAATCCAAAGCAAAACAAGAAGAAATAAGAAACGTTAACGGTGAAAGCAGGCCAGAGAAATATATGACTGTTCTCCTCAGAGGATTAAAGGATATCTTGCTTTGAATCACTTTGTGCCCATACAACAAGGTAATACATGTTGTTTAGCTGACAAAACAAGATTCCATTGATAGCTTAAAAGCTCTGAGTGTTCTCATGTAATGAACTATTTCATGTACTAATGGCTCAAAAAGAATGAGAAATGTTTTTTTTAATCTTTTTTCTTCAGAAGAAAATTTAACTGAATGATGAATTAAGAGTATAATACCCTTGTTCTAAATCAAAGACTGCTCAACCATAATAAATGATGATCTATAATAATATTAGGCTGTATATAATGCATTTATTAGGATGAGAGGTAAACTCATTTCCACCACTAGCTTTGGCTCTTGAAAGCATTATTTTATGTGGAGATAAAAAAGTGGGTATTGATTTTTTTTTAAAGGCAAACATCAAAATTTATTGACTTGAGTTTGCCAGGGTCAATATTTTCCTCACAGAGCAATATATCCATATGTTTACTGAAGCATAGAATCAGGTTTTAGACCATTATGCATATTCTGGACATCCTACGGTGTAAACTTTCAGAGTCCTTAGCCCAAGTGCTTTTCTTTAGGTGAAGAGATTGATTCTCACTGAAAAGACACTCTAATGGGAGCAAACCCAAATCCCTAAACCATCAAATCATCAATAGAGAGCTGAACTCCTTTAATTGTTTATCTTTATTAATTCATAGGTATTCCTATAATTTATCACACCACTGTCCATTTACATGAAGCTGTTAGCTTTAGTTATGGAGAAAGTGAAACCCAAAGTTAAACAATCTGTTCTGTGAGGAATTACCAGCTAATATTGGTCCTAAGGAAATGCACATCTTGGTTAGGAGCCCACTGGCTACCAGACACGACTTTTAATGTGGACCATTAGATAAAGAAACAATGGATTCACACGGACACAGACAGGAGAGGGCAATGTTGTTAATTTTATGATTAAACTGAAGCTAAAAATTGTGTTCAGTCTGACCAATCTCCTGAGTGATGCTAGCACACATTACTAGAATTTCTCTCACTATCTCTTCCCTACTTGAAATTCAAGTACATGGCAAAGCACAAATAAAGACACTTGCCAGGCTCAGAGAGAAGATCCAACTTTGTCCATGTGGAGTGGCATAACACAGAAGCAAAAATAAGAATTCCAAAAATAAAATTCTCTGAAAACACACACATCACACACACACACACACACACACACAATTTTATTTTTCCTGAACCAATAAGTACAAATAAAAATAAGTGAAATATATTTCTTCTCAATATAAGCGATCGGTTAGTTCTAGAATTTCATATTCTATTGGCATCTATACATCACTAACACTTTGGTAACATGGACATGTTCTGTACTAAATATCTTCTGTGAAAAACAGTGCTGTGGGCGGGGATGGTGAGGAGGGATGAGCAGGTGGAGCACAGAGGATTTTTAGGGCAGTGAAAACACTTTGTATACTATGACGATAATGGGTACACATCCTTACACATTTATCCAAACCTACAGAAAGTATAACACCAGGAACCTTAAGGTAGACTGTGGACTGTGGGTGATTAGGATGTATTGGTATAGGTGCATCCTTGTGAAATAATGTACTGTTCTGGTGAGTGATGCTGATAATGGGTGAAACTATGTATTCGTGGGGGCAGGAGTATACGGGAAGTCTCTGTACCTTCTTCCCACTCTTACCGTGAACCTACGACTGCTCTAAATAAAGTCTAAAACTAATATCTTAAAATCGGCTGTATAGATTTTTTAAAAGTATATCTCAATGTTCATAAACTTACATTGGGTGAGAACTAAGTGATAATACGCACAAGTCTCAAAGTATTAGTTGAAAGCTAAATGTGAATAGCTTCTTATGGAGAAGAAGGGACTCACTGACAGTACACAGTAGTCCACCCATCCATGGGGGGTATGGCCCAAGACCCCCAGCGAAAACTGCAGAGAGTCTGAACCTTATATATACTATGTCTTTTACAAATACGTACATACCTATAATAAAGTTTAATCTATAAATTAGGCACAGTAAGAGATGAACAACAATATTTAAAATACGATTATAATAACATGATGTAATAAAAGTTATGTAAATAAGGCCGCTCTCAAAATATCTTATTGTCCAGTATTCACGCTCTGTGGTGATGTGGGATGATAAAATGCCTGCATGATGACATGAAGTGCAGTGAATGGTGTAGGCATTGTGACGTAACACTAGATCACAGTTACAACACGTCAGAAGGAGGATGGTCTGCTTCCAGATGGCTGCTGACCATGGGTCCCTGCAGGTGGGGAAACTGAACCACAGATCAGGTGGGCTACTGTAGTACCAAAGAAGTTATTCTTCTTCATAACCTACCGGTGAGGACAAATGGAAGGTAGACTATGGCTTTCCTCTGCATTCCCTCTAACATTTAAAATTCAGAGAGACAAGAAGAGGACTTACAGGATTGCTTAAAAAAGACAGATCTTCCGTTTGACAAACCTCAGAAAACTCTGATAGCAGATACTTGCTTATATTCTTTACAAAAGCTCCTTATAGAATATGGTTACTTAACTTTTCGAGAACTCCACTGACTTTTGTATTTTCATGCATTACTCTTTGGGTCCCTGATATATTTGGAAATTAGGCTACGGAGAGTGGTTTCTAAAATTTGGAATAAAAAGACTTAGGGTGGGCAGATTTGAGATGTATCCTAACTTGTAAGAATCTGTTGATGGGGGAGAGTCACAGTTATAAAGTGCGACCAATGCCCTCAGTAAAGCATCTACATTTGAAAAATGGCCACATCTATCTGTACAAGATCACATTTTTTTAAGCCTCAGGCAGCACTTTGTGCGCCTACAGGTTGGGTAACTCTGCCATTACCCTGAAGGTCTCTGGCTGAACCACTGCATTAATGCTGAGTTGAAAGGGAGAATGGAGACCTTGTCCACCAGAGTCATGGGGATATCATCCCACAGCAGTACGGTTGTTTCGTACGTGACAACATGACTTCATACCCATTGACAGCCAGTCCAAGTGCCAGAAGCCTTCCAGCATTTAACTGGCGATCTCCCTTTGAAGGTTGGCTCCAGATTAATTCCACTTCTGCTTCTCTTTTGCTTTAGAGCTCCATTAGTCTAAGGGTTTGCAACATAGTGGCCAAAGAAAGAGGTGTAATTGTTGGCAGAGCCTATGTCATTATTACCAAGGTACAAGGAGTTTAAATAGAGTAAACTAATGTCCAGCTAAATGTGCTCTTAATGGTTTCTGTCTTCTGTGATACTAAGCTGACATGAAGAACTGTAGACTCTTGAATAAACGGATAACCTTTCCAATGCAATGAATGGCCTTGTGAAAGTTCCAGACTGCTCTGAAAACCTAAGCACACTACACTTCCCGGAGAAATAAGACGTCAACATTTAAATCAGGACTTGCTTCATGCTGATAGTTAACAGTTTGTCTTGTTTCATATATTATCTCATTGAATCCTCACAACAACCCATAGGTGGTTGTAGGATCGTAATACTCATTTTGTACCAGGCAACTGAGGCATAGAGAAGACAAATGTTTTGCCTACGGTCATCTCACCAGTACAACTCCAGACAGACTGGCTCCAAAGAATCTCTCTGCCACTCCATTATACTGTCTACAGTGCTGCTGAAATGACAGAGCTGTATTAAAAAAAAAAAAAAAAAGACAAAACTCATTGGTAAGACTGCATAGGGATAGGAATAAAATTCTGTCTGATCTGCCACATAGAGCCTACCAGGAATAGCCCATTTAACGATATCACTGGCCTTTAATTTTCAGTCTGTACAGCTAGAGTCTCAAGTCTGGAGAGAATGTTTATCATCAGGACTAGCATACAGAGGGGCAGCACAGGCTCTAATCCTCTGAAATGTTTTCTTACCATCATGGAAGTCCTCATGGAAAAGTTTCAGTTTGTACCAGCTCTACACAAAGATAACATTTGCATAAGCTTGAGCAAAGCCAACAGAATTCTGAGCATGTTTCCTAGTGAATTTATTTTCTGGCTGGGCTGGGCAATGAATTCTGTCTTGTGGAGGGAAAAGTCATCTTTAACTTGTAGACTACCCATCAGAACTAACACGGAACATATTTGGATTCAGCCATCAGGGTCTGAAACATTTCCGAGGTTTAGAGCTAAGTGGTATTCACTCCTTAGATGCTATATCTCAACTGTAAGCCAATGCCCTCACATCCAGGAAGGATGAAGCTGGTTTATAGTCTGAACGGTTTGTCTTCTGTGACTGGCAGATCATCGGCCTGGGGACAACTTTTGGAAGTCTATTTGACTAAAGAAGGCAATTCTTTTTGGCAAATAAATTGTTACGTGTAGAATTAGTAAACCAAATAACACAGATAATAAATACTCGCAAATAGAAACAATCTTGAAAAGGGAGAAAAAGGGGCATCTGTTTTGCAGAATTACCAGGACTCTGTACACAGAGTGGATCAGTGGATCCACAAGGACTGTCTAGATGTTCAGGGAAGATGCTGGGGGTATGTGAAGCTCTGGGAATTGCCTGCCTGTGTCTAAGCCAGTTCTTCTTTGGTCCATAGACTGCTTTATAAACCATATACTTAAGCAATAGTGAATTTCGAAAGAGAAACACTTACGTGAGCCCTAGAATTAGAAAGTAGGCTTGTGTCAGTTCTAGAAGGGGCAAGCCTTGCAGACTTTGGGGGAAGAGGATGGGTAGGGGAAGCTAGGTGTGCATTCCCTACTCTGCCATTTTCCCACACCAAGGCGTAGTCCACACACCACACAGCTGCCTTACACATCAACAGAAGCCTTAGGACACACAATCCCAAGCAGAGATCTGAGCCAGCGGTACAAGTTTTCGAGTCTTCTCTTGAAGACGTCGCAACTTTCACTTTATTAACCTTTGGAAGTGAACTTTGACATCTACTTAAGACTGGATCTATTTTTACCTCCAGGGATCAACTGCTGAGATCCTACAACTGTGTATCTCATGTGTAGAACTTTAGGAGGTTGCAAGTTCAAGTAAGTACCTTCTCAGGTTTGGGCAGGTAACACATGTGGCTAACGGGAGTTGAGCACAAGACAACAGGCACGGCGGAGACTGTGGTGAAGTAGGAAGCATATAGTCTGTCCAAAGGAGTAGCTATTGCTCAGATCCAGCTGACCATTGCTAAGAACCAATCTAGACATAAGGGGCACCCCAAATTTTGTGTGACACCTTGCAATTTTATTTTATTTTATTTTTTTATTTTTATTTATTTCTAGGAGAGAGAGAGACAGCGTGAGCAGGGGAGGGTCAGAGAGAGAGGGAGACACAGACTCTGAAACAGGCTCCAGGCTCTGAGCTGGCAGTCAGCACAGAGCCCGACGCGGGGCTTGAACCCACAAACCGCGAGATCATGACCTAAGCGAAAGTCGGACGCTTAACCGACTAAGCCACCCAGGCGCCCCTACACCTTGCAATTTAAAAAAAAATGTTTATTTGTTTATTTTGAGAAAAAGAGAGAGAGCACATGTGTGTGTACCCACACACAAGTGGGGGAGGGGCAGAGGAAGAGAGAGAGAGAAAATCTCAAGCAGGCTCCTGGCTCAGCATGGAGCCCGAAATGGGGCTCAATTTCACAACTGCGAGATCATGACCCCAGTCAATATCAAGAGTCGGACACTTAACCAACAGCCACCCAGGGGCCCCTTCCAATTTTTAAACATTGGTAAATGATTCAGGTATTTTTAAATACTGTAGGGGTCAAACAAAATAATATTGTTGCAGGTATTTTGCCAACACTCTTCCAATTTCTAACTCTTGCTAGGTTCTTTTTAATTTAATAATTTGCTCACTTTTTTAAGTGACACTGGCATTCCTCACCTGCCATGCTAGGTTATGGGCTCTGAGCCATTTTTCTAATATTGGTGACAACTTCTTTTTTTGTACACATAGTAAAAGTCAACTGGAAATTGATTCCAGAGACAAGTAGGAAGTAAATTACCACAGAATAAGTAAAAAGCTCATAATTTCAACCCTAATCCTTGGTCTTATAAATATCATGGCCTAATAAACTCAGTAAACCAGTCATGGACTTTTTTCATTTCACTCAAAATATAATGCTATGTGGGTGTTATTTCTTCTGACAGAAAGCAATATTTCATCCATGCTGGGAATTTCAAGAAGAGACATACAAAGACACTGGATAGATGATAGAATATTTATGTTGTCACCATAAATCCAAGGAATCTGATTTTTCTTTGAACTGATTGATGTGGGTGAGAATTCTTTATTTTACTTCATGAGTACAGACTTTAAGTAAGAACTAAAATCATAATGCTATTTTTAAATGTAAAATAACGACTATAGCAAGCATCTGAGTTTCTAAAGCCCTAGAGAAATAGTGGCATAAAAAATATAATTAAGTAATCCATCAAAGGGATGCCACATGCTCTAATGCGTACTGGTGGTCATGAATTCAATACCCAATGTTGGTTCTTGGGAGAATCACTTCATTAAGAGAAAATTTCATTGCAGTTTACACAGATTGGGGCCTTGACTAGATTGATGCAGGTACATCTGTTGGAAGAGTGGATATTTGAAGATGTGGATGTTGGCTCACATTTTATCATTAATGCCTCTCGTGCCTCTGCATTCTGGCTTGAGGTCTACACACTTGTCCGTCTCAAGTAAATGGAGGTATTTCCTATCATTTTGGTGAAATTCACTCAATCAATTCACTGCTGGAAAACCTTGCTTGCTAATAGAAGCCTTCCTTTCATCTTAAGTTCCTGGGGTAAGAGATAAGAAGAAGCCAACAAACTAATCCGGTCTCCTTAGTAAATAGTCTCTTCATTTATTAGTCTGATTTTTATTCATCAGCTGATGAAGGAGTGGAACACATAGAAAACATTTGTTTACAGTTCAAGAAAAAGGAGAACTTCTGGATCCTATTTCATGCTCTCATCTTTGACCATGATCAGTTTTCCATAGAATGGTAACATTTTTTTGGTGCCTGATATTGCATAAGCCTGTTTTCTAGGACTCTGGATCTTTAACAAGGTATGGGCTGAGGTTCTTAAAATGCTGGTGAATTTTTATGAGGGAAGAAAGAAACTGGTAAATATATCCTTCCACTTTGGGACCCAATAGAGCTATGTAGGATTTCTTGGGTTCTCTGATATCAATGGCAGGGACTTGAGCCTTTAAGGCAGAGTGAAGGAGTCAGGCTGTTTTCCCACCTGAACTTCTGGCTCTTCTCCACAGTCTGATCGACCAAAACTTCATTCTCATCTGGAGAGTCAATGGAGTATTTGATTCTAAAAGGGCTCATAGCTTTCCATTGCTTAATTTTGGACTTACTAGAGAAAAATTCCTCACTACCACTTTTGCTGTTATAGAAATTCCCATTATATAGTTAGAGTAACTGAGGCATGGTTTATTTCAGTGACCTCCCCAAGGTAAGGTGATATCATTGGTATGCAGAGTGTTCTTGCCACTTAACTGGGCTGGTTTCTGTGAATTACTTGGGATCAGCAACTTTCTTGAGTCTCCGGAGGAAGCTACAACTATTTATTTCATCTACCATCCCTCATGAATAAATTTTAGTGGCTTTAATTTCCTTCCCTGAAAAAACAGTATATTCCCTAAAAATCATTACAGAATTCTTTTTGAGAAGCTGCAGTAACAGATAAGAGAAGTGACATTTTCTCTCGAATCATTCCATAGCCACCATTAATTAGTACACCAAAGAGGCTTCAGTGGCTCACCCTGTCTTGCAGCCAGTAATTCTCAGAAAGATGATTCTGAATTCCAGTCAAGGGGCAAGTCGGTGAAATAAGTCAGAGAAAGACAAATACTGTGTGGTCTCACTTATAAGCTGAATCTAAAAAAGCTGGACTCATAGAAGCAGAGAATAGAATAGTGGTTGCCAGGGGCAAGAAGAGTGGGGAATTGGGAGATGTTGGTCAAATGGCCCAAACTTCCAGTTATAAGATGCATAAGTTTGGGGAGCTAACGGACACCATGGGGGCTACAGTTAACAATATTGTGTTGTACATTTGAGAGTTTCTAAGAAAGATCTTAAATGTTCTCTTTATAACAAAAACAGCAAAATGGCAACTTATAACAAAAACAATAATGGTAATGGTGATTACCTGAGATAAAGGATGTGTTAATTAACCTTACTGTGCTAATCTTTTTCCAATAGACACGTGTATGAAATAATCACATTTTACACCCTAAACTTGCCCAGTGTTACATGTCATGTATATCTCAATAAAATTGGAGGGGGGGAAGGGGGCAAAATCACCAGAATAATTTCACTTTTTTGAATATTCATGCAAATCTTGGCAAGATGCAACACTGGCTTAGCAAATTAACATCGAACATAGAACATTCAAGTATATTTCATGCATATTTTGGAGACTGTCACAGGGAAGTTTATGTTAAACTGTGTGATGATTTCCTCATCTCTTGTTGAGGTTTACTACATGCATGTCATTTCCAAATTTTACCTCCTCTTAAATAAAGGCCTTTTAAAGCTAGTCTGAAATGCCTTCCAGTGTTCTCTGGACAAATACGTCTATCCAGAGGGAACACAAACTGTCCCCTGGCAGAAGGCAGCCAAGGCTGACTGACACAAATTGAAATCAAAATCGAGTATTTTCGAATGCTTACAGCTGATGCTTTATAAGACACTCCCATTGTGGTGATGTGACATGATAGGAAAAGTGCTTCTCAAGATCAGGATCGCAATTTAATGCATAGGCAAATAAGACTTCTTTCCATCCCCCATTTATTTACCATCACCATTTTAATCTTATGTGTCTATACAGTTCTTGGGCATGACAACACCATAGCTTTTAATAAGAAAAAGAATGGCCCACCCCTCAGAGTCCAGTTAGCCTTGATGTGACTCAGGGACGAAAGCTTTGGGGAATTCAGCCCTCTAATAATGCTTAAAAGATGCTGCCAGAACTTCAAACAAACAAACAAAAGAAACTGAAAAAGAAAAAAAGGTGAAAGTACACTCTGCAATATGTAACTTACTGTTAATATATAAATAAATAGTAGTTTTGCTATTATCCAACATTTAATATCTACTAGTTTTAAGTTCCATGTCCATATGCTTGACTTGCTGAAAGTCAAAATTGGAAATGCCTTGAAGAACTAAAATATTATGTGCTAGGTGTAAGTTATTATTTCAGATCAGGGAATAATGGAATAAGCATCTGGAAATCACAAAAAGATAAGAACTTAATGATCAGATAAAAGATTCATTTATATAACACATATATTTATATATGAAATGAATACAGTATATAAACTGGCTTGCTGGGAAGAGGTACTCATCTGCTCTTTCTCTCTCTCTCTCTCTCTCTCGATCTCTCTCTCTTTTATCTATCTGTCTATCTATTTATCTATCTATCTATCTATCTATCTATCTAAAATCAAGATCAGGGGCACCTGGGTGGCTCAGTCAGTTGGGAATCTGACTTTACCTCAGGTAATGATCTCACAGTTAGTGAGTTCAAACCCCGCATTGGGCTCTGGGCTGAACAGCTCAGAGCCTGGCTCTTGCCTGAGATCCTGTGTCTCCCTCTCTCTGCCCTTCTCCCAGTCACACTCTTTCTCTCTCTTTCTCAAAAATAAGTAGACATTAAACAAAAAGAATCTACAACTTCAAGTAAACTTCTAATATTCAAAATAAAATCTTTTTCACTGTGTTTTTATGGCATAAATTTTAAGAACCCATTTGCAAGACAACTGTGTCCCCTGATTGTCATAACTGACTACCCAAGTCCTTTATGCCCTGGACCTGGACACACTGCACTAAACCAAATTAAAGATAAAAAGGACCATCCACAAAGAATATGTTCAGTTTGCATCTTAATCGAAGGCCTAATATAACCTATATTTTCCCTGACCTTCCTAGAACCCCTATTTTTATCCTACGATCTTGGTGGTCATTTGAAACAAGGCTTAAAATGTAGAAGTAAGATTGCTCTTGGCTGACCCCTACTGGCCCAAGACTTTCAAAACCGAAAAAAAGCAGCAAGAGGAATGAAAATGCCCAGAAGACAGAGCACTTAGTTCCAATTTTAGTTCAGTGTTACTGCCCTCATTTTACAGGGTTGGAAACTGAGGATCAGAGAAACTAAATAACTGGGAAGTAGGAGAGCTGTGACTGAAACTCGGGTTTGTCTGGTTTCTGAGCCTGTTCAGTTCGATTTCACTTTGGGGGTGTCACCCTTTACTAACTGCCTCTGAGGAAGTGTTTGCTCTTGATTTTCTAATTATTCATTTATTTATCTTGAGAGAGAGAGAAAGAGAGAGAGAGAATGTGGGAGGTGCAGAGAGAGAGGGGGAAAGAGAATTCCAAGCAGGCTCCGTGCTGTTGGCACAGAGCCCAATGGGGGGCTCCATCCCGCCAGCTATGAGATCATGACCTGAGGCTATCCCAAGAGTTGGATGGTTCATCACCTACTCAGCCACCCAGGTGCCCCATGTTTGCTCTTGATTTTGAAGGTGATCTACCACTCACCTCATGGTCTATAGCACTCAGTTTCTCTCTAATGTAAATACATTACTTTGCCTATTAACTAGCATGTTCCACATGAAGATTCATGTCCAATGATGCCTGCGATTGCTTTCCAGAGCAAATGTAGGATGAGGAGAATGAAAGCAGGTTGACTCCTAAAAGTAGACCTAAGGTCACCCTGTATTTAAGCTCCTGACTCTAATCTAGGGCAGTGGTAACTTAGAAAGCAAAGGGTAAAACACCAAGACCATTCTCCAAAGGGAGATAGGACTCCTCTATAGAACCATTTGGGCAGAGTGAAGAAACTAAATCCAATTGAGAGAATCAATTTGATTGATAGAATCAATCAAGAACATAAAGAGAAAAAAATAGCAAAATTCAGTGCTTCCATGCATAAGATACACAGATCATGTAGCTACGCACACACACAACCTTTCTCATAACCTATATCCCCGGAACCCCTGCGGCACGTGCCTGGGAAGTAGGAAGGTGTGGTGGATAAGAGCATGGATTCTACGACCAGCCCCCTTGGACACAGAAACTGATTCCTCCTATTCTAGTCTGTGCGACTGGAGACAAGTTAATCAGCATTAGTGTGCCTCAGTTTCCCTATGGGTTCATTATGGGTATCGAGTTACAATATATAAAGCACTTGCCAGTAATGGCATGTTGTAAGCACTAGTTAACTGTTAGCTATTATTATTATATCAGAATGTTCTTTTTTTTTTAAATTTTTTAATGTTTTATTTATTTCTAGGAGAGAGAGAGAGAGAGACAGCATGAGCAGGGGAGGGTCAGAGAGAGAGGGAGTCACAGACTGAAGCAGGCTCCAGGCTCTGAGCTGGCAGTCAGCACAGAGCCCGACGCGGGGCTCGAACCCACGAACAGCGAGATCATGACCTAAGCAAAAGTCGGATGCTTAACCGACTAAGCCACCCAGGCGCCCCTATATCAGAATGTTCTTAATCAAAGGTTTTGGAACTCTACTGGTATGAAACTAAAAATAAAAGGCTTTCAAAATAGCATTTTCTTAGTCTCCCAGTTGCTTCCACGGGCAGTTTCAAAAACAGAAACTGATTAAAATTTTCAGTTTAAAAATGAAGCGATACAAACTGATGGGGCAGTTTTCCAAAATGAAATCCAGAGGTTTTCCTGCTAGTCTTTTTAAAAGAGATATATGTTTGCATTATAATCATGGCGAGTCATGTACAAGGACAATTCCATTTTCTCCCTCCTACTGAGCTCTCTTTTGTCCACTATGAAATCTTGAATTCCCTTTAAGTTCCTTTCTCCCGGAGCCTAGCTAATGCTCTGGTCTGCCACTGTTGCCCTTATCCTCATGACTGTGATGTTTTCATACTTCAAGGTGGGCCACAGAATGGCTGGAATACAACTGGGAATTAGGCTCGCCAAGTTAACGGTGATTAGCCGCTACACACAAGAGCCAGGATCATGGTAGATGGTCCCAAACAATGGAGTCTAACATTCATCCGCAAAAGCTTTCATCTCGAGAACATAACCTCTTGTGAGATATAACCGGAAGTCTCAAGGGTAATTGCATTTTGCTGGAATCAAACCTAACAAGTATTTTATAATTAAAGATCATGCTGGTTTCCTTTACCATCACCTGCAACTTAATCATGTACTTGAAGCTTCCCACAAATAGCAAGGCTGTTTAATATTTATTGAACATCCACAATTACCTCTACATTTTGTTTCTCTGGAAACATGCTCCTTTGGTCTGGCTCCTAGGGACCTTGAGGAAGACCATTATTTCATTAAGAATGGAGGCGGAGAAATCCTGTGTGATAATATCATTAATAACACACGCTTACATTTCACAGCAACTTTTCATTTACAAAGTGCTTTCACATGCGTCGTCTTATTTGATCTTCACAAATTTCTGTGTCCGATTTGTCCTCCTCCTCTGTGGAATGTAATATTCCCTATATCATTCAGTAAGGAGACTGCTCTTTATCCCTTCCCCTTCTGACTTTTACTGTGTGCAAAATTTCAGGAGGCAAATCCCTAACTTGTAGACAGGAAATTGGGAGACTTTTTCTGGTGCCAGTCAGACCTTTAAAAATTGAGCCTTTTGGAATAGTGAGCCTATTCCTGGGTGAATGTCCAGGCACGCACAATGATTTTGGAAGCCCGTAAGAGTGAATAAAGTCACCACTGATGGAACATTTTGCAAGCGATCTATAAGAGCACAGGCTTTGATGTCAGGCAGATTCAAATCATCCTGGCTTTGCCACTATCGGGTAGACTTTGAAAAAGTTTCTCACCTTTTCTGGTTAAGGGAGTAGCGGTGCTAGGCCACGTGAATGAACACTCAATTTAAGGGAGAAAAGAGTGACAGCCACGCAAACGCAGCTCTCTCCTTTTCTCCCCGAGCTGCCTCTTCCAAGTGGACGTGGTTGCCACTGAGAAATTCTAGAGCCGCCATTGACGCAGAGTCTCATCTTCCTCATTTGTAAAGGAAGAGGAATAATACCTATTTTGGGGGGTAATTTTAAAGACTAAACCAGGTGATCCCTTTACAGTTAGAAGCATAACAAAGGTAATTTTGCAGCTGCCATTATTAAGAGCGAGGCATACTTTCTGCCCTTTCTGTACCAATCTGGGTATTTGGGATGTCCGGACTCATTTCACACATGGTTCGATCAACTTTTGAAAGGAATCGGGACACACTTAGACTAATCTGAATTTCTTATAATTCTTTACTTCCGTATTCTTCCTGAACAAACAGTCCATTACTCCCAGCCAGTGCCAGGCTGCAGTCCCAGACAAGCTTAGAACTGAGCAGCATGACTGGCACTGGCTCTCCCAACGAAATACTTCCTTTTTGGAGCATGGCACCTTATCTTTCTCTCCTCATTTATACTCTCAGAAGTCACTAGAATGAAAAGATCTCTCCCTTCTTGCTCATGTCAAAATCGCCTCACCGTGGGCTTGGATTCTCAACTGTATCGTTACTTTGGGCTTTTTCACGGTCTTTCCAAGTTCCAGTTTTACCCGATCAATTTACCTATCACTTACGGAAGATCCAGGAAGGCTGACGTTTTTACACAGTTCCGACTTTGGAAGACTTTGTTCCTTTGCAATAATCTGGTTGCACTATTATGTGGATGATGATACAAGCCTAAAGACTAAACAAATTGGGTTCTCATTGGATACCATGCTTTATCTTAGAGCTCTTTAAGGCTACTTCCTTATGCAATTGTTATTAACAGTATATTTTAATGAACAGAGAAAAAGATATTAAGGGAAAATGTCCCTGAGGCACAAGGAGAAGATAATTTGAAGATAAACATTCAAGGAAGCCATCTTGAAATATTAAGATGACATAAAGACACAATGGCAGGATGGCGGCTTTTTTTTTCATAAACTCTTTCTCTAAATTCGGATGGTACTTGATTGACTCAATATTGTGTCTGTAGAGGGCCTCCTGAAAGTGACTCCGTGCAGGGACTGTTTGCTGACAGCAAGTGGGAGGCATGTATGTGAATGCAAGCTGTCCTTGTCCCCTTTTGGGGGAGGGGTGGGTATGAGAAGGACAGTGCCAGCCCATCAGGGAAGCAACAATGGGGAGGCAGGCCATCAAAGCTGGGGCTATCTAGCATGGACATCATCTTCGTCTTGCTGGGCTGGTGCGGGTATCATAATGGCTCCTCTGTTCCTTTAAAATGCTGCTCAGATAATGGCCCGGCCTCCCACGCACTCGGAGAGGGTGCCTCTAGCTTTACGGAAACCCAATCCTGACCACAGACCTTATTTCCCCTTGCAGCTTTGATACCCTGTCCAGCCAAGTTACCCCCTGGGGACTCAGTGGCTGTGTCCTTCGATGCGCTCCACAGTGGTTTTCGAAATTGCTTCAAGAGCACCTGAGGACAGAGGGACCCCTGCCCGCCCTCCCCTTTCCCTCTCGCGGCACACAGATATTGTCAAGAGTTTCATTAGTGAAGCTCTCTAACATTCATCTATGGAGACAAGCTGGCAGTTCGTTATCGCATTGAAAAGCAACCAAGAGAAGTTGGAAACCAGACTGTAACCGGGAGAAGTTTTGCCAAGTGCTTTGTCCTTGCCACTTTCTGAAGCAGTGTAAGCCATTAGCAAGCCCATGCTAATTGAATTTGATTTAATGTCAACACTGTCACAGTCACATAGAGGACACCAATAAAATCCCAACCCTGTTTGCGGCAATCATTAGGCCCCGTTTTTCTCACAACAAAGACCCAGCCTTTGGTTGAAGGTTGTCCCATCAAGCTTAGAGAACACAGTGCTTTCCTGGCCTCCCGTGGAATAAATTCAAGCGCTGAAGTCATCTTTTAGAGTGGACCCAAAACTGAATGGGAAACATCCACTTGTACAAATGACACAAGTGGCTGATTGGCCCCTCGTCAGTATCTGATGTGTCGCCCCTTCAAAACGGTTACAGATCACACTTGAATTCTTTACAAAATGTACCAGTTAATTAAATGGTCAAAATGGCACCCCATGTCCTGTTCAAAAAGGAAGCCCGATAGAGTTAAGATGTGGAAAAAGCACATTTGAAAACTTTCCAATCTTTCCAGTAACCAAAATATACGTGGAACCTATAACCTCAAGTTATAGATTTCATAGTCTGGGAAAGCAGGCCTCCTGGCTGAATTACCAAAATAATTTAATGCAAAAATAAATAAATAAATAAATAAAAGGTGAGATTGTAGTAATCTACAATCAAAAGATTCTGAAGGGTAAAAATTCCCAACTCAAATTCAGCTGTTTGCTCATGTTTCGTTATTCAATAAGCAATTTCCTCACATTCTAGAAATTCTCACCCTTTGTGCCACATACATGAGAACACAAGTGGGAAGATATTTTAGAGGCACTGGGACCTGTTTGAACTTAACACTGTCCTGCTACACCTGGATGAGGAAATGTATGAAGTAATGAAGTGAATCCTGCTGAGGAAGAAGGAGATTTCAGCTGATTTTAGCTAATTCGTCCGAAGACTGCCTTCAGATGAAGAAGAAAAAAAATATTCCAAGGGGTTTACTTACCTGTTTTAATTTAGCTCCGGGCAATATTACTGTAGTTCTGCAGGGTTTGTATCTCGTTGCCCTCAAGATCACCCTGTTTCCCTCCCGTGACCTGAACTTAAAGGGTGATAACATCACCTCATCAATTGCCCATGCCACCAGTTCAATAACCGGGTATCACTGTGGGGCATCTCTCTCGATGAGTAGCAACTACCGGTCTTGGCTTTCTCCAAAAATAGCCTGTGTGGCAACACCAAGCCCATCCCAGATTTCCTCAGTCATCCAAGCTCAGGAAAGAGACTTTTCACCCCTGCACTTTCTTTGAGATGCTTTTGTAGTCAACTGAAGATAGTATTTCCTGTGTCTTTGGTCTTGACATCACTGACGATCATATTTTCTCTAACGCCGGTACCCATGATGCCCATCTTTCTTTAAAACCAGCGACAATCGCTACATAAACAAATGTTATCTGTGCTCCCCCTTCCTGTTGAATATAGTGGCTCGAATTTTAAAAGAGAGAGAGAGAGAAAGAGAGAGAGAGGTTTTCATTTCATTTCGCATGGCACAATAAGATTTCCTCTGGGGAACCTGCTTTCACTCAGCCCTGGTAAAAGTTGCAAATTGATATCTCGGTTGGAGATATGGGAGAATTTAGAAGTCCTTCCCCAGGTAGGGACAGAAGGTTCCCAGAGGGCTCTGTATTGTGCAATACAATGTAAGGTGGGACCAGGTAAGAGCCGCAGGTAGGAGGGAGAGGTGCAGACATGGGAAAGACCTCAACGTTGACTGAAGGAATATCCCCTCTTAGCTCTGCTTGGGTGGGGGGATGGCTCTCAGTGACATTTACTCCACCCTGCATGTCAGCCTCGCCTCTACTCCAGGAGAGCAGATGGCTACATTCACATCTACAACCTCCTATTTCATCAAATGACAGGAGCCGGGCATAGTAGAGATGATAGTTACAGTAGATACTAGCACTCTCATTTATGGAACTTGTAAGTTCAATGTTTAAAAGAAAACCACTTTTTTTTCTATTATGAATTGAAAAAGGAATTATGATGCAACACTCTAAACTTTTGGTGATGTTAGGTGCTCCCCAGAAATGGTAATGTTTGATTAAAACGTCATAGGCAATTTAAGTGAAAAAAAACCAGGATAAAATTTAGTTTTTAAAGTGTTTTTAATACTGGTAACATTTTTTGAATAAAGAGGTGAGATGATGAATAGAGAATTCTACACTTTTTTGAGAAAAACAACGACTGTTCAACTCTACTAATTAAAAATGTTAGGTTTTTTTTTTAATGTACAGGAGCAAATGTTATAGTAAAAAAATACTTCCCTGTGTACTCTGCATGTAGTATTATAACTCATCAATTCTTTTTTGTTTTACTGTTTATTTATTTTTGAGAGAGAGAAATAGAGTGAGAGAGAGAGAGAGAGAGAGAGAGAATGAGCAGGGAAGGGACAGAGAGAGAGGAAGACACAAAATCCCAAGCATGCTCTAGGCTCTGAGCTGTCAGCACAGAGCCCAATGCAGGGCTCCAACCCATGAACTGTGAGATCATGACCTGAGCCGAAGTCGGATGCTTAACCGACTGAGCCACCTGGGTACCCCAATATAACTCATCAATTCTCACAAGCAGTTGCACACTATATTGCTCTAAAAGAAGTATATAATTTAAGAGACAAATTATTAGTCATGGTATAGGTGAAGTACTTTGTTTCAAATGTAATTTAGACAATAAATACTTAAACTCTATTTTTTCTGAACAGTAATTTGTTCCAGATTTACTGAGGTATATATTGATGAATAACATTTTTATCTTTTTAAAAATTTTTAAATGTTTATTTATTTTGAGGGAGAGAGAGAGAAAGAGAGAGAGAGTGAACACGAGTGGGGGAGGGGCAGAGAGGGAGGGAGACACAGAATCCTAAGTAGGCTCCTGAACTGAAGTCGGATGCTAAACTGACTGAACCACCCAGGTGCCCTGGAAAAATAAAATTTTAAGACATTTATAGTGAACAGGTGATGCTTTGATATACATATGCATTGTGATACATTTTGAAGGGATTCCACTCATTGAGTTAACACACCTGTTACCTCCCTTATTTGCTGTGTGTGTGTGTGTGTCTGTGTGTGTGTGTGTGTGTGTGTGAACATTAAGTTAAATCACAGGAACAAGAGTAGAGAAGTGGTTGCCAGTGGCTGAAGGGTGGGGAAGATACGAAGGTGGTAAAAAGGTACAAACCTTCAGTTATAAGATAAATAATATCTAATTACCTACTGTATAACATAGCAATGCTATACTGTAGAATTCAAAATCGATAATAAGAGTAATTTGTTTTTAGTAAACTCCGACTGCTGTACATACCAACATCAACCACACGATGTCACCAGTAACTACAGTGCCAACTTACAGCCTGGGGAAGAACTTGAATGCATGCATTTCCCCATAGATTAAATCATTTCCTATTTTATTTGTGATTTTTCTTTCTATTCATCAAACACTTAACATCAATCTATTACTATATTGTTATTATTATTATTAATTTACACCTATAATATAATTCTCAGAATTTATACATTTCTAAATTTACATTTTTAAATATTAATAATTGGATTTAAAAATGTCTTTTCAAAATATCCCCTTGCTTATTAACCTTCACATATGCTATGATGATATAATTCAGGAGTGAGAAGAATTAATCTAAGATTATGTATTGAACACTGACTATTTACCAGGACTTTTAATGAGTTGCAGAAATAGACACGTTTATAACATATGCACGCGCGCACACACACACACACACACACACACGGCTGTATTACACTGTAGTCCCAATCAATACTACCTTCTGATATTCTTTTCTTATGTGAAAGTTGGAAAGGATAGGATAATCTTGCCCCTCAAAATTATACCAATCATGCTTAATATTTATTACATAATTATGCTTTTTGGTATAACACAAGATTAATTAAAATAATACTTCACTTCATGAAGCAAAGCCAATCTTTTTTACCTCCAATTGTTTTCACAGATGCATTCTGAATACACAAGGTTAAAACAAGTAAACGTAATGTGATGTTAAAATCCATTTTTTTCTTTGAAATGGTTTTCATAATATTATGCTTAATTATGCAAATATTCTGGAGGATTTTTTTATGGGTACATCAGCCAAATTCAAATACATTAAAGATGACACGTACATACTCATTTACACATTCAACACATATACGCCTGTATGCAAGATTCTATTAACAAATAATGACATGTAATGATACATTAAAAAGCAAGAAAGTATGGTAAAAAGCTATTTGATAAACTTATGTAAAACTCCCTTTTACTAAAAATAACACTAAGTTCTAGGGAATCATATATTTTTGTTGTTAATTACTCTGTCATTCCCAAAAAATGTTCCATCAGAAGAAGGGACTTTAGTGTTATAAGATAGTTTCATTAGCTATAAAAAAATACCAATGGGAGTTTTCAATTATTGGAATGTACAGAATGTTCCTTTTTAAGGTACATAAAAGAGGGAGGAAGAATAAAAACCATGATCTCAAGCGCTTTAATAAGATCTGAAAAAATGGAACAAAAATTTTATTCTATTTAAAAAAATTTTTTTAATGCTTTATTTATTTCAGAGAGAGAGAGAGACAGTGTGAACAGGGGAGGGTTAGAGAGAGAAGGAGACACACATTCCGAAACAGGCTCCAGGTTCTGATCTAGCTGTCAGCACAGAGCCCAACACGGGGCTCGAACACATGAACCCTGAGATCATGACTTGAGCCCAAGTCGGACACTTAACCGACTGAGCCACCCAGGCGCCCCTGGAACAAAAATTTTAAATGTTTTCAATATTTGGCAGGGAAAACATACAACAGAATTTTTTATGATTATGCCTGATGTTTGGCTTTATCTATATAGAGCCATAAAAGAGAAGTTTGCATTTGTATTATAGTTGACAAAGAGTCGTATTTGTGACAAATGCAGTACATCGTCTTGTCTTTATAAGTTCCCTGAGGCATTTTTGACTTATTTATAGACAAAAATATCAAAATTTAAAAATTTTGAAGATCACTTTTGAGGTCTCCAGATCATTTCAAAAGTGAGTTGGGGCTCAAAATGCAGCACACATTTTACCTTTGAGGCAAAGTATCTGTGACTGGTCTTTACATGATATTTTGATGCAATACATCAAATTTATGAAATAATCTTACCCCCAGACACCATAAAGTACAATGTAAATAGTTATTACCTGTTTTTGTATGTGATAAGGCCTCACTTTTTAGGCTGCCATTGTAATGAACTTTAGCAAAAAGTAGCATTGACATTTCTAATAAACCTCGACAATGGCCACACTATATAATTTAATATTTATACATTCAATATTATACATTACTGTATGTATATGTGTATATTCCTAATTCCTTTGAATGTAGTCCTTTTAACAACAATAAAAAATTAAAAATGGATCTCACATTGTTATAAAAACGAAGAAAAATAAATTTAAACTTTGTAGGCTAAAGCTTGAAGTAATGCCAAATAAGTCATTGCATTCATTAATAAAAATCAAGAAAAATTAAACTATAACCACAATTTTATTTTTCTGTGGTCCATTAAAAATTTTCCCATTTGTGTGTTGCTATTGAAATTGATTGATATATGTTTTATTCATGTGATAACATCTCAAGAGTTTATATTCAGTTGAGAAACAAACTCTTTAATTAACAAAAACATTACTATTGGTACATTCATTATAATTTGTTTAGTGGGGGCATATCTCTTATATGTTCTTAAAAGAGTATTTCTTGTAACTGGAACTTTTTGAAGTTTGTGATTTTTAGTATTTGGTAAAATTATGATGAGGGATTTTCATAGCTG
This sequence comes from Crocuta crocuta, assembly GCF_008692635.1. NCBI lineage: Eukaryota > Metazoa > Chordata > Mammalia > Carnivora > Hyaenidae > Crocuta > Crocuta crocuta. Next base: position 6,611,146 of record NW_027529428.1, read on the forward strand.
TAGAATTGTGACACTGTAAATATCCTGAGGAAACTATAAATATTTTAATAGGTATTTATATTTAGAGATATAATCTTAGATTTAGATGTGAACTGTTCATCCAATCTAGATGAAAATGCTAACTGAAGGGGCGCCTGGGTGGCTTAGTCGGTTAAGCGTCCGACTTTCGCTTAGGTCATGATCTCGCGGTTTGTGGGTTCGAGCCCCGCGTCGGGCTCTGTGCTGACTGCCAGCTCAGAGCCTGGAGCCTGTTTCAGTCTGTGAGTCCCTCTCTCTCTGACCCTCCCCTGCCCACGCTGTCTCTCTCTCTCTCCTAGAAATAAATAAAACATTAAAAAAATTTTTTTTTTAAAATAAAAAAAGAAAATGCTAACTGAAATCAGTCTAACATTTTTAAGACAAGTTTCTAGGCTTTTTGGTTGGGAAAGAAATGATTACTACTCTCATAGTCATATGTTTTTGGCTAATTCGAATCATTATTAGGTGACCTTTCTTTATCCCCAATGTAATGACCTAAAAAAATCACAATAATTTTGCTGGATTTCCATTTTCAGGAAATTTACATAAATATTTGCTGCAGGCCAATATGGAAACAGAATACTTTCCACCTGAACCAAGAAGCTTTGGGGAGTGCTGTCCAGTGCTGAATTTTATTTATTTTGTTTTGTTCAGCAAAACTGCACTTCTAACATGTGAAAGAGGTTATAAAAGTTTGAAATATTCGGATCGATTGGGAGTATTCAGAGCAGGAAGAGATGGTACGCTTGATTATTAAACAGGAGAATTTGAGTGTTTAAATTACAGATTTATGATTACTGAAGATATAGAAAGGCTCTGAGTTGCTAAAACTCTGGGTTGTAAAAATAAAATGACACTAGATTTAAAAGCTCTGTGACAAATCATCTGACAGTTCTTGATGTTTGCTCTGTAATTGGTAAAAATGTGTTTTCTTTCATGGCACTCCAATCCAAAGGAAGTACAGATATTTGCAGGATATTTGAATAAAAGTACCTGCTCACTCAAGGAAAGAGATATGCTGTTTCAGAGTACTGAAAATAACACTGCTGAGTCTTCACATTTCATAAGAGGAATCGTTTTCCTTAAGACTGGCAGCAAAGTTTGAGAAAGAGGGGAGGTTATGGTGCCGAATTAAATTTGACATGTGTCATTGCTTTGAAAAAGATGGTGCCCATCAAAATTATAGTTTCTTTGTAGATCCTGATTGTCATACCTTCTCATGTTGATCATGTTCTTGTTCCTGAGAGCCATGACATTGGGGAAATCTACTCTTCATTCCTTGCTGTTGCTTCCTCTTCTTCCCCTTTTCCCTACTTTGGTTACATGAGCTTAACTGGCAAAATGAAAATGTGAAGGCCCAATTCAATTGTGTCTCAGACAAATCTTGCTTCATCTCCTTTGGAGCTCACCCACCTCTCCTAGGACTAGAAACTCCTGTCAAATAGAGGTCATCCCTGCCCCAAATGAGGCAGGTAAGCAACAGCTTTCAAAAAGCCAGACCCACAGACCAAATTCCTTTAAGCAGAAGTTTCTGGGTTATTTTAGGTTCCCCCACAGGCAGATACTTCATATCTAGTGATGACATCAATATGGTTCCATTGCTGAAATACTAATGACTTTTCTGATTTAATTGGGGCTATTAGCGGCTCCGTAGCTCAGGGGTTAGAGCACTAGTCTTGTAATTGGGACTATTAGCTTTGCATCTTACCTCACTTCCCACAGCTAACTTAGGAAGGGATTATCAGAAGCCTTAGAGACTTATAAAAGATGAGGATTTAAGTGGCATAAGGAACCACTGTAGAAATACAAAACTGTTGATAGTAGTATAAGCAAGATAATAGCATGAAAACTACTGATAAAATAATGGAAAATAGCAGAAATAACATGTTCTTAAAAAATGACAAGAAATATATGTGTGGTATACCATAACCATCCAGCATCTACATAAAGCACAATTATTTTTAAGATTCTAACTTAAATGTTTAGACTCTATAAAGCTGGGAAAAGTTGGAGAGCTGTAAAGGCATTAGTGGAGAGGGTGTTTTGGCTTATGTATTTCTGGTCTTGAATTTTTAACATTTCTTCGCTTTCCTTTCAACATTTGAGGTGATAAGGGTTGGTAAAGGACAGGAGAGAAAGGGAGCAGATTTACCCCTACGTAGGGTACTATTCCACCTCCCTCAACAGGTAACAAATACATAGGTGATTACAGTCTTTTTCACTGATACCTTGTCAGTGCTTGAAAGTAAGATTATGATGCATGAAGTATTTCTCCAGAACCTTTTTAACAGGGAATTTTAGGGCTGGAGATCATCAGAACAGCTTATTCAAAGAGCACTTGCCACTAATCAGGGCAGTTTCATCTGAATTAGACAATTCTGATATGCATGTAAGAGAATGTCTGGAAGGGGATATGATTTATCTCTAAGTATGAAGAATAAAGCTAGGAGATCTCACTGTCAGAATGGCCGTGGGTCAATCACATATAACCCAAAAGATATAGTTTGCCAACACACAAGCAGAAAAGCTTAAACAAAAATGTATGGAAAAGATGCTTTTTAAGGAAAAGCATGAGATATTAGGACAGGTTTTTATATTGTACTTCTATGAAAAGATGTAAACATAATCTTTATCTTAACTTGACTTCACAGTCTTTAAATGGAACTGCTTACAAGTCCTGTGAGTGCCCAGAAAATGGAGTGTCTTTAAAAATAAAGAGAATCACATTGATCTGTAAGATACAGAGTGCTTTTGAGAAAGTCTGATGCTAATGCAAAGACTGAGCAGTAAACAAATTCATCATTTGTGTGGTTTTTTAAAAAAGTTTATTTTTGAGAGAAAAATACACAGAGGGCAAGCAGACGAGGAGCACAGAGAGAAGGAGACACAGAATCTGAAGCAGGCTCCAGGCTGCGAGCTNTAAAGTCTGATGCTAATGCAAACAAAGACTGAGCAGTAAACAAATTCATCATTTGTGTGGTTTTTTAAAAAAGTTTATTTTTGAGAGAAAAATACACAGAGGGCAAGCAGACGAGGAGCACAGAGAGAAGGAGACACAGAATCTGAAGCAGGCTCCAGGCTGCGAGCTCTGAGTGCAGAGCCTGATGCTGGTCTCGAACTCACCAACAGTGAGATCATGACCTGAGCGGATGTCAGATGCTTAACTGACTGAGCCACCCAGGTGCCCCTCATTTGTGTGATTTTAATCAACGTCTGATTTTAACGTGGCTGTCTCAACAATTCATTCTTCTAACCAAGGTCACTAAGAGTTATGCCAAAGAATGAACTGTCAAGAGCAACCCCATGGTTCTCTCTAGCAATTCTCAAACAGTATATTTATTTGTGCAACTTTGTGAAAAATGGATTTTGACTGGGAAGCTCTCTTCTGAGTGCATATATTGTGGTGTGTGTTTGCAAAGGGTGAGTGCTAAGACTTATCCTGATATCTGGTATTTACGTCATTAATTCCTGAGTACCAGCTTCAAGTAACACAAATTGTAACCACCACTGCAAGAGATTTAAGAATAAAATAGGAAATTTTAAAGAGATGCCTTATTTTCTTTTCACGTATGTGACAAGTGCCTATTGCATTAAAAATAAATTCTTTGTAAGAGTCACCACTGCTTGAAAGATGCCAGTGAATCAATATTTACTCAATCCATGCTGAGAAGGTGTAAGTAGAAAGATGTTTGGATATTTGCTGCCAATCAAAAAGCTACATTTCCCTCTATGTCACCAGTCTAAACCTAAGCTCCTGACATCTTTACATCCTTAAAAAAAGGCACTAGGACTGAGATTTAGATCCTTTAAATCTCCACCTATCAGTGCTTTGTCTCATCCTATTTTTTAAAATCTTTTCATTCCTAAGTCCATTTGAATCTTGGAGGATGCTATTTAAAAAAAAAAAATACATAAAAACCATATTTACATTCATTCTATTTACCCTTCACCAACTGGATATTTACTGACTATTGAAAGAACCATGGTCACTTATACAAAGTAGTAACTACAGAAATTCAAAAAGGAAAAAATAATTCAGGGAAAACAAAAGACAGAGCAGACACCTACTGTATAGCTCAATAACAATCTATGCAACTCCACTGTGAAGGAGAAGGACAGACGTTAGGATGCTGACCTTACAGAGACTCACAGGGGTTAGTGTCTAGTCTAAGGTAACACGGTCAGGGGGAAGTGATGCTAGCAAACGAACCTGGGTTTTCTGATGCATAGTTTAGAATCCTTGATATTTTATGGTATAGAACACTACTCATTGGAGCTTGATGGTAAGTGTTGTTTAGAAGAGGAGGAATGTGAAGTGGGAAACTTAAATTCTGCAGTGGCAATTCTCTTTTTGCCTATGGGATCCATTCTCTGTTCCTTTGTTTATGAACGTCAACACTGGTCTTCTTTGCCTTCTGGCGTCTTATTGTATGTAGCCATTGAGATGCACCCACTTTCCCTCCCCCTGTTTTCTGGCACAACTCTGGCAGAGATTACCTCCCTCAAGACCATTGTTTTTCTCAAGTGCCTCCTCTAGGCCCCATCCCCCACAAGATTCGAGCTCTAGCTCTTAACAGACTACCCCAGGGGCATGACTTCCTCTTTTGCCAGGTTTAAGTGCCTCTGCATCCCTTGCTGGTTTCCCTCACCCTGCCCACACGTGTGAACCCTGTTCCTTCGTTATGAGTCTCTTCAAGACACATCACTGTCAAAAATGCACAACTTCAATCTAATCACGAGGAAACATCAGACAAACCCAATGAGGGGCCTTCTATGAAATAACTGGCCTTTACATTTCAAAATGTCATTGCCATGAAAAAAGAAACACGCTGAAGACATGTTACAGATTAAAGGATACTAGAAAGACATGACCACTAAATGCAATGTGTGATCCAACTGGACTCCAGACAAGATTTAAAAGTTTTGCTATAAAGAACATTATTGGGAAAACAAGTGAATAATAAATAAGGTCTGTGTATTAGGCAAGGGTAACGTATCATTGTTAATTTCTTGATTTTGATGACTGTAAGGTGAATATATGAGACACTGTCCTTGTTGCTAGGAAATGCACATTAAAATATTTAGGGAAGTAAAGACACATCATGTCTTAATCTGACTTTCAAATGGAACAGAACAAACTAACAATGTGGGGCACCTGGGTAGTTGTGTCGGTTAAGCACCCGACTTTGGCTCAGGTCATGATCTCGAGGTTCGTGAGTATTAGCCCTGTGTCAGGCTCTGTGTTGACAGCTCAGTCTGGAGCCTGCTTCAGATTCTGTGTCTCTCTTTTCTCTGCTCCTTCCCCGCTATTTCTCTCTCTCTCTTTCTCAAAAATAAATAAACATTAATAAAAGAAAAAGCTAATAATGTTTATATATATTATATACATGGAGATGTATATAATCTATATAGTTTTTATGAATGCCTCTTTCTATATTATATATAAAATTATACACATTATATATAAAATATATAAATTATATATATGGAGAGAGGAAGAGAAAGAGAGGAAGAGAGAATGAGAAAGCAATATTGATAAAGTGTTAACAATTTGGAAATCCGGGTGAAGTGTACATGGGAGTATTTTGTACTATCCTTTTAACTTCTCTGTAAATCAGAAATATTTCAAAAGAAAATATTTTAAAAAATTAAAAAAAAGGTTTTTAAGAATTCTACTGAGTGTGCTATCTCATACCAGGCCCCTCACTGATAAGGATTCTAATCTCCATGTTAACTGCTGTCTACTAAAAAATGATAATCCCACCATTCAACCCTTTCATTGCTTCACAGCCCCATGAGCCACCATGTTGAAGGCCTGGGGAGAAGAAAAGATGGCCACCTAGCTCACCACGTCTACGAAGGGGTAAAGCAGCAGGAGAGTAATTGAGGAGAGTAATTGAGGTGCCTCCCAAGGCATTCAGAGCCCTAACTTTGCTCTCAGTTGGGATTCACAAATAAATGCAAATTTATGTTTCTTGATATTCTTGACATAAAATGTTTCATTTGCTGTCATGTATTACATATACAAAAATTTATTCACATCACACACACACAAACACACACACACACACACACACACACACCACACAGAAGACTGCAGAGGAAGACTTCAACATGAATTACTGCTTCTTTTGATCTAACTGATTTGCCAAGAGTAATATTTCAGCACACCCTTATAGGTATGATATGGAGTCACACCTTACATATAACTGGATTAGCAGGATAGCAGATTCAAATATGCAGCACATTTGGAGCTAGAAGATTCACTGGCTCAAGGTAGAGTCAACATTACTAGTGATTTGGAAGATACCACGTTAGTCAAATGACCCAGATAAACACCATCAATGATATACTGGCATCGTGTGCCAGAGCCTGATATAAGGTATAGAAAAGGACACAATATCACTTACATGATATTTTAGCCAAAAATGGATATTCAGTGTATTCATGAGAAAACATCAGATAAGCCCAAACTGAGCTGAGTGAGATTCTACGTAATATCTGACCAAATAATCATCAAAAGTGTTAAGTCCACAAAAAAACAAGAAAGGCTTAGAGATTCTCACAGGTTAGAGAGGCACATCAATGAAATAAAATGTGGACTTCTGGGTTGGATTTGGGAAGAGAAGAAGAATAGTGGTAGAAAAACTGGAGAAACTGTTAACATTAAGTGACGTTGACTACAAGGTGTATGTGAGCTCTCTGTATATATTTGCACTTTTCTGTAGGCCTCTAAAATTATTTAAAAATAGAAAATAAAAGATTGACGGGGATTCATTCTTTTTAATAAAGCGATTGCAATTCTATCTTGAATGTTTTAAGTTTTATGCATAAACATGGCACATTAAGTCCTAAGATGTTATTTTATATGAGACATAAAAGGTTTGAAATTTTAAACTCAGATTCATTTAGCTGGTGCTTCTATAGAGATGTTGAAGCATGATTCTAAAGGCTCAGAGTATTTATGCAAAAGCAAGATATTTACTTTGAGTATCTTTCAAGAGAATGTGGTACTTTATTCACTATTTCCCCTGATATTCAATTTTGTTTTTGATTGACACTTAGGACAAGAACTAGAGAAACATATACTGCTGGGAGGGGTTACTCGATCAGCTCAAACTCCTGTCATCTCTGGAAAGGACTCAACAAAGGAGAAGATTTCCACTGCTGCAGTTTGATGCTAATATTCCTTCTTCCAGTTTCATCCCCTGGGATTATATAGAAAGAGCATGGCTTATTTTCTCGCAGAAAAATGAAAGAAAAGTTGCATCTACTGGAGGCGACGTGTTCTTTAATTTGATTTAAGGGCTAGAAGGAGTAACAGCTTCATATCTACTCCATAGACTGAAGGCCAAGTCCACTGTCTGATGCTAGATTTCAGGCCTACTCTTCATGACAGATGTATTTTCAGATAGCATCATGGCAAATGACACTTCAGTGGTTCTTCGAGGATGATGTAAGGGAAACGAAAGCCCTCCTGGTTGTAGTAAAAAGAACTATTTATTGTCTTACTTTCACTTTTAGTGGGGCAAGTGATTTTGAAATTATAGGTAAGTAGTAATCATTTATACTCACTGTATCAATCCTGAATACATTTAATTTAAATCCACATATGAACAGATAGACTTTGAAAGGATGACCAAGGCCTTTTGAACCTGCTTTACGATTTACCCAACAACCTTGAGTCTCTCTTTGGTAAAATCTCAAATGTTTTTATCAAAGCTGAAAAGTTATGAGAATACACATATTTTTATGTATATACATATGTGTTGGATGTATCATTAACATACAGTATTCTATTGGTTTCAAGTGTAGATCATGGTGATTCATTATTTTTATACATTAAATGGTCCACATGGTAAGTCTAGTTATCATCTGTCTCTGTAGGAAGTTACTGCAGTATTAGTGAGTATATCCTTTATGTTGTGCATTACATCTCATGACTTATTTGTCTTCTGAATGGAAGTTTGTGCCTCTGAATCCCCTTCTATTAGATAGAAGGATAGTAAGTCATCCTACTTACTATTTGGCCTGCCCCTCAACTCTGCCCTCTTCTGGTAACCAACCTGTATCTGTAAATCTATTTCTATTTTTGTTTGTTTCGGATTTGTCTTTCTCTGTCTAACTTATTGCACTTAGTGTAATATCCTTTAGTTCCATCCATGTTGTTGCAAATGGCAAGATTTCATTACATGTATTTTCTTGAATCTACGAATAAGTAACTCTAATCATACTTTCCCCCCTGTATTTTCAATTCAATAATCTGCTTTAGAGTTTGAGGTGATCAGAGCAGAGCAATTGGTAATATATGGAGATATGATGCTCTTTGACTTGCTTTGTGTAAGATAGCATTCTTGTGCTGCTGGAGAATTTAAGAGATTGTGCTACAATGTGCCTTATGCCCTACCTTGGTTGCTGAGTGCTTTTATTATGCACTCACAAGCATACAATAGATTAAAAATATCTTGCACTTTACGTTGTGGCCTGCAATCTGAACTTTTTAGACTAGCCAGTAATGGAAATAGCCAAAGGATGCTTCCAGAGATAAATTCTTCCTCTTAAATGATACGTTGTATGAGAACCATGAGGTTTATACATATCACCGAAGAACCATGAATAGAAATGGGTGAACGGTAGGGGAAACAAATGCTCCAATTCTCTTAATATTTTTTTCCGAACACCGTGGCCATAGTTTTTGAGATATGTGAATTTCAAGAAGGATTCATGCCGTATGGCTATTCAGTATTAATACATTCAAATGAGATTTTGTAAATGGCTTGTAGTGTGGGTGTATGACATTTATGTGGAATTCTTAAAATTTTTCTTAGTGCCCCTGCTCTGAAGACCCTGAGAGTACCAACTCAACCACCTTCTGTATGACCTTGAATGGTGTCTTTAAAAGAAGCAGGCCTTGCTTTCCTTTATAAATGAGATAGGATAACAGTATTACATCAACTTTATGGAAATGCTATAAATATTTCAATATTGCTATCAAGATATATTCATCTCCTTGGTGGGAAGACGTCATAGAAAACCAGAATATTACTATTATAATCACATCTAGCTCGAATGAAAAGTAAGCCCAAAGGTCCTGTCTTTGTGTATAAAACTCCAGTCTGAAAGATCTAAATTTGCTTTTAAATTTCATCAACTTTCTAGCTCTATCAATAACGTGCAAAGTCAAAGGTGAAACTCTGGCTATATTAAAAAGAAAAAAAAGTAACTCACAGAGAGAAGAACAGTCAAGGAAAATGGTAGCTGAGCATATTGGGAAATGGGTTTCAGGAGCCATAGGCAGGAGGGATGGGCCTCAGAATCTCCACAGGATACCAGCATCGTTTTCACATTGTGCCCAAAGCAGCTCTGAAATGTCTGCAGACCATTTGTTACTGCACCTTGGATCTAGGGAGGCAATGTGTCTAAAGACTCACTCTATTTTAGAAGACACACTTGGCATTCTGGTAAAGAAGGTAAGTAAAACAGCCTGTTCAAAAGATGCAAACATGCAAGGTAATATGGTTTACTGAGATCTATGCCTTGGACTTTTCAACATAATAGGGAATTCCATATATTCTACCTCACTAGCCCATGGTGGTTATGGAATCCTATACCCCAGGTCTGGAAAATATGGGTACCAAATATGGCATATTAAAATTACCAACCACACTCCAATTCAAGAGATTGGAGTCTTTATTAAATGGGTCAGTCACACTCTCCCTAGAATGTTCTTCATAACTGTTGCTAACAATGACCACTGACATATGCCTGCTTTTAATCAACTCTCTCCAAGGAGGACTTTTAGCAGACAAGTGCTCAGATCCTTTCTAAAGCTAAAGTCCCAGGATAACTGGCAGGTAACTTGTCTTAAGCCTTACATAAAACTACATTTCAATACAAATTTGAGCAGCTCATGAAGAGAAGTGGGGTTTGCAGATTCTAGTTGTTTCTCCTTCTATTTCTTCTCAGCATTATGTCCTTTTCTCCCATTGTATTGCCATGATATTTTTAGTCTCTCTCTCCCAGAAGATGAGGAACCCTGAAGGTTGGTATGCTGATCCATTTGCCCCATGCTAGGAGGGTGCTGAGTCAATGAATGAATGCAGTTTGTCTTAAAAAGTGAATCTTCTGTTCATTAGAGTTCTGGATCAACATATGTATCTGTTTAAATATAATCTGAGAGTGGGAATGACAGCTGAGACGGAAGAGGGAAAACTGACAGAGGTGATGGGCACATCTCCAAGAGGAACCAATCCCAGCTCTGATAGTGACCCCTCCCCCGCTTCGTAGGCTCAACAGAATATCCTTTTGGTCTGTAGGCACACAAACTGGATGGACCTTCCTGAGGCACGGTCGCAAAAGAAAGGTAGCTTTGTGGGGTGTTATAATTCAAATGGATTATAACACTAATCAAGATGTCCACATTGTATAAAAAATAAAATATATAAGAATAGCATTTTTGTAAATATTAAGGACAATACATACTCCTTGATAAGAGAGCAGAAACATATGTGGCCATCTGCTGACAGCGATTTGCTATTGAGGACAGGACTAGAATAGGCCATTTCCATTTTCTTCCTGTTTTAATATTTTAAGACTTTTATGTAATAGCTGATCATCACACCTGAAGTTCCAGATACTTAGAAGTTAATAGGAAAATACAACATGAACCAACATGAGCAGTGGGAAGGAAATCAAATATGGTGTTTTCCCCTTGTTAAAATATCGAAGTCAAAATGAAAATGAAGGGGCAAGACAGAATTCCTATGCCCATGCTTCTGATTGCTGCAATTTGTAAATGAGGTTACTTGAGTTGTGAGGGATGTCAAAGGGTTCTTTGCCATTACCACAATTAAAGACAAAGTTCTGGAAGGCTGTCTTAACAATGACAGTGGGATCGTCAGTCAAAGCACAAAACTTCCCTTAGTCCAAATCACATATTTGGGTGTATTCACATATCTGAATATATTACGGTATGTTGGATGGGATGTTTCCAACTGCAAATCACAGAAACCATGACTTAAATTGGCTGAAATGACTAAAAAATTTAGTAAGTTACTTAAAGCATCTGGAGGCAGGACAAGTTCAAAGAACAATACCATTAGCATTCTGGCTGTTTTCCTGGCACTGCCCTCCTCTGTTTGTAAGGCTTGTTCTTCAAGTTGGCTTTTCCCATAGTTTCAAGATGGCTGCCGGCAGCCACTTGCTTCCTTATTCATGTCTTTGGAAGGGCAACAGAACCTCTCTCCCCAAGTACGGGCTGAAAGTCCTTCCCATCTGTTTATTCGGACCAATAATGACATTAGAAAATGGCCTGTGATGACTGGTTTATACAGCGTTCAAAGAGCAATCCCAGGCAAGGGAGGGTAGTTCTCTTGATTGATTTAGACTTCAGGTAGGAATAGGACCCACGTGCCTGAGTCTTATGTACTACCTGGGAAAAGAGTTTGTCCTTTTAAATAAAAAAAAAAAAAAAAAAAAAAAAAAAAGGCAGAGGGTTGAGTGGAATGGGGTTCTAGTAAATAGAAGAAAAGGACTCAATAAATACTGGCTAGACAAGGAATAGTTATCTGCTACATAGTAGTACAGTTATAGTGAGAAAAAATTATCAAGATATAAATCAGGACACCCAGAATCTATCGTGAGGCATTGGCATTAACAAATCATTTGTGAGGAAACTCACAGAATTGCTGGGTTTCAGCTATTGCAACAATAGCAAGCTGGTGTAAAAATAATTCTATGGCCCCATTCAGTTCCATTATCAGATTGTTACTCATTCTCTTCCTCCCCCGTCCTGGCTGCCTGCTCCCCAGAACACAAAGCACCTACTAAAGCATATAGGTAAATACTTTTTAAAGGAATGACTTCCTGGTGAATTTTTTTTCTTTTTCTTTTTCTTTCTTTCTTCCTCCCCCCCCTCCCCCAACATTTATCTCATGGCCGATCATCCAATTGCTATGACCCAGCAAAGCGAAACAGTGTGTGGTGCAATTATCTGGGAAATATAAGACCATCTATGCCATCAGATAATGCAGGGAAGGGTGGGCTTTGTTTCCTGAGCAACCTGCCTGGTCACTGTGGATGGTCCCCAAATCCTCAGATAAATGGACAGCCCTCCACTTTTCTTTGGCTGCATAACTCTCGCTCTTTGTTGAATCAGGATCAAACTCCTTGCTGTAGAGATAAGATCATTTATGCCACATTTTAAAAGCAAGGGTTCCTTTTGAAAGGCTCATTTTCCTCTTTTAGTATCATATGACACTCTTTCACTATCCCAGAGGGACCTAAGACCTACAGCAGAGGTGCCTGTGTTTCTACAATAGCATATATCAATAATAAGTTTAAGATATAAATGAGTTGAATTCATATTATGCTTTGGTCTTCCCATAGTTTCAGAAACTTACAGAAATCATCTCAACAAAAGCCTTCTCACTGACGGCTATACATAATACGCTGAAATTTCCAAGAATAATTATTTTGGTCTGTATAAAAATTACAAAGCAGAAAAAAGAAGGCCACCGATTTGTAATGGAAAACTCGATCTCCATGGAAGTGAATAAAAAACTTGCAGATACGTGCAAATAAAAGAGCCATTGATAGCTTGGGACTCAACTAATAAAAAGAAATCACCAAATACATTTTTAAAAATGCAAACACTGGCTAAATTGTGGAATCAGCTGTAAGCGCTTGAGAGCGGACTTCTCTGAGAAATTTCTGCTGGGCTTACAGATGCTAATACCTTCCCATTTTCCCACGCTGACATCATATGCAAACTACCATGTCAAGCAAGCATTTGCAGAATACATAAGCAGCGGAATGAAACATTATTACTTCTTATTTGCAGCTGCTGCCAGCCCCTGAGCCCAAGCTCTAATTGGAATTACAGTGAATTTAAAAGCAATGACACTCCAGGACCTGAATAACATCCACGGAGCCGCCATCCAAGACCTACATTCTTTCAAAATGCATACTTCTGAAAACTCAAAGTTAAATAACCCCCAATGCTTTGTGACTTGACAAAATGTGGCATTTTAAGGATACTTTAGCAGTTGTGAGTTCAAATCTCTGCAAAGTTCTGTGTGGATCGTTGTAAGCAACAGTAGAGTTAAAATGGAAACCTACCACATACTTCTATTTACTAAGGTTCTATGTCTCTCTGATGAACAGTAATTTTTAAAAAGCTGTTGGTTTCTTCTGGATTCTTCTCTGTTGCAATGAGCAAGCTCCCACTTTAAATGTTGCCTGATTACTGGCTGCTTCTCAGGCTAATAAAAGCTGCTAAATCACTGCTAGGACAAAGGTCCCCACTGTGGTGCATGAAAAAGAAGATTTACAGTCATATGCTATGCTGAACAGCCTTGTCAGGGCAACACAGTGCCCTGCGTCTGTGACAGGCTAAAGCAAACCACACGCCGGGTCTGATTTCAGTCTTACATAAGAGGAGTTGGGGCTGTGGCCTCAGTGCTCAGGAGAATAAACCAGAGTGGGAAGGAGGCACAGGGGAAGATGAGCGCGGGGGGGGGAGGGGCTCTGCAGCTACCATGAGCCCAGTTTTAGTGACCAGTTTCCTCAGATCGCTGATTCTCAATGTTGATTTGCTTCTTTGCCCATTTTTCCCCCTCTGACTCCTCCTTTGCTTACCTCTTATGCACACAGACACACTTGCAATCACACCTGCCAGAAATAACACCTAACTGTTGGGGTAACTGTATCGTATTTGGCTATATGAACAACCATAGAAAGGAGATGCCAGGTAAAGTTCTAGGATAACAAGATCTCTTTTTAGCTGGGACTGAATTCGTAATACCATCTGACCAACAAAGAAAGGAGGGGGTGCACTGCTATGGCCTGTTGCTACCAAATAGTCACTGGTCAGCTGAATTTTCAGGCTAGTATTTCAACTATCTTTCCACTTCTACTGGGACCTTTGGATTAATTCATTCCTCAACAAACAAACAAACAGAAAGCTTGTATTCAAGCTATGATCAGATAAATGCTTGTGTAAATAGATAGTGGGCCTCTATTCTTCTTTTTCTTTAAGTTATTCAAATTGCATCTGGAAGAGGCTGGACTTCGGGTAGTTCTACACTCTCTTCTAAGGTTTAGTTGTGGCTAAACAGGACTGGCTGTGCCTGCTCATTATTTATGCAGCTTCCAAACAACAAACTCCTGCAACTGTCCAAAAGGAAACGAAAGAGCCCAGGGCTTGGGTGAAGCATAGCTTTCCCTGATGTAGGATAGGAGGGCGCAAACAAAAAGCAATGACGATTGGGCCCAACCTGGGCTTCTCCGGTTGCACTTGCAGAGAAAGGAAGGAAGTCCAGTTCAAGATGCAAATGTACCACACCAGGCGTCAGGAGGCCTAGGTTCTAGTCCTGGTTGTGATGTTAACCAGGGTCATCTCAAGCAAATCACGTTATTCCTCTGCTTCTCAGTTGCCTCTCTTGTGCAATAAAGGTTAATCTAGGGGTGCCTGGATGGCTCGTAGGTTGAGCCTCCGATTTCATCTCTCGTCATGATCTCATGGTTCATGGGTTTGAGCCCCTCATCAGGCTCTGTGCTGACAGCTCAGAGCCTGGGGCTTACTTCAGAGTCTGTGTCTCCCTCTCTCTCTGCCCCTCCCCTGCTGATGTTCTGTCTCTCAAGAATAAATGTTAAAAAAATTAAAAATAAAGTTTGATCTAGATCAGCAGTTCTTATACTTAAGCATAGGTCAAGATGGGTCACTGACAGATATTGTTAAAGCACAAATTGCAGGGTCCCATCATCAAGGTTTTTGATTCAGCAAGTCTGGGGTGGGGCTCTGGAATTTGCATTTCCAACAGTTTCCCAGGTGATGCTGATGTTATGATCCAGGGAACTACTGAACTAGATGGATGGTTTCCAATGGATCTGTAGGTTCTAAAGTACTGCACGTCATTTCACGTGAACTCTAGTGTTGTATGATGTTCATGGCTGAGTCAGGGGAACTGAAGAGTGGCCCTAACTCAGCCTTCTATGGTTTTAGAAGAAATTGGAAAGATTCCAGTTTTCTTCGAAGTCATTCACTTGACAGTTAAAACACAAAGTGATGACAAGTGTCTACTTGAAAGTGTAAAATGTTTTTTTTTAAATTGGCAATCTATCAATCAATATCTACACAAATTGACCTGCAAAGATATAGCTGGAACTTCGTTTGTTGATGGATTCATGTTAATAGACTGCTCTCTCTTTGTATCTTCATTTCTTGCATTTGAAATCATGTTTGTTACATACATTTCAGCATAGTGATTATATACTTGAAAGTCACTAAGAGAGTAGATCTTCAATGTTCTCACTATAAAAAAAGGAATGGTAATTAGGTGATGTGATGCAGGTGTTAGCTAATTTTGTAATATGTAAGTGTATGAAATCAACACATTGTAGTCCTTAAACTTGCACAACATTCTATGTCAGTCCTATCTCAATAAAGCTGGGAAAAATAAAAATCATGTTTGTAACATAAATATACCTCATTGTTAAGGTGACTGTAGTTTTTGGTAAATAAATGCGGGTCTGTGCAGTCACTGGTGAATCATGTGATGTTAATTCTGATTCTAGTTCTGTTGTTAACAAAATACAACCATAATGAAGTCATTTCACCACTCTGGGCCTCAAAGATCGTATCTATAAAATTAGAGCATTCTTGCCTTGAATTAACGATCTCTGTTTATGGGTCTGGATTTCCAAATACGTAAGTACATAAAACATAGATCTGTTTCTGAACCCAAGTATAAATTAAAAAGGGAGACTAGAGAAGTCCCATCTGGTAGCTCTAGATTTAAGGTTAGATAATTGTTTCAACAACTTCCTCTTACCAGGGCCACCCCGAATTGGTCTTCCTCCTTTTGTTTCTGCTTCCTATCCTTAGTGAAAATCTTCCAGTGGTTTCTCATTGCTTTCAGAATAAAATCCAAATCCTGTATTAAGGTTCTTACTCTTCCCCAACCCCACTTGCTCTAGATAATTTTCTCCTAGCTTCCCAAACTTGATAGTGACCTTCCTTGAACATGGCAAGTTGGTTTCCTTCTCAGGGCCTTTGCACCAACTGCACCTTGTGTCTGAAATGTTCTCCAAGCTGAGTCCTTTCTTCAATTTAGATCTTCAAAGAGATCTTCCATGACTGTCCAATCACTTTCTGTCACTTAATCCTATATTAACTGCATCGCATTTGTTACTGGCTATCGTTCTTGTTGGATATTTACTTTTTCATCATCTGCGTCTGCACACACTTCCTATGAAAATGTACGTTCCGTGATGGCAGGAATCCTGTCTATCAGGATTCTCTACCCTGTTCTTAGAGCCTAGTAGAATACATGGTGCATTCTATATGGTCAATACACTCAGTCATTGAAAGAATGAATGAGTGAATGATGCTATAAACATGATATGGGAGAAATCCTTTTGCTCTGCATAGAAACATCAGCACATATTAAACTAGCTAAACATTTATATTGTGTGTGCATACTACATGTTAGGCACTTTTCCAAGTGCTTTATTTATTAGTATATTAACATTCACTTTGCATATTAAACTTAAGCTATAGTACCATCATCATACTTCATGTTTTACAAATGAGGAAATTGAAGATCAGAGAAGTTAATGGACTTGATATAAAAGTCAGAAAGCCAGTAAGAACCTGGTCCAGATTCAAATCCAGGTTGTCTGTTTTCAGCATATGTGCTCCTAACCATTCTGTAATGGAAGGTAAGTTGAGGCTCTTAAAAGAATTACCCCCTCCAAAAAAAAAAAAAAAAAATCCTTGCCAAATGACTACCCCATTTATGCTTAATCATTTCTACTGATGAAATTCGCACCTCTTCAGAATCAGCCCATTTAGTATAATGAATGCTCTGGTAAGAAGTTCTCCATATACTGTGACCCCAACCCTTCAAATTTTGGAAGCTATTTAGCACTGCCTACCCAAATCTTCTTTTCTCTATTCTCACCATACCTTTATTCTTTCAATGGCCTCTTGCTTTGCTCTCCTTTAGCTCGCCCACTATACTCTTTTAGTCTATATCCAAGAAANACCGACTGAGCCACCCAGGCGCCCCAACCTAAAACTGCTTTAAAAAAAATTTTTTTTTTTTAATGTTTTATTTATTTCTAGGAGAGAGAGAGAGACAGCGTGAGCAGGGGAGGGTCAGAGAGAGAGGGAGTCACAGACTGAAACAGGCTCCAGGCTCTGAGCTGGCAGTCAGCACAGACCCCGACGCGGGGCTCGAACCCACAAACCGCGAGATCGTGACCTAAGCGAAAGTCGGACGCTTAACCGACTAAGCCACCCAGGCGCCCCTCTTACGGTCTCATCAACACAAAAAATTGGATAAATTTTCTCCATCATTATTGATAATACAATTATATTAATGAATGTTAATAACAATTTATAAATGGGTATTAACAGAAAAATAATGACTTCATTGACAGCCAAATCACCTACGGATTCCAAATTTTACTTGAAAATTTTAATTCACCTGCAATGTAGCAAAATCCTCTTTTTTTAATGTTTACTTTTGAGAGGGAAGGAGGAGCATAGAGCAAGGGAGACAGAGGGTCCAAAGCAGGCTCTGTGCTGAGAGCAGAGAACCCATTGTGGGGCTCGAACTCATGAACTGTGAAATCATGACCTGAGCTGAAGTCAGATGCTTAGCCAACTGAGCCACCCCGGTACCCTCTCTTTTCTTTACCTGCATAGCTTTGTGTTAAAATTATACTTTAGGTTTTAAATAAAATCGATATTGCAAGCAAGTTAATCAGTTGAAAAAGATAACACTTGTGACAAGATTTCTTTCTCTAAAATAGTGTGACCTCAAACTGTGGACCACTGTTTCTCAGTGGATTGTAAAATTTTTTTAGTGGATAACTAAATCTTTAATTTTCTTAAATTAAAGAAAAACTTATTATGGAGAATATCAAACATACAGAAAAGTAGACAAAATAACACAATGAACCAATACGTGTATGTCACCCAGCCTCAATAATTATCATATTATGGCCAATCTCATCTCAACCTCAGCTACCCTCAATTGTGAAACAAATCCCATGCATCATATCACTCTATCTAAAAACAAGAAAATAGGGGCGCCTGGGTGGCTTAGTCGGTTAAGCGTCCGACTTTCGCTTAGGTCATGATCTCGCGGTTCGTGGGTTCGAGCCCCGCGTTGGGCTCTGTGCTGACTGCCAGCTCAGAGCCTGGAGCCTGTTTCAGTCTGTGACTCCCTCTCTCTCTGACCCTCCCCTGCTCACGCTCTCTCTCTCTCTCTCTCTCTCCTAGAAATAAATAAAACATTAAAAAAAATAAATAAAAAATAAAAACAAGAAAATATAAGCACTTTTTATTTTGATAACTACCAAATTATTACCATATCTAAAAATAAATACCTCACTGTCTTCACATACTTAGTCACTATTCAAATTTCCCATTTTCTTATAAATAAATTGTACAAGCAACACTTAAAAACTTGAAGATAAACTAAGAGTACAGCACATGCAGTAAAGGCAAGCACTATTTTATGATACTGAAGTTAAATTTATGTGCACTGTGTGTGTGTGTGTGCGCGCGCGCATGAGTATGCGCATTGGGTCATGGCGAAAAATCTTTCAACAGTGGGTCCCAGTCAAAAAGTTTAAAGAGCCAGCTCTGCAAGTATAGCAAAACATTATTTACCAACATACTGAACTTTTCTTGAGTGTAGTTCTGACACATAATTTCCTTTCTTCTGGTGGAGTTAATAAAATGAGCTCTAGACTCATCCATTCACTCATTTTGTTATTAATTATATACTAACTATAATTATAATTATAATATAGTAATTTGACCAACCTAGTGAATCCACTGGGTGTAGAATAAAGGTTTGGAAAATTCCATATGCCATATCACCAACTTGAAGATTCATGATGTACACTAACAGCACTGGAGAAGACTCAGAAAGAACAGAATTCCTTTTAATATGTAAACCTTTTTTTTCCTCCGAGGCCTTTCTTCTTTCATAACATTAAACAACATCTCTGGATGACCTCAGAAAAGCCCCTTCTAGTTCTAATGTTCTACATACAGTAATTCTGTGGTCTAACATTATACGACACTGAAGAGTTCAAGTTCTTCTCTTAGAAAGGCATGGTTTCATTTGACTAGAGAAAGGTATCTGTGAAGAAAATCGAAAGTGTAGCCCTGAAGCTGGTGGTGAGATTTAGACCTCAAAGAGACAACTGCTTCCTTCCAGAGTTGCACCCTGGATTATCCTGTGGATTGAGACAGCAATCAGAGTTTGGAGACATCTGTCTGACAGTGATTGTTGCCGTGTGCCCTGAAGCATCCGGCCAGATAGCCTGCCTGTCCACACAGCCATGCCGTCGCTGTTTGTGGAATTTGCTGCTGACCCTATCTGGCTTCGCCCCGAGTTTGTGTTGTAACAGCCCTGTCCGGTTTACTGCATGTAGGCGGGTTTATTTGTCTCTGGATTCCCAGAGATTCCATTTTGGAAACAGTACTTTATTATGTCCTTAACAGTACTCTATCCTCCTGGGCTACAAAGGGGCTGCCCTTTGGCCACTGTGTAGGACGGGAAAAAAAAGAGAAAGAGAGAGAGAGAAAGAGAGAGAGAGAGAGTCTTACTTCATTATTATTATTATTTTTAATGTTTTATGTATTTCTGAGAGACAGAGAGAGAGAGAGACAGCAGGAGCAGGGGAGGGTCAGAGAGAGAGGGAGACAGAATCCTAAGACAGGCTCCAGGCTCTGAGCTGTCAGCACAGAGCCCGACGTGGGGCTCGAACCCACAAACTGTGAGATCATGAGCTGAGCAGAAGTCAGATGCTCAACCGACTGAGCCACCCTCACACCCAAAGAGAGTCTTGCTTTGATGTATTTGAATTAACGACTAGTTCTAGGCTTGAAAAATCTTCAGCACTTCTGTCAGATCAGTGAAAAATATTCATGTTGTGAAACACAATCCACAACAAAGTTTTGAAAATCTAACAACGGTAGCCACTATCATTTATTTTTTTCCAGGACAGACTTCTTGAGCTGCAATTACTCTGAGAGATTTTTATGTATATTATGAACCCGCTTAAGATTAAACAAAACTGGATTATCTAATTTAAGTCTCCAATTATATTGTGTAATTTTAGATGCCTAAATTTCCAATAATGTGAGAATAAATTTAATTTGCTTCAGTGGGCATACTTTATCTCTAGATCAGCGCTGTCCAATAGAGTATAATGCAAGCCTTATATGTAATTTAAAATTTTCTAGAGGCCTCATTTTAAAAAGCATAAAAAGAAACAGGTGAAATTTTAATAATGCTTTGTAATTAGCCTAGTACATCCAAAATATCATTTTAACATGTAAGCAATATGAAAATCATCACTAGGGTATTTTACTTCTTCTTTTTTGTAGTCTTTGAAGCCCACTATGCATTTTATGCTTGTAGAACTTACCACTTTCATTTAGCCATATTTTACTGCTCAACAGCCACACGCAGCTAGTGGCTGCCATATTGAACAGTACAGCTCTAAATGTCATATATTTGTTTTTTGTGCTGCTCCTTTAGATTTTGTTATTTATGACCAGTATAGGACTGACCCAAGAACTGCTTTCTTCCAGAGTAGTTCTATAAAAGGGGGAGAGAAAACTGTTCGAAGTGACATCCGTTTCTGCCAAATGGACTGTCAAGTGGTAATTGAAAGGTGGAAGGGACCAACGTTAGCATTGTCCAATTAAGAGGAAGTTGCAGAGAGCTAGAAATAAAAGCTACTTTTCTTTTGCTGGAAACTAATAGAAAAGCAGTTCTCAACCTGGCTTGGCTAAAAGACCACTTGTAGAGCTTTTCCAAACTTATAGTTACCCAAGCCCCATCCTTGCTCTGCTAAATGAAAATTTCTGGAGATGGAGTTCAGGTCTAATTTGCAGTCAAAGTTAAGAACCACTCATCAGTGGTTCAGTTAATCAGTGCTTCTTAAGTCAGTTAGGGCTGGAAAAGGGTATATTTTTCAAAAGGGTGAGTTTTCTTCCTTACTGTCATCTACATGGTATTTGGAAGGGAATTTTCTTTCATCGTATTTTAAAAGCATAGATTGGTTCTTTTCTACTTTGATTGAAAAAATACCTGAGATTAAAACAAATTCCATGTTTAAAATAGCAACTGAATTGGGGCGCCTCGGGGTCTCAGTCAGTTGAGCGTCTGACTTTGGCTCAGGTCATGATCCTGCAGTCTGTGAGTTCGAGCCCTGCGTCGGGCTCTGTGCTGAAAGCTCGGAGCCTGGAGCCTGCTTCGGACTCTGTGTCTCCCTCTCTTGCTGTCCCTCCCTCCCCACACTCTCTGTCTCTCTCTCTCAAATAAACATGATAAAAAATTAAAAACCTCAACTGAATTAATGGTGGGAAGATATGAAACACTTCAAAATACTTGAGAAAATATTGATAACTGTGTTTTTTGGAATTGGAATTTATACAATAAATTGATGAGAGCACTTAGTGTGGCCAGAGGAAAGGGAATTAGAAATAGTACTCTGCCCTTAAAGTGGTAGAATGACATAAGCATCTCAGAGAATGTGAATGAGAATGTGAACATGGCCAACTTTCACAGAAAATCATGTGACAGTAGATTAAAAGTCTCTAATTACTCATAGCATTTGGTCCAGTATTCCCATTTTGATGTGGTTAAAGACAAAGAATTTGAAATCTGAATAATGGATGGGAATCACATTATTTGTAATAGATTTTATTTGAAAGGACATAAATATCCAATAATAGTACAATTATTAAACACATAGGATATTTCCATTATCCTTATTATGGATAATGAAAAACGAAAAATAACTAAGGTCAGGGAAAAATTCTTAGACTATTTTAAATGGACAATTGGACAGCAAGGAGGCTGCTAAATTTGTTTACAGAGTCATCTCAAATTTGAAAAAAAAGTATATATTTATACATATGCGTAGAAAAGGCTGGAAGAAAATTCACCAATAGATGTCAAAGGTCTCGCTAACTTGTTAGTTTTTTTTTTTTTTAATGTGTTTCTGCATTGTCCACACTGTCTGCAATGACTAGTTACGATTTTTGAAGCTGATATGCTTTCTGGGTAGCTGTCTTGCTCAGAGAGCAGGAGGCCACCAGGTAAATGGTGGTTCCTGAGCTTGTGCAGAGCACTGCTTGTGTAACTGTGGGTGGCAGCTGAGATTATGTTGTAAATCCACTTATTCTAAAAAAAATAAATTGCTAAAAAAGAAACAGTGTAAAGAATTCATCTGGAAAAAAAAATACTGAATTCCACGGGATGAAGGAAATCTTTTCTAACCGGGAAGCTCATTTCTAGTAGGTGGTTTGGCCCTGTGTTATCCTGGTATCATATATTGTTGATACCTCTCAGCCAATAGAAACTGCTGTCTCAGAGAAGACATGTTCTAAATACAGAAAACAAAACTAACCTGCTATCTCCACAAAGGTAATACTACTTCAGTGCAAAAAGTAAGGTCTGCAAGTAGAAAAGGTGATCATAAGCAAAGTGACAATAACAATAGCTACTCACACACATTAGCCGATCTGCCTCCTTTCCCAGCCCTGTCTCCCATGGTCATCCCATTATTGGTAATATTATTGCCCAAGGTGCTCATACTAAGAAAAATAAGGACTTTTCCCTGCCTGATTTCTCATACTTTACACTCAATCCATCAGCAACTCTTGGTCCTTTCTTTATAAAGCATTTTAATACACCTTTACTATAGTAAATACTGAGTTTTAATAACTCAGTATCAAAAAAACAACCCAAAACATTTTGAGGGCTACATTTTGGTCCAAGTCATTACTTTGTAGCCTGGATCATTGCAGTAGCCAGTTAGCAGGCCCCCCTGATTCCATTCTTTCCTCCTTTCAGACTGTTCTCAGCGACCAGAGGGACCTTTTCATAATGTAAGTCAGACCATTTCACCTCCCCACTCCATCCTTGAGTGGATTCCCATTTTTACACAAGATAAACTAAAATTCCTTACAACGGTGTACAAGGTCTTATGTGACCACTCCTCCCTCTTTTAATTCTCGGACTTGGCTGTTCATTTAACACATCAGGTATTCTCCCACCTCAGGGACTTTGCACTTGCTGTCTTGCTATTCTCTCTGCTTGGGATGCTGCTCTTTAGCAGATATCCACATCTTTTACTCCCTTACCAATTTGAGATGTGGGCACAAATGCCACCATTTCAGTGACATCTCCCTGACCATCTTATTTAGAATCATGCCTTTTGAATCTACCATTAGAATTTCCCAGATCAGCTGTAACAAACCTTCCCAATCTCAGTTTCTTTATCTTAATCCGGTCCCCTTCACTCTCAGATGATCTTTTGTCCTTTGTTAACTGACAGAGGTATGTGTTAAAAAAACAATTAAAGAAGACAACTTAGGTGATACAAATAATCTTTATTTAACCCTTTGTCAAATGGACAGTCTCTGCATAGAGTACTGCAAAATCGGGCAGAAGGCAGGATACTTTTATAGGGGATAAAAAATAAAGAATAAAGACCAAGGGAGAGAAAATGAAAAAAAAAAAAATCTGACTAGCTGGGGCCACATAGTTAACCTTGTTTAAGGTGAGAAGGAACAAGGAAACCAGTAGAGAGCCCAGAATTGGCTCAATGCTTAGGGACGGGCTGAGTGAATGTATACTGTGTTTCTGGTCAAAGGGAGTATTTAAAGGGCCACAAAAGTTATCTAAATTTCCATTTGCTGGTGTAGAAGGAGCGGCTCCATCTTGGGCCTAGAAATCTATTTCAACATTTATAATCATTAAAACTGCCTTCCCACCTACTCTTCCTCTTTCTATCTTTCTTCCCTCCAAGGGAGATCAAAACGTATTTGAAGCCATGATCTGCACTCATGCTCAGATCCTATTCCTTCCTCCCTTTCTCTGGGTCGTGGTTCATCAGGGATCTCCTCACATACATCTTCCCTATGGTTTTTCATCCTTTCCACCAACCTACACACATACTCAGATCTCTCCTCTCAAAAACAAAACACAACCAGAACCGCCCAACAGATTTTGATCCTGACACCCTTCTTTCCTCATTCTCATTGCCAAAATTCTTACAACACAGCTCTTTCCTCTATTTTTATCACCACTAATTCATTCGCCAGTGATTTAAGAGAACTGAATCTGAACCTCTAGGTGTGGGTTCTGATTACATACAACACGCAAAAAGAACAAAGTAACACCAGCACCAAACCCATAGGCGATTCAAAGTCACGGCTCTGGGCTGAGAACCATCAAGGACTCCCTCAGCACTGCCAGTCTGCTGCCTCCCAGAATTTTTCCATCAAAGCTTGTCAGTGATTGACCTTCTAAATCATCAAAGTCAGCGGCTTTTTCTCAGCTCTCTGCCTCCTGAAACTCGGTTTACGAAGCCAGTGACTATGTCCTCCTTCTGAATTCCATCTTTTTTCCCCACTTGCTTCTATGAGGGTGACCCACACTGGTTCTTCCTTTACTTGATGCATCCTTCTTAGCACCTCTTCCTCCTGAATGCAGACAATCCCCTCAAGGTACTTATCTCAGCCGCCATCTCATCTGGCTACAGTCTTGAAATAGAAGCTGCTTCAGCAATTTCAACAGTGACCTTTCTGAAGATGATTCCTCAAACTCTGGCATATCTCTCCTTTCTAGGTGTAAATTCAAATTTCTACCACTTTTTCACTTCCCTGACACCTCGAATCTGCCATAGTTGGCTGAAATCAAACCCATTATTATTTCCTGTAACCCCAGTTTGAAACCTCCACATCCTTTTTAGGTTATTTTATCTAGATTAATCCCAATACTTAAATAGAAGTGAAAGCCCATGTCTTCTTTTCCTGCCTAGTCATTGTATCTGTCCTTTTTCGCATAACGGACAATTCTCATTACTATCACTCTCCTGGATTAATACAACAGCCTGAAAATATCTTTCCATTGATAGCTTTTCTCTTTTTATTTTTATGTGTTTGCATATTATTAGATGAATATGCCTGAAACAAAGTGTCGACTTTGACATCTCCCCGACTTAAAAGCCCCACCAGTGATCTATTTATAATTGGTTCTTGCTAATGATAATAGACACATCATGCTTCCTGAAAAAAAAAATGATTTTCAGGTAAAATAAGAGTCACTAAACTAATTTCCATATTACAGATTATTATTCTCATGCTCATTATAAATCTCCACAAAGGATGCATCACCTGTTTCCAAACTTAATTGACCCTGTAATATTTTCCTTTCAGAGGAAATATCCTAGCTTAACTAGAAGTTTTTCTACAACTTCTCTCCAACCTCAACTCTCTGCCTTTACCCTGGTTTGTTCCTCTTCTTGAGGGGAGTACCTCTTTCTTTGATTTTCAAAGGCCTTTCTCAGACATTACCTAGTTTATGAAACTTCTCCTAATTGGAGCATTGGATTTGTCCATCTGCTGGAATAGAGAATGACTTAGCCATGATAATGTCAGATATAGTTACTATAAACATAGACTTGGGTCATTTCAAAGAGTCCACTGGGCTAGTTTTCTTTTCTGTATAAGATAATGGAGAGATTTGATAGATACAAAAAGTCACTACATTTTTATTTCTAGTAGATCTACCAATGTGACAGAAGTCACCATTATTGAAACAAACTTTTGGGTTATAACAGGGAATCCAAAGGCCCCATTTGAAGCACAAAATTGGTAGGGATTAACTTCAATTAAATCATTGGCTCCACCCAACCTGACACTAGCTAGCTATCACTTTGAAAAGCAAAAGGCAGGACCGCTAAAATTAATGCTGCGAGAAATCCTTATGGCAATGGAAATAGAAGAGGAAAAGGATAATTCACATTTCTGGCTTTCAAAGAAGTTTCAACACTGGTCCACGTTAAACTGCCACAACATCCTGTATAGCAAATCCCGATTTTAAGATGAGGTAAACGAGCTTCTGAACAGCTCAAAGCCCCCACCTTCCCCATAGCACACAACTAGTCAGTGGCCATGCTGAATGCAAATTCTTTAAAAAATTTTTGTTAATTTTTTCTATTTTTGAAAGAGAGAGAGAGAGAGAGAGAGAGCCCGCATGAGTGGGGGAAGGGCAGAGAGAGAGGGAGACACAGAATCCGAGGCAGGTTCCAGGCTCTGAGCTGTCAGCACAGAAACTGATGCGGGGCTTAAACTCATGAACCCTGAGATCATGACCTGAGTTGAAGTCGGACTCTTGACGGACTGAGCCAGCCAGGCGTCCCTGAATGCAAATTCTAAAGATCTGCTTTCAAAGTTTATGTCTATCCCTCTAGATCATGGGGATCTGTCTGTGACCTTTGTCATCCTTCTGCAGGCTGGGGTTGACGCAGCTAATGGACCTGGCTAGGGGTGGGGAAACTTTCGTCCAGGAGGATCCCGGGCACATCTAGGAGAGAGGACTGTCCGCACCCTTTCTGCAGGATGTGCATGGTAAAAAGTCCAGAGGAGAGCTTGTGGTGATGGGGCCCCAGAATCAAGGACTCCATGAGCTCTAGTACTGCACGTGAGCCTGGTGTGGCAGGGATGGGAGGGGGCAGGGTAGACATGGAGAGATGAGGGATAAGAGATTCAGGCTCTGAAGGCAAACGATAGCACAGAACGAGCCCTCTAAATCAGGAGCACTCCCCTAACTGTATGTGTGTGTTTATTTATTTTGACCCACTGTGTGCAAATTAGAAAAGTACAAAGCCATTAGCGGAGTGCATCCCTTCCCCCATCTTTGCTTTCAACAATTTCCAGTACAGAATCGTGCAATTGTGCACAGACATCCTGTGGTTGCTGGAAACTAAGGGACAGTCTTTAAGCGTGTGTGAGGGAAGAAAAGAGGGCTGGCTGTACCGGTGTGGGCCTTTTCAGCAACCCTCACGTGACCAGATAGCAATCAACATCAATAGCTGTGTCCTCAAATCAGAAGGATAATGATAGAGAATGGAGCAAACAGGGGCACCGAGGCAAACGGCAAACCCCGGAGTGTTTGGAGGAGGCGGAGGGGGGTGGGTGGTGGTGGAGAGCGAGTAATGAGGACAAAGTAAGAAAGTGAAAAGGTATTGTGTCTGCTGACAGTACATTTCACTGGCTCTTCCCCACCAAAGCGAGTCACTGGCACAATATTCTGAAAGATTCCATCCAATTTAAGCCCTAGGTCAAGGGATTGGAAACAAAATCCTCTAGCAGTTGAGTCTAGCTTCAAGGTGTTCTATTTCATTGCAAGTCCCCATCATATCCTAGTTTACACAGGCGAAACTCGGCTTCCTATTATATGCATTGAGCTGAGACTGTGTCTCCCACTAATTTCTTTTCGTGCTCGGATGAAGTGATATTAGTTTCCTTTGCATTACTACAAAGGAAAACATTTCCGGACTTGTTTTTAAAGATCATTGATAAAGGGTTATATTAGCTTTTGATACAAGAGATGAAGGAGACAGTATTTACTGACTCAATTGGTTTTTATTTGAACACATATGCATCATTTCGACGGTTCAAACTCTGTTGTTTTCTCTTCCACCAAGCGAAGGCTTTTCTTTTTCACTCCAAATTCCTTGGAATTCTGGACCAATATGTTTTTCTTGATATAAGGTTTTTGCTTTTTTCCCCAAATATGCTCAGTCTTATCATCTCTTATTTATTAGTCACATATTATGTATGACTTTCTGTTTTCTGAAACATAGTTAACATAACCGTGTTTTGAATTTTATAATCCCAATATCTGAAATCTTTGTGAATCTAGCTTTTCTGTCCAGTGTTTCTGTCAGAATGCCTTATTGCCTTTAGTGTGTGGGTCATTTTTGATCGCTAACGTCTGTTCCTTAGAACTTTGTGTGAATTCATGGAGCTCTGGATTGGAATCTCAATTTTCTAGAGAGGATTGCATTTGCTTCTGTGAAGGGACTGAGAGTATCAGTAATTATATAAAATTCATTTTTGAGGGGCACCTGCGTGGCTCAGTTGGGTAAGCTTCTTACTCTTGGTTTCAGCTCAGGTCATGATCCTACTGGTTTGTGGGTTTGAGCCTCGAATCTGTCTCTGTGCCGAGAGCACAGAGTCTCCTTCAGATTCTCTCTCTCCCTCTCTCTCTCTGCGCCCTGCTCATGTTCTCTTTCTCTCTCAAAATAAATAAAATTGAAAATAGAAAAAAAGAAAACGGAGGGCGAGTTGGAGGATAGGATGGTAGTTTACAGACAGGATTGCCCTTTTTACGGTGGATACCGCTTTTAGTTCTTAAACTATCTTTTAAATATAATAGTATAATAATAGCCTCCACTTCTTTTCAGTTTTGCTTTCACTGTTTTCTTTTTTTAATGCCTCTCGGATACTTTTTTGACTCTGTCAATGTACTCTTGTTTCTCGTTCTCATAGATTGCTGGTGGGGGTACAACATGGTACAACCACTACAGAGAGATAGTTGGGAATATTTAGTATTTGCTCTACGTATTGATTGACTTACTTAAGTTTGTACCTAACACTTTTCTTTTTTCAGGAACTCTTCTATGCATTTTTTATGACTATCAACCCAATTCATCCTAATTTAAGTCCCTTTAGGTAAATGATATTATCTCCACTTTTGCAGACAAAGAACTGAAACACAGGTTAAGTAGTATCTTCTAGGTTATATTAACTAGGAAGTAGAAGGATACACAAGAAGCTAATAAAAATGATGAACTACAGTGGAGTAGATGGAGCAGGTGGGGTTGGAACAAGAGATCCCCATGTATATCCCGTTTATATATATTTTATATTATATATGGATCCAGCATCTAAGGA
>NW_027529428.1:6640221-6667015 GCF_008692635.1 Crocuta crocuta
ATAACATATTATATAATTTATACATAAATTTGTATATTTATATTTATTTATATTAATACATATACATTTTATATGTATATATATTATTTTATTGTATTATTACATATATATATTCAGCATTTTTAGTTGTTTTCAGTTCACGGTTATCTACTTTGCCGTATTGCTGGTAGAGGAAGTTGCAAAGGGTGGTTTGGAAGTCCTGTGACTCTAGCCCTCCTTTTTCTGTCTCACTGATGAAAAATAACTTTTCATTCACATAAAATACTCTTTTCCTTGCCATTTTAAATTAGAAAATGCTGATTGCTTTCGGGTCTCAGAGATGATTTAAGAACTGAAGCAAGAAGTAAAGTTACTTTTTCTTTAGAAACTTTTTCTTTTGAGGGGTTGGGTGGGTAGGTGGATCTGGTCTATTTAATGATCAGATTTAAGGTTTTTCTGGAATTGTGCTTGAAAATCATGTTTTACTTTTACCTACACATGAAAATCATAATAAAAGGTGGTCTCTGGTTTCCTATCATCCTTTATTACTTTGCCCTCTTTATATTAGCTCATGGTAGTTACCAGTAACAGTCATTTGTATTATTTTTCTTGTTATGTTTATTTGTTCATGATTTGTCTCTCTTACTAAAATAATGAATAAAATGCTTTTTGACGGCAAGAACCTTGTCTAGTCTAGTCATGCTGTAACCCAGAACACTTAGAAATAATTGTCCCCCTTCGGGGTGCCTGGGTGGCTCAGTCAGTTAAGCGTCCGACTTGGGCTCAGGTCATGATCTCATGGTTCGTGGGCTCGAGCCCCGTGTAGGGCTCTGTGCTGACAGCTAGTTCAGAGCCTGGAGCCTGTTTCAGATTCTGTGTCTCCCTCTCTCTCTGACCCTCCCCTGCTCGTGCTGTCTCTCTCTCTCTCTCTCAGAAATAAATAAAAACATTAAAAACATTTTTAAAAAAGAAATAATGGTCCCCTTTCAATAAATATTCATTGAAGTTACTAATAGGACATCCAGCTTCATCTTGCTATGTAAGTAGACACATTCAAAGTGAGCAGTTTTTACCTAATTTTATGCTTATTTCATTTATTCTCATCCAAACAGCAACCAAGGATGGAATGCCATGCATTCATTGTCATGGTCTTATGGAATTAGTTTCTCTACAGACACTGCATTTCAAGGGGTGTTGCAAAGAGAAACCAGCAACTTCTCAATGAAGTCTAATGCAAAACATACCTAGAACTTTAAGAATAAAGGTATGTGCTGCTTTCTGCTGTTTGCTTTGGGTTTCTGCTGTGGTTCTTAATTGATTGCTTATTTTCACAGGCATCGATCAACATATGAAACACATTCATGAATGCCATTCTACAGATTTTTTTTAACAATTTAATTTGATCTCCCTAACCTCATAAAAATATGAACTTTTCAGCATTTGTTTTTATATTTCTATATTCTCATGCGTAGTGGCAAAGGAAGTTGCTCAGAATTTTGATTTTGTGTTTAATTGCAAGAGTCCGTTAGTAAAGACACTTCAGGAATAAAGGCAAAAGCAGCCACTATTTTCTGTCTTGAGGGGGTCATTATTATCTCTGTATTTTAGATTAAGGAGCTGGGGATCGGGGATGTTGGTTAAATTGTCCAAGGTCACACAGACCAGCTTGGATTCAAGCCCAGTTTTACAAGGTCCATGGTCTTCATCCCAACTGGACTACTTTCTTCTTCTTATTTAGCTTTTCTTTTTAACCCTGTTTATTTATTTATTGTTTGCATATTGTTTATCATAAGCAACTCAAAATTATTTTATGAAGTAGTAGACAATGCATAATAAATACATATGTATGCAAATGCCTCCCAAAGTTCTGATTTTATTTGTATATGAACTGAAATTAATAATTACTAATACATACCTGAAATAATAATTTAAGTACACAGTATTTATATTGCTATCACTGAAGCAAAACACAAGAGAAAGTACTTCTGCAGCAGTTTGTGCTAGAGAGATGGCCTCTTGGAAAGGTTCTTTGCTTTTCAAATCCCAGTTTTGTTTTCTTTTATTTACCTTTTGTTTGTTTGTTTGTTTACTGTGAATAGTGGGCAAATGCAGATAAATTTCTCCAGTGATACCATTTCATTCCACTTTTAAAATCCCCCAAGGGTTCTTCCTGAGAATAAGAATACTGTGTGTTTTATCAGTTAACAAAAATCTTTTTATTATTTCTATGCTAAAACTCATCAAATGACATTTAAAACTTCAAATGGCATGAATCTAGTCAGCAATGAAGCTCTTTGAAATGTTTCATTTTAAACTAATGAATAAAATGCTTACTTTTGAAGCAGAATGAATAAAGTTAAAATGTCATTCCTGTTTTTAAGAAAACAAACACCTGCTTGAAGATTTCTTATATTTAACCGGAGTTGAGGGTTTCATGTGGAGGAAACAAATTAGGCTTTTCAAGTTTCAGAAGGGGACTTGCTTTTGAGTAGACGAAAGTAAGAGAAAAAAAAAATAACCCCCTTAAGAACTAGAAAGCCCGTCGTAGAAGAATGTCTTTGCTTTCAGATGCTTAAAATATTCATGTCCCACTCACCTCTGTTTACTACATAAGTAAGAGAATGTACAGTCTTTATTCTTCAAATCCCCCAAGCAAAAGCCAGATTTTTGTGCCAGGAAGCATGTGGAGGAGGTAATGATGAAGGAAGCATTGTGATGTCCTAAAAAAAATACTAGATTAGGAGAATAAAGGTTTCCATTCCACTTCCAAGCCTGTTCTTAACTGGTTCTATAACCCAAAGTGAGTCATTTAAGCTTCTGGGGCTCAGTTTCCTTATTTGTAAAATGGGGTTTATGTCTACCTAATATATATCCTCAAATATTGTGGGAATTAGTCCAAATAAGTGAACTGCACGTGCAAAGAAGAAAAGTTCAATATCAATAGAAGAGAGAATTCTTCCTTATGTGGGTCATGAGCGTGTTCACACGTTTGAGGAAAGCTTAAAAATGCTTCCTTTTCTATGCAAGTTAAAAGCTTTTTGAATCACAGATATTAAACTTCTGTCTTTATCTCTGTCTCCCCAGGTGACCCTGGGCTAGTCAGCTGCTATTTCCTTTTTGTAGTTTTTACATCTTCAGGATGTCAGGTTTTTCCCCCCCTTTTTTCATGCAATGGGAACAATTTAATAAATGACTCCAGCTACACAATCCATTTTTGTAACCCCGAAATTACTGACTTGGTCTTATTAGTCCAAGGCAGTCAGAGTGGGCAGCTGATTTGAACTAATACAGCCAATGGGCTTGCTACAGAAAGTAAGAGAAAGGGGGGTTGTGAATTGTTTATAATCTTTAATAAATTAATAGTGCTTTAATGTTCCCAAAAGAGGTGAAGAATTTCAGTTAATGTAGATTTCCAAGGACTTATATAAACTCAAAAAACTAGTTTGCCAACATAGTGTCCCTTCTTTACATAGAATTTCCCTAATCTCCTCTTCCTTTCTTCCTCTTCCTTATCCTTATCATCGTCATCATCATCATCATCTTCCTCCTCCTCATCAAACACTGAATTCCTACACAATTTTAATGTAGTTCCTTAGTTCCTTGTAAGCACCGAAAGTGTAACAGTCGATTCCTCGCTTTTTAAAAACCAAACCTAAAAATAGATGTTATTTTAACTACTTAAACCTAAATTTTAACTAAGCCTGGAATTAAGTAGCTAAACCATAGCCTGAATAAGGTCTTTTCATTTCTTAGTTAGAAGCAAATTTAATGGAAACATTTAATACTTTATGTAAGCACAGCAATTTTTATATGTGATGAGATTTCACAATAGATTTATTTTTTATATATGATTATGTTGCTTCCATTTAGGGGTTGTCTGTTAAGTCAATGACTTGAGATTGTCTTCAGACACAATTTACCAGTTCTTACATCTGTAACTTATAGGTAATTAACAACAACAGTCCTAAAACTCTCTAATACTTTATTATTGAGTCATTAGTTTTTAGATTTAGTTCTTATTTGAAAAATGTTAAATATACTTAATTTGTACACCTCTAACCTATACATTCTAACACACATTATCAATAAGTCTCTTTTATTAGCAAGTTACTGCCTTCCTCCAAATTTGGATTGCTTTCGGTCGGGAATGATTTTCATAATACACCTTGGAACACTTCTGAAGCAGACAGGTGCTGCGTGTCTATGCGTGTGTGTGTGTGTGTGTGTGTGTATTTGTGTGTGAAGATGTTTACCATGAACTGACAAAGGGAGTGTCTCTAAAATCCGTGCAAATACTGAAACCATTTCTCAACATTCTTAAATAGAGAGATAAATAAACGTGGGAGTTTTTGATTTCATGAGGGTAAAGAGGAGCCTCCTGAGAAGTGTATTTCACTGGAAATAGGAGGAGAAACATTGGAAAATTGATCCCAAGATTTTTTTCACCTGTCATCCTAAGCACTGCACTGGAATCCCAGAGACATGGACGCATATTCCCATTAGGCAGATGCTCCCTTGATTTAGCCACTCTGAGTAACTTAGAAGCAGTGGGGAAATGAAAACTGGGTAGCCTTTATCCAATGAACAATGTAAATCTCTCTCCTGTGGCACACTGGTTTGTTTTTTATCTCCTTTCGCTATGTATTTTACTAAAGTGAACTGAACAGTATGTCTCTTTTTGTAAAAGGCACACACACACACACACACACACACACACACACTTCTATGTTGCTTTGGGAAAGATTGCAGTTTTCATGTAAAATAACTGCCTGTTTCACCTTGTTCTCCAGGGCTCCAAAATGCCAATCTTGTGATGCACTGTCACAACTTATGCGTGACTGACTGGTTACAGTGCCCGCTGATCTATATGGAGAGGTGAGAATTTGTCACCGTGCATAAGCAGAAAGATCAGTCAGATACAGTGATAGATCTGTTCTTTGCCTGGATTCGTCTGCTGCTATATTAGGGTAGCTCGGCAGCTGCCAAATCCAATTGTTAGCCTGGGTTTGTGGTTGAGAAAACAGGAAAAGAAGAGATGATGTCCTGACATAGCCACTTTGGGGTATAGGAGCTGCAGAGTGAAAATATTATTGTAATAATTATATCAAGATATTCCCTGACTCCATATCCACCATGGGGGATCTAGCAGTTGCTTCAGCATCTTTTCTCAGGCACTGCAGAGAGTTCATGTGTTTGGCTTTGGGGTTCAAGTTAGCATCTGGGCTGCAAGGGGCAGACAGGGTCACACAGAACTCAATCCGACTTTTCCAGGCCTGCTAATTAGAATTAGCATTTATAATTAAAAGTTAAGTCATCACTCTGGTGCCAGGGGCAAAATATGGTCAAATGACCCTTAAACAAGCTGCAATAGTGTTCTATGAAAATATTACAGATTTTGCAAAACTCATTAATGATGCTGAAGACAAAGTGCTCATTAGATTTGAGGGTATAAAATGTGCACAGTAGCTTATCTGCTTTTGTGCTCATTCACTCAGCTGTGTTCATTACTATTCATGTGGATTAAAGGGAGAAAAAAAAGAAATAAGATCAAAGAAATAATATCAAGACATTATCAATCATATTTAACTGGTGCCCTTTGACAATCAACCTCCATTCAGCATTCCATATCTGAGAGGAATTTCTTTCTCAGAATGCTCTTTGCTCCCGAAGGGTGTGCTGAAAGGCATTTTGTTTATTCTTTATCCCTTAATGAACCTGACCATTTTAATAATAGCAAGAAAACAGGGAGCACAGGGAAGAGATACGTATGAACCAGCAGGAGAAACTTCATCAGAAAAGTCGCATTTGGACTCAAGTCTGCTGGAGAATACTCTGGAGAAATGAAGATTTTTGTCCACAGATCACTTATCCAGATGCCACAGTGGCCAATCACTATTCAGGTGGATTTTCACCATCACGACGTGACTAAATTAACGAACCAACGATAAAATGTCCACTTTTAAAGGGCCCTCTACCAGATCCATTCTGCAAATCTTCTTTTCAAGAACGTCACCAACCCCTATTTTTTGTAAGAAAACAAAATCAATATTCTTCAATGTCTGCAATTGCAGCAGCAGTGCATACATTAAAAAAGAATTAAAAACATTTCTCTAGGTCCCTTCTAATTAAGGAATCATAACCACTGTAGCTCATGGATATAATAACAAAGCCAAACTTGTGTAAGAACTGGCGCCATTATCTCCTCGGACTGACATTCCATCCTGCAATCAATTTAAATAAGCTTGACAGGCCCATCCGCATTAAATGAATTTTTAAAGTTAGGGGGTAGATTAAAAAAAAAAACACAAAATAATAAGCATCAGAGCTTGTTAACCCTTGGAGAACTGCATCGTGATTAAAAACAAAGATATGAGGGTGTTCAATCGGTTCAGCGTCCGACCTGGGCTCAGGTCATGATCTTGCGGTTCAAGTCCGGCATTGGGCTCCACACCAGTGCAGAGCCTGCTTGAGATTCTCTTTCTCTCCCTCTCTCTATCTGCCCCTCCCCCACTTGTGTTTTCTCTCTCTCTCACTCTTTCTCAAAATAAATAAACTTAAAACAAACAAACAAACAAACAACAGATGCGGAAGAGATCCTGCTTCCGTCTTATTGCCATTAGCATTATTCTGGGTAAGAATGTTGTTGGCACTGCCACTGTTAGTAATTTTCCAGGACATTTTTCAGAGCGATTCACAAATGCAGATCTCATCATATTCCCAGGGTGAGAGCGACCGAATGAGAACGCCTGTAGAACTATAAAGAAAAGTCTTGCAAAGTTTTGCATAAATATGAGGAAAGACACAAGAACAACATTTTGACACTCACTGGATCCTATCAGAAGAAAGCATCTCTCACTTTGCTTCAAGGGGAAATTGCATTTGTGAGATAATTCCAAAAATGGATTAGAAAGTCTTTGAGCAATGTTTGTGCAGAGCCGAGGTAGCAAACTCAAAGGGGTAGGCAGGTAGTGTAATGAGTGAAACAAGTCCAGGGGGTGCAGGGGACAGAGAGCGCATGCCCAGCTAAAGAGGTGGCAGTTGGTGCCCTGCACTAATGGAGGCCCAAAGCTCCTGACTTTTTAAAAAGAGAAACTGGAAATTTGGATTTTGGTGAAGTTTCCTGCTTTTACAATGTGGGCAACTTATTCAAAATGAGCTCAACCCATAAACCAACCAACCAAAAAACGGACACACAAAACAAAGCAAAAAATGCCACTGGGAGTCATCACACCAGCTGCCATTTGCAATTTACGGAGCATGTTATCACACTATCTGCGATTACCAAGTCTCCCCAATATAAAGTTCAATATTGATGCTCTGAAGAAGACTGTATATGTTGAAGACAAGTATTTTTATCTCAAAGAGTATTATGCATATTTGGAGAACTGACCCAAGTCAGGAAAGCAACTGTGGAAAAGCAATTGCAAAAGTACAGTGTGGGATGGTATGGCATTGCATGCACTGTTGTTTCTTCTCAGTAATAATAAGAATCGATCAGACTTCTTGAGAGATAAAGAACGGAAGGAGAGAATGCAACTGGAGAGAGAAAATAAATTCTAATCTTGGAGTGGTATTTTGGGGTAAATATCAGACCTGGTTACTGAGAAAAAGAAAGAAGCAGTGGAGGGCAGAGGATCTGTTTACATTTTGAATCGTCTTCACAGACCTACATTTCTAGGCAATGCGACTGCTGTGGCAATAGGACTGTAATCACAGCTGGTCATATCCATGATGTGCAGAACAGCAGAGGAAAGAGTTACAGAGATATTCTGGTTTTGATTCTTAGACACTCAATATTGACTGCAGAGGGCATGGATAGCTGATCAAGGATAGGTAAGCTTGAAAGAAAATTTCTGATTGCAAACAATTCCACAGCATTATATGTTCTTTTATTTTTATGCATAGTGACAGTGTGTCAGCTTAGATGAAAAGAAACACTGAAAGGTTCTCATGGGCTTCAAACATCACATAGCATTAATTCCAATGAAAAATTTCCAGACATGACATTAAATAGCAATAATTTTGACACTGTGAATTTCAAGACTTGGAATTCAACACCCCCTCCAAATAAATGGCACCCCATCTGCAAAAAGACTCAGCAGTCTTTATAACAGATTATCATCCAAGATTTAGCATGGCTAGACTCAAATTTTACTGGGGAAGGATGGAGAGAGAAAAGCTATTCTGAGTTGACTTATATTTATTCTTCTTTTTCTTTTTTAAGCGTTTATTTATTTTGAGTGAGAGAGCAGGGGAGGGGCAGAGAGAGGGAGAGACAAAATCCTGCTAACAGTGCAGAGCCTGACACGGGGCTCGAACCCACAAACCATGAGATCATGACCTGAGCCGAGATCAAGAGTCGGACGCTTAACTGACTGAGCCACGCACCCAAGCACCCCATTACATTTATTTTTCTTTCAAAATAAGGTATCATAAAAATGTGGGGCTTACTTTTTGTATATTAAAGAAGCCAAATAATAATACAATTTGATTGTCATCCTATTTAAAGAAGGCAATTACATGGTGGTTATCCATATCTGAAGCTCAGATGTCTAAACCTAATAATCTCATAATAAAATTGCATTTTATAGGGGGATAAAGTGGCATAAAACCATGAGTTTGCTATTTGTGAAATGGGAATGTCATTTACTCAGGGAGGGAAATTCAGCTCCCTCATTACTTACAGATCTTCACTCTATGCCTGGACATAATATGTAGACAATGGGGCCTTTTGGAGACACTTTTGACTTGGCAGAGTGCTGCACACATCGGAGCCGGATGGCTTTGGGGTTATGGCCGCGTCTCAAAGAGCAGAAAGCTTCAAACTACATTCTACCTTGATCAATCATTGTCACTTTGATACAATAATCAGTGAAATCCCAGTGCTTAGGGTGTCAGTGTACATCTTCAACCAGGTGTGAGCCCACTCATGCTGACTGACAACTCTCAAAGCAAACTGCCTCCCATATGAAGTGTTCCCACGAACCCAGAATCTCTTTATGAGATAGTCTTTGTGGGGGGGCATTATCCTCATGTTGCAGGAGAAACATTGAGATGAAGGACTTGATAGTCTAGTGCCTCGTGAAACAACAAAAGAGAAAGGAAGGGTTATAAATCAATAGATATCTGGGATAAAAATCACATTTAATAAATGGAAATGGTTGGGGTGCCGGGTGGCTCAGTCATTTGAGCATCTGACTTTGGGTCAGGTCTCACAGTTCGTGGGTTTGAGCCCCGCATCGGACTCTGTGCTGACAGCTCAGAGCCTGGAGCCTGCTTCAGATTCTGTGTCTCCCTCTCTCTCTGCCCCTCCCCTGCTCATGCTCTGTCTCTCAAAAATGAATAAACATTAAAAGAAATAAATAGAAACAATTAAGAAAGAAGATGTCATTTAAAAAAAGTCTCAAGCACTCATTGGGAAATAAACAATCAGTCCACATTAGGAATGAAAGGTGGAAGAGCTGCTCTTTAATTTGCACCTAAAGACTGAAATAAAGTAATTTCAGGCCATAAGCCATCCGTGTTTCTGTCTGATTGGTAGACGAGTGTCTTTTGATTACCAGCAAAAATGGCAAGGCTTAACAATTTCTCCTCTGCTTCATCCAACGTCCCCGGATCCAGCTGACGAGAAAGACGAAATTTTCTCTTCAGGCGGCCATCTGGCCAATTCCACTTGCAGAAAGCTTTGCGAAGATTTCACAGCAGCATCCACAACTTGGCTGGTGTCCTCTTTAGAGATATGGGCTTCACTTTAGTTGCTGGGACTTTATTTGGTTTCAAATTCAGGGTATATCAAGTACGATAGTTTTGATTTTGCTAAGCCCAAAGAAAGAGAATTTGCAGTCAACTCTTAAAAGAAGTGCATACAGCCATGCTTTCTTCCTTAACCACTGGAATATAAGAGAGGGTGAAATTTTACTTCTATTTGGAAAATATTTGGGTTATGTGTGTTATCTTTCATCACACTTGGGCTGAACTTGGGATTTATCTGAGATCTGTAGAAACAGAACTGGAAGATCAGCCTTCAGAAGAAAACACGAATGCTTATATGTTTGGGGTGAGAGATGGAATATTTACACTATACCTTTGCCTAGGCATGACATCGGTAAGATATACTTCCATGAGATACTGCTCTGGAGTGTTGCCAAATTAGTTAATATACCAGTTTAATGACAAATCCTCATATTTAGGGCAGTCATTGGTTTTTCTTCTCCTAGGTATCATGGTCTTTTACATACAGATATATAATAATAAATCTTACAGTCTCCAGCATTAATGGTTTACTGTGTATTAGGCACTATTGAAAACACTTTTAAAATACTTTGTGTTAGCATTTTTAAATGAGTTTAGTATTTTAATTGTCAGAACAGGGCACTCAGCCAGGTAATATTACTATGCCCATTTTGAAGACAAGAACTGGAGGCAAAGAAAGTGTCAACTTTCAAAGACCTAAATATCGAAGAAAATTCTACAGGGAGCGGAGACTATGGCGAGGTTTTATTTTATGATTAACAGATAAGTCATGAAATCTGATCTTAGTGTTATATTTTTCCTAGCATTGCATTAACCATTCTCAGCTTATTGGTTCCTTATTTATCATCTCTGTTCTTCTGTTCAGTCTTCTTGCTACTACAAACTGCCCTTCTTTCCTTTCTTCCTCATTTTTCCAATAACAAATCAACCTTCAGAAGTCCTTGGGTTTCAATACCTATTCCCTTTATGAAGAAAATAAACACTATTAAAAGTCTGTGCTTCCAAATTCTCTGACAGCATGAGGAATTATTTTTAAAATTATGAAACTTTTGATACTTGCAAAAATACTCTCTTCATTACTTAACCATCTTCATGGATAGAAAATATGGCACTCCCTTTTGAAAAAAAATGGTCAAATAAAGAGAATCCAGTCAATGTTTTAATGAAAGAAGCTTCATGAGCTTGAACCTTGCTGGTCTGAACTCCTAGCTCCAACATTGACTAAGTAAAGGACTTTGGGGATGTAATTTAACCTCTCTTAACTTCATATCCTCATTTAAAATATGACATTAATGACAATATCCACTTCATGGGCTTGTTGTAACAATGGAGGAAGGTCACGAACATCCATCCCTTAGCAGAGTGCCGGGGACACAGTAGGCACACCAGAAATGTCAGTCACTCTTCTCCCCAGCACACAACACCTAAAACCAAGCCCGTAGAACTAGCACCTACTACCTCTTCAATAAATCCAGTTGCAACATTGCCAATAAAGAGGAAAATGATTTCGGTAATGTCACAAAAAATGGACGCATTACATTCAGAAGAAAAAAAATTTCAGTCTGGCCTTCAAAGCTCTTGAGAACCCAATTATACTCATGGTGAAGGGTGCAAAGGCTGCTTTATCTGTCTCTATCTTTCTTCCATTTGATTGCACTTTACAGGTAGAAAGGGTGAGAAGACATTGGCCTGGAACACTAAATCCTGGATTGAAACATCTAGGGCTGCTGCCTTTCTCACTGCCAGACACACGTCTGTGCGAGGAGAGATTAGGAGGCATTTGAGACATTGATGCCTGAGGCTTGCATTACTAACCATAATAAACAGTTTTCTTTTTTCAGTAAAGCAAATACGAAGGGAGCAGCTGTACCAGAATAGTATTTTCACAGTTACTTCTAGTAATAACTGCACTTTAAAAGTGTTTTCAACACTTGGATTAGAAGAATCCCCCGTTCCTTTCACGTAGATTCCAGTTTTACTACGTAGGGTCACTTCCTGCCCACCTCTTCCTTCATGGGTTGTCTGGTCCTTGCCCCCACTGAAAAAAGATCTCTGATTTTGTGTCACTGAAGTTTAGGGAAAAGGAAGTGACAGATTTGGAGTGTCTTTTAAAAGCAGATAGTTTAAAAATAAATTATGGCAAACTATATTTATGGTCATCTGTTGATAGTCTACATAGATCTCAGTCTTGGAAGAGTTGCTCTGAAACTCCATTTGGAAATCATGTGCAATTACGTCATCACTCACAACATGGTGTTAACAGCCATCTATCTTCAAGTGCATGAAGTCGACTGGCTAACCTATAAACATGCTGCTGGAGAGATATACACACAGAGAAATATTTTGGAAGAATGAAAATATTCTTAGTCAAAGTCTGGCCTCATTTGCAGTGACAAATGGATTTGAAGGAAATTCTCTAAACTCTTAAGAAATGCACATGGTACATTGTGCATTTGTGTGAGTAGAGCTCGAACTCAGGCCTTGGGAATCATAGATAAAGCATGAACTGCTGTGGGCTTGGTTCTCTCTTCCATAAAACTGGAGGTTGAACCAAATGACACTGAGTTTATGAATTCTAAAATCATTTTTGTCAGTAATAGACATGGTTATCTTTTTATTGTATTGACAGATAAACATAGTAATTCCCTGAAACTTCTGATCATGCAATCACTACTATCCCGCTTGCTTTATTTTTCTTTGTAGAAATTATCACCATCACAACACTATAGATTTTACTTTATCATCATCATTATTATGGTTGTCTGTCTCTCTCTCCTGGGATGTAGGTTTCATCAGGGCAGGGATTTCTGGTCTTTTCCATTTGCTGCTATATTCCCAGATCTTGGAACAGTGACTGGTACATGATGGGTGCTTTGTAAATCCTTATAGAATGAATGAGTCTTATAACTATTCATAATGTAGCATCCTGTTTTCTGTAGTAGAGTACTATAATTAAAGCTTCTCCTTGCATCCTATCTAAAGCTGCTTGAGAATAAATTTCTCATTTAAAATTTGAATAATAATCAAAGTCCTTTCACGCTGAAAGATGTATTACTAATAACAGATAATGGTCGACTGCTCAGGCTAATGATTTCTAGGTCCAAATTCTCATGGGTGTTATGGCTAGCTTTAATTAATTAGGATGTTTTCCCCAAACTGCCTTTTGTGAATAGTTGTAAATATAGCAACATAGAATATTATGGAATAGAATTTAGATCTTTAAACCCAATCTTCCACTCAGTGAGGTTTATGTTTATAAATAGCCCAGAAAGTCAACCATTCTAAGTTGTGCTTGAGCATGTCAATGGTTGAGCCCAACACAGCTCTCTTAGGCATTATTCCTTATTAATAATGGAAATCTGCTTTCTAGTAGCTTCACCTCATAAGGCTTGGCTCTAGCAGTGTCGCAGAATGTTTCTCTCTCTAACATTTAATCTTTATTGTCTTTCTTTTTATTTGGGGGTAGGAATTGGTAGGCTGATATTTATTATTGTTGTTTATTGTCTTGTTTGTTTTTAGGGTTTTATTTATTTTTTTAAGTTTATTTATTTATTCTGAGAGAGAGAGAAAGCATATGTGTGTGAGCAGGGGAGGGGCAGAGAGAGAGAGGGAGAGAAAATTCTAAAAAGTCTCCACGCTGTCAGCACAGAGCCCAGTGCAGGGCTCGATCCCATGAACTGTGAGATATCATGACCTGAGCCGTAATCAGGAGTCAGATGCTCAACCAGCTGAGCCACCCAGGCACCTCTGTTTTAAGGCCAAAAAAATATATTTTTTAACATTTATTTATTTTTGGGAGACAGAGGGTGAGCCATGGAGGGGCAGAGAGGGACTGAGACACAAGAAACTGAAGCAGGCTCCAGGCTCTGAGCTGTCAGCACAGAGCCCAATGCAGGCCTTGAGCTCACGAATCATGAGATCATGACTTGAGCTGCAGTCAGACTGACTTAACTGACTGAGCCATCCAGGTGCTCCTGTTTTTAAGGTTTTAAAGCATACATTTCTGAAGAGTATAATCACCTGCTTTTTCTTCTGATCAGCCATGAGCATCCCATCTCTGCCTTAGGTATTTATTCTTATATTGTTATAGATGTATATTTTGAAATTAATTATAATTACATAATTAAAAAAAACCAGAAATCATGGCAGCCAGACCACAAGTCATGGCTGACAGACACTATACTGTGTATCTAAGAAAAGATACCTTTCCCAAATTTCTGGCACAAACTTTGATTTTTGGTACTTGACAGGAAGCTTATGTTGGTTTTCTCACACATGCATCCCCAGTAGTCTGGAAAGGCCATGAAAACTGTGAGAAACGAGTGTTTGAGGAAGATGGACCCATGGAAGTGTGGCAGCCTTGGTCTGCAGAAGCGAGAAAGGACAGCGAGTGCACAAGGAACAAACTGGGTCACCGTGACGGTCTATCCAGCTTAGTCTCAGTAAATCTTTAGGCTTTTTCTCACTGAAAAGTGTGTTGGTAAACTAGAGTAATGAATCTCAAGCTGCAGTGGGGAATCATTGGGAAGTCTTTGCTAATGGGGATGTTTGTTAAGTTACTGGGCCCCTTAGTGAGAGATTCTGATCCAGGAATGTGCATTTTAAACAAATCCCCTGGTAGTTCTGAGCAAGCCAGGAGCTGACCACATCTTGAGTGGTTCCAAATTAGATAAGTCTAAGAGTCCATTTTGGTTTTCTGACGGTGAAAATAAGTAAGTATGTGTGAAAAAGCTGTAAATTAGATAGGAGGAGACATTACTTTTTTTTTTAAATTACTGTATCACATCTTGTATTTTCTAACTAGAAATCCAAAGGTCTTGACCTTTGCTGAGAAGCTAATGAACAACAACTTCTTCTCCTTCTCCTTCTTCTTCTTCTCTATTTTTTCAAGGTCTCTCAGTCTTGGCTCTGTGCTAGAGTCACCTGAGATACTTCTAGTAAGAGATTCTATTTTGTTGCAGATATCAGTAAGCAAAAATAAACATTCATTAGGCTGCTACTAGAAGGGGCATGGAAAGCAAAAACAGTAGAATTCTACATTAATTCTAAAAATTCATAACAGGTCTTCTTTAATTTACTCATCTTCCTGTAAGTACATCTGAACTAAACACAGGCTTCCCACATACCTGCTCATTTGTTGTGTTGACAGAGTGAAAATTCTAATATCTGGTGTGGTATCTTCTTTTTTAAGAGGGGCCCTGGAATCAACATATGGCTGGTTTAATAATATGTGAAACACAAGATTGGAAACAGAAGATTATTTGACCAATTATAAAGA
This sequence comes from Crocuta crocuta, assembly GCF_008692635.1. NCBI lineage: Eukaryota > Metazoa > Chordata > Mammalia > Carnivora > Hyaenidae > Crocuta > Crocuta crocuta. The sequence continues at coordinate 6,655,232 of NW_027529428.1, forward strand.
TAAATCTCTAGCTTTCTTTAAGAAAGAACAAAAGCAAAGTTCGATCACTCTACTACTTGACTATTAACTAGTCCCTGCAATGGTTTGGGTTCCAGCTGAGTTCTAAAAAAGGATCTCAGAAATGACTTCTCTCTGCCTTGATGTTAGAAATCCATTTTATATGGCATGCAAGCCTTTAGCCAGTAATGAAAAATCAATATAACCTCCAACTCTTTATAACTTCTACATTTTACTTACAAAGGATTTAATCAGTCACAGCAGGAATTATGGCACATAGTAATCTCTTCTTTCTCCATTCAGTTGACAAAATGAGGTATTGCTTGTTTTCTGAAAATTGGAGTTTAAGATCATCATTCTTGATCTAAAGATGATATAGTTCAGGTTAATCATTTATCAGCATTGGGGAGGTAGATCACTGAGTGGACTCAGCTTTAAATTAAATTAAATATAACTTAGTGAGTGATTTTTGAAAGCTGTGTAATGTCCTGAGCTTTGTGCTAAAGCAAATCCAAGGGGAAAAGTAGTAATTTCCCTTTCTAAAAAGTCTTCCTTATTATGTATAATTAGAATCTAAGATACATTTTCCAAACAATAAAAATTAAAAAAAAAATGGAAACGATCAGTAGGTTTCCAGATGCTACCTCTGAAGGTATGTAATACTATTCTTATCCTTTTTCATTGTTTGAATATAAAATGAAGACAAATAATTTTGTCTATAAATTTTTGAATTTCCCTTTTCATATTTGAGCTATGATAGTTGATCTAAGCTTTGATTACTCAACAAGGGAAGAATCAATAGTGGTTGAAAAAAAGTATTTACAAATAGAGAAGGGACCACAGGAGTACTTTGAGTGAACAATAGAATAAATATTTAAACATCATCTTCTATAAATTAGTTAAACCTTTTCATGCATGTATTTAAATCACCAGCTCATCTTATGGGAAGGAAATGAAAAGGTCAGCAGAAAATAAAGTTAATTAGCTTCTCAGCAGAAGTCAAGACCTTTGGATTTCTTTCAAGATCTCCTAAGACTTTGTATCTAAGAGATGATAATGATAGAGTTGTGGTATCAATTATTTATAGTAAGATTCCCCCCCCCCCCNTTCCCCCTCCCCCCCAATTTCATTTTCCTTTACATCTAGTAAAATTGAATCTCTTTTTGGGCATCGCTCTTGCTTGGGTTGATCTTAACAGTTCCTTTCTCTGAAGGAATGTCACCTTTCTTCAGGCCTTTCCACATCCAAGGCAGATTAAATCCCCTCTCCTATGACCTTAGAGTCCTGTGGGTAAAACCTCCCCCTGGCAGATCATATGTGTTATAATTACCAGTTGGTCTTATCTCTGGCTCTCTCTATATGATATGATCTTTACTTACTTCTCTTTCTTCTCTCAGAATCTAGCACAGTCTTTGGCACATAATATTTGCTTAAAAAATTGTGGTTAACCCAATGAATGAAGCCGTGTTGATAATTTCCATGCTGCAAATTTAAAACTTTTGGCACATAATATTTTCTTTTCTTTTTTTTTTTTTAATAGTTTATTGTCAAATTAGTTTCCACATAACACTCAGTGCTCATCCCCACAAGTGTCCTCCTCCATGCCCATCCCCCCCTCCCGGCACATAATATTTTCTTAAAAAAAATAAAAACTGTGGTTAACCCAATGAAGGAAGCCATGGCAATAATTTTCATGCTGCAAATTTAAAATTCTCGTGTGTGGTACCACTGAATTCTTCTCAAGAGTTTTTCATAATTCAAGAATTAAAGACTGAGTATAAATATTCAGCTACATAATCAATTCATCAAAATTGTCTGGCCATACTTATTACTGATTATAAAAAAAGTCAACAGGAAACAAAAGATTGTTTATTGTTATTAAAAGAATTAAACTTAAGAAGTGCAAACACTTAACACTTTAATAGTCTCCTAGAAAACGAGTCCAGCTGGGAAGTTAGAAAACATGATGAGTGGGTTTTTTTTTTTTCTTCCTGCATTTGATTAATGGGCACTAACAACAAGGCCAAAGATTTTATTTTGAAAGTGCTGGCTAGAGTGCTCTAGCTGTGAAATGTTCATGGCCGTAAAACAACACAGATGCGGGGACAAATATACCTTTAAATCAGATCCATGGGTGGGAATATGGGTTTGTGTTTTGTATCTAATCCAGTGTTGAAAGGTGTAAGATGGAGATCTAGAGATCCTCTCTTCCTTAATCCTATGGCAATTCTAATAAACTTTGGTCAAAGGTAGAGGTTTTTAAAGAAAAGGATGAAAATGGGTAGATTAAGGAAATGGGGAGGAAGATCCGGGTCCAGCAAACTCTTTCAAAAGAAATATGGAGAAAAGTTGTAAGAACTGAGATAAAATGGATGGAAAACAGGAAAAAAAAAAGAAGAAAAGACAGATAGACAACAAAAGAAGGGGGGAAGGAATCAATCCCAAGGGAGAGAGCTGATTTAAAAAAATGACAGGGCAAAAATGACATATTCTCATGTAGGTAAATATAAGTTGAAAATATAAGAAGGCTATAACTTNTTATATTTTTATCATAAATTATATAAATTTATAATAACTATATAGAAATTTTTAAAAAATGACAGTGAAAAAAGGATGTATTCTCACATAGGAGAATATCACTTGAAAACATAAGACTATAGCTTAAATAGGTTTTACAGACTATGTAATTTATATATAAATTAGTTTATATATAAATTAAGCCTATTATATATAAATTAGTTTATATATAAATTAAGCCTACTATAGAGAAGGAACTTTGAGAAAATCAAAGCTGAAAACCTGAGTCAAACATCAGGAAATATCTACCAAATGCTTACTGCTGGTTAAGTATCTAAACTCAAACAGCACCATCCCTATCCTATACATCAGTGTAATGTCCTAGGTTAATAAGGACTAGAGACAGAGCTGGAAGCCAGAAAAAAGGTACTCACATGCATTTTACATTTTCCTTCTTTTTTTTTAGGTTAATAGTGATTTGCAGTGACGCCCCTATTCATCAGAGCAGTTCCTTCCATTTTTTAGTTCATTATCCGGGTACGGTAGAAAGCCAAACAATGACTTCAGCTTATAGGTTGTTCTCTGTGAAGAATAACCTGTACAGATTCTGATTTATGCTGTTTCTCTTTTTGGTAACCAGTATAAAGAACTGAATATCAACACCATCCTCCAGAGAAACAAGTCACACACAATACACTGCATTAAATGATTTATCTGAGCAAAGTCAAAGAATTAGGCTTTCTCCTTACAGAAGTAAACAACCACCCACTGCTGTATGACCAATTTGTGATCGGTACCAGGGTTAATAATGTGAATTCAGTTTCTTGGCCTTTATTTGAACTACATACAGATAACTTAGAAAATAATGACAACTCCCCCGGCCCCCCAGCCCATAACCTGTACAGAATAATTTTGGTCAGTATTTCCTGAAGAGAAGGTGATGTCTATCATCTATTTTTCTAATGCTTGTGAAATTTTGATGTCAGGCACTCTGGATCTAAAAATGCTTGATCTCAATTATTATATTAATGATGTATCAAGTAATGGCCATTTTCAACATGCTCGGTGGAAATCAATAAGTTCAGCACAGTGCAGTTCTCCAAAGATGATCAATTTCTCAGAGAGCTGAAAATGTAAAATTGAAATTGAAGGTGTGCTGCTAAATTCAGCAACTATAAATGTTCTTTGAAAAGAAAGCTATTAGTTCATCTGTCTATCCATCTCTCCATCCTTCTATTCCTCCATCCCTCCATCCCTTCATTCCTCCCTCCATCCCTCCCCCCCTCCCTCCCTCCATCCATACATCTGTCCATCCATCTTGGCTTGGTTGCAAAAAAGGTCTTAAGTGACTGCTGAATACATTTTTACTAAATGTATCTGTGGTGTGACAACAGAAAACAAAAGCCAGACAGGAACAGAACCAAAGCCTGTTGCAGCAGCAGGAGGCAGAGGAGATAATACAGAACAGCATATTTATGAAAGATTGGAATATTCCAGCAATGTTGCTTTATCAGTCCTTGTAATATCATAGTAAACCATCCAAAGGCGGGTAAATGTACTTCCATACCATTACAGATAGAAAAATGAGGTGTGGTTCCATTTCCTGGATGCATTTATTCAACATTTGTGTCAGGTACGATATTTTTCAATGGGAATAAAATGGTGAAAAATCAGTCTTGTGGCAATCCAAGATTAGGGATAAACCGTAGAAACCTGATTGTTTTGGCTTATCCATGTTACTCACTCAATGACATCACCATGAAGTTTCAGGAGATTCCTATGGAAGTGTTCTAAAATAGATTATTGAGAGCTCTGCTATTTAGAATAGAGATATCATCCAATGTTGAGACTTTTATTTGCTGTGAAGATTTCTTGTAGAGTTTCTGAAAAAGCTAACTTTTTGCATTTAGAATGCTCACTTGTGTGTTTAGAATTTATTTTGATCAGATTTTAAAATCTGAATTTAGTTTCGCACGGCAGAGTAAATGATGGCCCTCTATCTTATCCAATGAAAGACCTTGGGCTAATCCTTTTGGATTATGGTGAAAGAAAAGGAACACTTTAGTTAATTATAGAATGAGTTTGCATGATTTATCTTCCCTAGATCTGTTATGGAAAACTTTCAAGGGATTCAATATACATGTGGTTATTTTTCTGGAGGTTACTGTTGTTACAGCTGGACTTCACCATCTGAATCATGTTGGGCTTATGATTAGACCCCTAAGTGAAACATTATTTTGAATAAATCATCTTCCCAGAATAAAAACAGGAGTTTCGGCTCAAGCTCGGTGATTAATGCAGTGGTACAATCAAGTTTTAGTTAACGGCAGGATTTAGAAGCTGGGAAGTTGTTTTGTAGATGTGTTTTTCTAAGTGGTAGAGAATTGCCAGTTGGCATCCGGCTAACCACTAAACTGCACACAGGTCAGTCACGTGAAGATCATTGCCTCAATACATGTTGACCTGATTAATTAATCTGCTCAATCACGGAAGTTGACCATTTATTTTGTATTCATACCCAACAGGCCTAAAGGGTGTGGCGCTGTAGATAGCAAAAAACCAAAACAACAAAAACAAAAACAAAAAACTAAAGGAAGCAAAAGACTCCAAGGTTGGGGGTAATGCTTTAGCTGTTCTCAGACGAGATGCAAGATCAGCACAACACAACTGCACGCAGGTTCCCAGTACGCAGAAAAGCAAGACGGCCCCAGAAATACGAGCAGCATATTAAACGCAATGCAGCTACATGAGGCTAACTTTTTAAAGTGCACACGTTATACTTGATGTGTAATAATCATACTGGTAACGAAGGCCCTGCTATAGTTGATATTTATTGCCTCATTTAATTCTTGCACCTCTGCAGTGGAGGGGGTCTCAATCTCTTATTAGGTGAGGAAACAGAGACTCAGAGTGGAAGAACCCAGAAAGTAAGCAGGGCAGAACGACTCTTAATTTCAAAGCTCAATGTTTTCGATTCTTTTTTTCCTTTTCTTTTTTACGTCAGTCTGCCTTCCACTACTATCCTCCTCAAGCCATCCACAAAAGTAATTTGGGCTCTTTGCACTAACAACTTTTTATTTGTGTGGCAAAATTGCTTGTGAACGACAATTTATTAGACTTTGTGGCTGCAATAGATGAAAAGGAATAAGCATGTTCATGCTCTGGTCTTACTGTCCCACTGATTGCTTGGTTAAGCTGCTGACTTTTTTTCCCTACAGCATTGGAAAAAAATGTCTTTCTTCATCTTATGTGAAATCCTTAAGGGCAGGCTTTGTTTTTTCTTCCTCTCTCTTTTTCTAACTCTTTATGTGTTACCTACCTGTAGCAGTTAGTAAAAAAAAAAGGGGGGGGGCCTTTCACTGTTGAAGAAGGATAATAAATAGTACGCTATTGTACCTGCCTCTCAGAGGTATTTTAATTGATATGTAGTTAACAAAGGATGTGGTGATGTTCCTGGAAATTGCTGTGAAATGCGAATAAAAAATGATCAACGGGACCAAGAGGCACAGCTTGTCAGGCATGTTTTTAATTTGCATTTATGTAACTTTCCTATTTCTGGGCATCCGTGTGAGGACACATTTAAGAAATTAAAAGGGGAAATTTATTTTTCCAAAATGTTTGCTGACCTTCACAGCACAAAAACCAATGAACCTGTGCTTCCGAGACGACAGACTGTCGGGAATTGTAAAGATGACTCGGGCAGTGCATTGTTCCGGCGGGAGGAGCTCAGGCCTTCCACTAACAAAAAAGTCTAAGTCAGCATTTACTTAGAAAATTTCGTTTAAAAGAGTTACAGAGGCAGTCCAGAAGTATCAATATTCCCTGTACAAACTCATATCTTTGTTCTGTTCTCTTGCTCTTGCGCCGTCTCTCTCTTTTTGAATTTCCTATAAAAGCTAAATTAGGTCTCAAGGGTTCTGCACCACTAAGCAAGGATCTCTTCTAGTCCATTGTGATGGAAGTAAATGTACTCAGGAGGGAGATGTACTTGAAGGAAAGGCTAAAGTATCTCCCTTCATTGAATTCCCTTATCTCCCACACAAGCTACCCACCCTGACTTCTCTAAATACTTCCTGCGAGTGCGCACGCGCGCACGCACTCCAACGAGCCCTCAGCAAAATCGTGCAATAGGTAGGATATTTATCTTAAATCAGCGCAACCTTTCTGTGCTCGCCCCATCTCAACTCCGTCTAGAGAGGATGGAAGGAGCTTTCAAGTTTACAGGCCCTTGAGGTCTCTTCGTATCCCCTATGAAAGCGCGTTCTTGGGAAAGGATTTGGTAAACTCATTTACCACGGTATAAATGATATTGAGGCTAAATTTCTCAGTGGTATATACCTTATAATAGAATTCAGGAGCAATCAGACTCTTATTTTGAGATCTGTGACCCTTACTATAGGTCTAATGAATATTGTGTTACTGGTGTGTTGTAAGATGTGGGGCTATGTAGACATACACGATGATTCTAATAAAGTTGGAGACCAGGCACATTGCAGAGGACAGATCTATTCAATTTTAGAGTCACCGAGGACATTCCAGGTCAGGATTTTGGAATCACATGGTCCTGACGCAGAAACCCGGTGTGCGTACCTTAGACCCATTTAGTTTTGAACAGGCTACCTAATCCATAAAACTCTCTGGTCCCTCAATAACCAAAATAACAGGGGACCAATACTGGTCACAGAATATTATTATTCTTAAAGGCATGAATCTATGGGCTTTGAAAGCTGGAGGCACCCTGGGGACAACCTTATTTAGAGACGAGGAGGCGAGCCCAAGAGGTGACTTGCCTGGGCTACACAGTCAATTAAGGGTAACCAAATGCTCCTTGATTTACATTTTAGAACTCTTCCCGCTAAATCCCCAGAAGACAGTCTGGATTTTGTAAGACGGCAAATTATCACTGTGTTGGAAACCGCTTGCATTTGGGTGTGAGCCATGCACTCACAAATTAAGACAGGTTGCCTCAGAGCCCCGTGTAGTCTATGGTCACTGGTGGCAATTTTTAAAGATGAATGTTTATAATAGGAAGACCGGTTTTCAAGTGATTTCCAATGATCATCTTCTCATCCCAGATGCTCAATTAATGGTGCCAAAAAAAGACATTTTAATATATTGTGCATGACGTGAACAGAAAGATGAACCAGAACTTCCCCCCCTCCCCCCAGGCCACTCACCTAGCTGTGCCCTGGACAGCGCCAAGGAGGCACGTGAAGGTCAGGCACCCCAGCAAAAGCCTTTGAGACAGGCAAGATGAACAGCGGGATATCAGCCTGCAGCATCTTCTGGCCATAAGTGAGCAATGGGGAAAGGGGAAAGCACAGCTCTTAAAACCCTAGATTCGAATCCCAGCTCCTCCAGGTGCTCTCTGGGTAATCTTGGACAAGTTACTTAACCTCTCTGTGCTTCATTTTCCTCATCTGGGTAAATCAGGTTAAAAAATATTACCAATTTCAAGGACCTATTCTGATGATTAACTGAAGCAATTAATATAAAGTGCTCACAACAGTGCCTAGAACATAGTAGGTGATCAATAAGAATTAGCTATGATGACGAAGAAGTATAGATTCATGCCAGGGGAACAAGGATCTTGTAACACAGTTATATTTATATAACATATTATTTCACACGGTCAATTATATTGTAGTGGCATTTTAAAAATAAGTTTCTTTACCTTTTCTGGAAATTCGACCCTAGGGAGTAAAATGATGGTTTTCGAAAATGTCCAGTGCTTGTAAGAATACTGGGTTTGCTTTTTTTTTTTTTTAAATTTAATTAGTAATGTCTGGTAAGAAAATATTTTTTTTTTTCTGGATTCAAATAAAGTTCATCAAATGCCTTTCAAACATTACAGCTTTTATCTATATAAAACTTTGCATTCAGAAATAGGTTCTGCCTGAGAAAGCAGGCTTTGGACTGCTAACAAGGTGCTAATATTTGCACCACAACACTGCTCTTTTCTGCCAACGGAGTCGGTTTGTATCTAATTAGACCATGAGATGCTAGGCTGAGTACAGTGCAAGTTATATAAGCCTCACAATTTAGATCTCCCAATGTCAGTACCTTCCGTTACAGCAGGAAACACCACTGAAATTATCACCCTCCTGACGGGTATCTTAAAAATGAAATGATGAACACAAGCATTCATTTGTTTTGATTACAAAACTGGTTTGAGTTTTTTTTTTTTTTTTTTATTGCACATGCATCTTGCTGGTATGGATTTGAAAGCAGGTTCGTATGAAATTTTTGAGGGGTTTTGCCTAACAGAAAGCATAATTTTTAGCGGGAAGAGGAGGAGAGAGTTAACTATTTTGGATCCTTTGTGGGGTCTTTATAGGTTTGTGTGTTAAGGATAAAACAAAATACTGAGTAGCTCCTATATAAAAAGTGGTAAGTTCCTTCAGCCTTCCAAAAGAACAAGATCAATCCTCCATTGCTACGGGGAAAAAAAAACCCAAGATGGGTGTAATAATATTTAGCGAGACGGTATGTGGGAAAACATTGCAATTTATATCTGGTAAATGTTGTGTCTACAAGCCTTTTCAGCTGATCGCGCTAAACGAATATACATAAATACAACGAAAAAAGGCACCAAACTACCATAACAATCTTGGATTTCTTCTCTGTAATTGGATTCAATACTATGCTCAGTCAGTGTTTTGAAATCAAATCCACTAAGGTATGTTAGGACCCGTTAGGTGCCAGTGAAGACACTTGCTAGGAGAAGTTGGGAGGGGGGCAGCTGAGATGTCAGCTAAGCCTGGTAACACTAGGATATGCCCCACCCAGCCTCCAGACCTCCTTTTTTTATCTAGTGAGTCCTAAGAGGTGAATTTTCAATGCAGAAGCAGTCATATATTGGTTTTTCGAAAGTTCAAACACTAGGCCCCCAACCTCAATTCATCTTGTGACAACAAAACTCTTAATATGGGAGTTCAGCATCTCTCAGTTCTTTCCTCGGTCTAACCAAATTTCTACTTGTCAGAGAACTCTTTGGGAAAATTAGGCGTATGTACAGACGTTGGTCTGAGGCCCTCTAACTCTCAGCTTTCTCATTTGCAATATAGGAACAACTGTACTTCACAGTTTTTCCTGACAAAAATTTAAGAGCACCCAAGGAGGACTTAATACCAAGGCACTATGCTAAGTACTTTATAATGGCATCTCATGTAGTTTAACCCAGGCAATGACCCCATGGTGCAAGTGTTGTTTATCTTCATTTTACAAATGAAGAGGCCCAGAGAAATTAAGTAATTTGCCCCAGGCCACCCAATACATACTAGAGGCTGGACTAGAACCTGACTGTTTCGCTTTAATGCCCAAGATTGTAACTAGCTCCCTAAGAGGTCAAGGACCTAATATAATAGCTGACACATCGTAAGGGTTGAGTAAATGTTAGTTTCTTCCTTACATTTGGATTCATTTGAGGTCGTATGCCCATATAATTTCTGCCTTATAATTGTTCACCCAAACTTTTGTCCATTCTGTCCCTCCCCCCGAAAAGTTTCTCTGCAATTCCTTGCTAATAAAATTCTATGCGATCTGAAGGTTTAGTTCAAGTGGCTACCCATAAAATTCATCCTAATCACTGTAACATTGACCTTTTCACTTCTGAACTCATTTAGCCTTTACCTGTTACAGGAATCCTTTGCCAGTGTATTGTGCTCTTAGTTAACAATTCACATCTGTCCCTTTGAGACCCTAGGGGTTCACTTCTCAGGAAAAGTGACAGCATTTTGCATTGGTTAAGAACACAGAAGGCAGTAGCCTGCTCAGGCCTGAATCCCAGTATTGCCATTTACTAGATGTGTGAGATTGGACAAGTTACTTAACCTTTCTGTATCCCTGTTCTTTTACCTATCAAATGGACCTAATACTAAGCACTATTTTGTCACAAGGTTGTGGTGAGGATTAACTGAGTTAGTATGTGTTAGGAATTAGACCTGAACATGACAATTATAAGAGCTTTAAGATACTTATTTTTTTAATAAATAGGGGCACCTGGGTGGCTCAGTCGGTTAAGTGTTTGACTTCGGTTCAGGTCATGATCTCACGGTTCATGGGTTCGAGCCCCACATCGGACTCTGTGCTGACAGCTAGCTCAGATCCTGGAGCCCGCTTCTGATTCTGTGTTTCCCTTTCTCTGACGCTCCCCTGCTCAGGCTGTCTCTCTCTCTCTCAGAAATAAATAAAACATTAAAATTTTTTTAAAAAAATAAATTTTGTTCATTGTCATCCGACAACTGCATAATGCTTACAACATACTAGATACACCAAATATTTGTTCATCAGCTAGCTAACTAGCCATTTTTGAGTTACTTTTCTTCATGGTTAATTAACTTCAAGTTTAAATTACCGATTATGCATGGATAAGGTATAGAATTTGGAGTTGAAGATTCCATGTTGTCTGAACTCCAGGGGTTCAAAATATAGAAAGGATAAACATGTAAGAAGTTATACTTGAATGTTAATCACTCAATATGGGAATGTGTATAAATAATGTATTACAGATTCATTTTACTAATTGTGGCCAAGCTGCCTGGTATTTCCTTAGAAATAGATCTCTTTGTCTAATATCTAAACCCAGTGAGGTTTACAATTCTTTTCCTATTCTCTTCTATAGTGCATTGTACAGCCTGCTTCCAATATACTATCTTTCTCTTAATGCTTAAATACTCTCATTTATTCAACATTTATTGGGTGTCTGGTTTTGTCCTGGCTGATGGGAATACAAAGTTCAATAAGACGTGGGTCCTTTCTTCAGGAACTTGACAGTCCAGTGTTGGGGTCAGCAAACTTTGCCCCCCAAATCTAGCTGGATATTTGTTTTTACAAATACAGTTTTATTGGAACACGGATCCGTTCATTTCCATATGGACTGTGGCTGCTTTTGTGCTATAGGGTCAGAGTTGAGCAGTTGCAGCTCAGAACACATGGGCCATAAAGTCTAAAATATTAACTACTGGAGACTCTATGGAAACATTTTGCTGACCCCTGGTCTGGTGGAATGTACTCAAGTGCCTCTTTTTTGAGAAGGATACTGTTTCTATCTCCATCTGAGGTTGGTGGTCATCCAGAACTTCTACAGAAAAATGGCACTTTAGAAACATGAGTGTTTCTCAGTCGGGTGAGTGTCTGATTTTGGCTCAGGTCATCTCGTGGATTGTGAGTTCAAGCCCCACATTGGGCTCACTGCTGTCAGGGTGTCAGCGCAGAGCCTGCTTAAGATACTCTGTCCCCCTCTCGCTGCCTCTCCCCCATTTTCAATCT